>NC_133615.1:3844525-4205556 GCF_964106895.1 Numenius arquata
ATAGGTAGCCAAGCAGTTATTTATCTGCAGTGCTGATGTTATAGTTGAATTTTAAGACAAATCGAGTCCGAAATAGATTTATTAAATATTTATTAAGGTAGGAAAGCAAAAGCAGTGCTGGGCGGCCGGGGAGTCGCAGTTCCACCAAAGACTCGCAAATTCAGGCAAGCTAAACGACTCCTTTTATCTTCACAGAGGTCGATTGCAACATCTTCGGTACGCCCCTCAGCTTCTTCCGAGGGGCTTCTTGCTTGGGGCAATTTCGATAAGATATTGTCACAGAATCAGCTTATACAATCTATTCTTTTCAGGGTTGATTGGTACAATGGCACACGTTAGCAAGACATTAACGGTTTAACATTCGCTCAAGGTAACACATTCTGATGACATTGTGGTTAAGCCTTTCTTGTCAAACAGGGTGTTCCCATGTTTGGTGTTGCCAGATAACATTGTGGACGTGTATCTTCTGGTTAAATAGGAAGTTCTCAAGACTGCTACAATGGGTTCGTTCCTCTTGCTTAACCTGTTTGATCAGCAAATTACCCTTAGTTACTTATTACAATCCCCCCTTCTTTTATTTATAAGTGATTTGCTGATCAAACCTAGACAATACCTCACAAAAGTCATCTAATTCAGGATTTTCGTTCGGTATAATTTTCATTTCCAGTTCTGATTGCTTCATCACCATTAGCTGCACTTTTTCTAACCTGCCTTTTAAAAAAGGTTACAAGTTTATTAATGACACAGGGTCCAAAAGTCAGAGCCAATAGTAACATTATGAGGGGTCCCGCCAAAGTAGAAATTAAGGTAGTCAGCCATGGTGATGGATTAAACCAAGATTCATACCAGGAGGACTGAGCCTCTCGTTCCCGTTTTCTTTTCTCTAACCCTTCTCTCAGCTTAGCTAATGAATCTCTTATTACCCCTGTATGGTCAGCATAAAAGCAACATTCTTCACCTAGGGCAGCGCATAATCCTCCGTTTTGCATGAACACAAGGTCCAATCCTCTTCGATTCTGTAAAACTACTTCTGACAATGAGGTCAATGATTTCTCTAAATAGGAAACAGATTTTTCTATTCGGGCCAAATCTTCGTCTACTGCAGCTCTTAGAGATGTTAGACTCTGTTGTTGTTGTACCAAGGAGGTTATGCCAGTGGCGGTCCCGGCGACCCCTAAACCAAGTAGAGTAGCTATAGTAATTGCAGATATTGGCTCTCTTTTGTTGATTTTATGTCCTGAATTGCTCCAATGTAAATACATAGTTTCTTCCCCATGTAAGAAGATTCTAGGTACCACAGTAACTTGTACACAAAATTCTGAGACATTTTTCTTGAGAACAGCAGTGGACAAACAAGGTGTTAATCCGGTTATGGAACAAACCCACCATGCCCCAGGACTAGGCAGAATCCATTTAATATCAGATGTAAAGTTTTGAGTTTGGTTAGTACATAGAGCTCTTTCCCCATTCGTCACTTTTCCTATACACCAACCGCTCCCTCTGACCTGTTGGAGAGTAATCCCTGCTTTCCGTTCTTTCCAATTACATCTGGAGGGATTCTCCTCGGCAGAGGTATTAAAGGGAGATGGCACAGCTATCCCTTCATAAAAAGGGGGTTTTTGCATCATAACATAACCAACAGGAAGTGGTAAAATTTGGATTTGTTGCATTTAGAGCTTGATAGGCTGCCTTCATTACATCCCATAAGGGTTCATCATCTTTGGGTATTTTCTCCACTTTATTTGTAGAGGTTAGGTATGTCCCTGGGGTGACTGAGGCTGTGGAGTTTCCTCCCTTTGGTTTTGTGATGACTCGATTGGGCCCTACTGCTTGTGGTATTTTAACTTCCCGGTTTTGAATGAATATTAGTCCTCCTCTATCAGTTCCAGATTCCCAATATCGCATTCCCCAGGTTCGTCCAAATAACCATCCATGGTCATTAGGCTGCAGGATTTCTAATATAACATGCTTACAGTTGCCAAGATGGGAGCCCTCTATGTGTCCATCCCAGCTAGGAGCTGGCGGGTTGCATCCTCTGGGCCCCCATATTATATTTAAAAATCTATCTTTACTGGCTACATCCCAGTTTGAAGCTATGGTTTCACATCCCCAATATGCACAGTAATAGTGATTAGGGAAATTGCAGTAGCTTTTCCCTGGATTCGAACTGGGGCAGAGATAAAAAGGTTTTATTGCTCTTTCTTGTCGACCGGGTGGGTCTAGTTCATAAAAGACTAATTCTTCCAATTTAACTTGGAATTCTGGGGGTCCGGCTGTCACATTATACCGAACTTCTATTGAATCTTCCCATCGACCTAAGGTCCAATTGAAGGGTTGATGTTCATTTTTTAAAGTTGTGGTAATTAATACCATTAATAGGATACCAGCTTTCATTTCCCCCACTGTTCAGTACCTCTCTGCCTTCCTCGTCTACTCTTTTGCGGAGAGCAACGGGATATTAATATCTTCTCGGCAGCAGCAGGTAGTCTTCAGGGGGATTTTGCTGTTATCCTGTCAATAATTTCCAAGGTCTAAAGAGTTAGTTACCTCTCAAATATATTTCCACCTGTTTGGTTGTTGTGCCCGTTTCCAGGCAAATCTTATAACACACTGTCTTAAAACTCTATACCAGTCTGTTTCATATATTTCCCAAAGCTCGGGTATTGACAATTCCCACCCACAAAATAATTTACGAATCTCTGCTTGAGCCTGTTGTACCCTGGTATGTGTCAAATTATTGCGACATTTCATACAATAAGGTTGTCTCTTAAATGAAACACAGGACCATTCTTTATCGCAATTTAAACATCGGCATACAACCCAACATAAATGTCCGGAAGTGGGGTGTTTCACGCAGGGTATTCTACGGAGATCTCCTATACTGGGTGATTCAGGTATTTCTGTCTCCGTCTCACAGCAAAAAGGAAAAACCTGAGGAGTTCCTGTCAGTTTGTGTAATCCAGCCCCCCCGTTTGGTCAGGTATTCTCTCCTCACTCCAAGGTGCAAAATATACTTTTCGTAGGGTATTTCCAGGTGGTATTTGGAACCATTGATGTAAACTATTTCTTGCTTCCCTTCTGGAGTGGTTCATTTACCGGTCTCGTTTTTCCTTATCTTCATTCGGAGGTCTCCTGGTTCTGACGTTACGGTCCACCTTTCTGGGAAGATAGGTCCCTTAATTCTGCTGGCATGAGTCCATCCTTTTTCTGCTGTCCGTACAGCCGTATCTGTGGTAAGTAAAACAACAAAGGGTCCTTCCCAACGGGGTGTTAGGGAGGTTTCTTTCCAGGTTTTGATTAATATCTGGTCTCCAGGCTGGATTTGGTGTATGGAAATGTCCAAGGGAGGTCTTTGTACTACCAAACCCTTCTTTCTTAGTTCCTGTCTCCTTCTTGTAAGTTCTAAAATATATTCTGTTAAAATTTTATCCTCGACCTTTGGGTGCTCTACTAATAATCCAAAGTCATAAGGCATCCCATACAACATTTCAAAGGGGGATATACCAGTATCTGTCCTAGGTTGAGTTCTAATGTAAAGCAAGGCCAGCGGTAGACATTTAGTCCAATTCATTTTTGTCTCCACCATAAATTTGGTTAGGTGTTTCTTTATTTCCCCATTCATTCTTTCTACTTTCCCGGAACTTTGTGGGTGCCAGGGAGTATGGTATTCCCATTTTGTACCGAACAATTCAGTTGTTTCTTTAATTATTTTGGATGTAAAATGTGGGCCTCGGTCTGAGTCAATTACCGCAATAGTTCCATACCTCGGAATAATTTCTTCCAAGAGGATTTTAGTAACTGTCTTTGCAGTAGCCCTTATCACTGGGAAGGCTTCTACAAAGTGCGTAAGGTGATCAACCAAGACTAATAAATACTGATATCTCCCAACCTTCGGTAATTCAGTAAAATCCACTTGTATTTTCTCAAAGGGCCTTTTAGCCAGTTCACGACCCCCTTGAACCTTCTCCCTAAGTTGTCGTTTATTCACTTTGTGACAGGTTAAACATCCCTCTAAGATCCTTTTGGTTAATCCGTATATTCCGATGCAGGCATATTTTGTTTCAAACTGATCTACTAAAGCCTGAATTCCCCAATGGGTTTTATGGTGTAATTTATTTAGTATTCCTCTGGCTAATCCCTTTGGAAGAATTTCCCTACCATCTGGTAGCAGCCATTTATCACCATCTCTTTTTGCTCCAATTTGTTTTAGCTTATCCAATTCTTGGAGAGTGAAAGTCTTCTCTATTTTTAGCCTTTCATGTTCCTCT
This sequence comes from Numenius arquata, assembly GCF_964106895.1. NCBI lineage: Eukaryota > Metazoa > Chordata > Aves > Charadriiformes > Scolopacidae > Numenius > Numenius arquata. Next base: position 3,848,794 of record NC_133615.1, read on the forward strand.
CCCAAGGTCTGAACCATTAACAAGGCAGCCCGTTTTGCCTCTGCGTCGGCTAAATTGTTTCCTCTTACTGTATGGGTTAGTCCCTTCTGATGTCCTTTTACATGGACTATGGCTATCTTTAGTGGACCTCTTAAGGCCTTTAAAACTTCTTGGATTAGTTTTTCATGGACTAATCCCTTTCCCTGGGTGTTAATTAAGCCCCTCTCTTCCCAAATTTTTCCAAAGGTATGCACCACCCCAAAGGCATACTTTGAATCTGTATAAATGGTTCCAATTTTATTTTCTAAAAGTTTTAATGCTCTCATCATAGCATATAACTCACATGCTTGTGCGGACCAAGCTTTATTTAATGGTCCTGACTCTTTTATCTGAAAGGTATACCCATCCACAATAGCATATCCCGATTTCCATTGTCCTTCAACCACTCGTGAGGAACCATCCACAAATAATTTCTCCCCTTCGCCTAATTCATCTTCCTCTAAATCCTCCCTTATCTTAGTTTGCAAATTTATTAGTTGGAGACAGTCATGTGTCAAATCTTCCCTAGGTTCCCCATATAAAAATTGGGCAGGATTCTGAACAGAGGTGGTTTCCATTTCTAACCTAGGGGAGTTAATCAAAATTCCCTCATATTTTAGTAATCGACTGTCTGTAAGCCACTTATCAGCTCGTTGTTGCAATACTCCTCGAATGTTATGGGGGGTGTATACCTTTAGTTCACCTCCTAAGGTGACCTTTCCAACTTCTTCTACCAATAATGCAGTGGCCACTATTGCTTGTAAACAAGTGGGCCACCCGCGGCTTACAGGATCTAGTATTTTAGAATAATATCCTACAGGCTTTCTCTGCCCTGCCCACCCTTGGGTCAGAACCCCATAAGCTGTCCCGTTATCCACATTGATAAAAAGTTGAAAGGGTTTACGGATATCGGGTAAACTGAGGACAGGTGCTTCCACCAGGTTTCTTTTCACGTTCTCCCAGCGCTTCTCATCTTCAGGGGTCCATTTTACTAACCCATTTTTAGTTAGTTTTTCGTACAAGAATTTTACTTTACTGCTGTAATTTTCTATCCACTGTCGACAATACCCTAACAATCCCAACAGCTGTCTTATCTGTCTTTTATTAGTGGGCGCTGTTAGGGATAAAATTCCTTTCACTCTTTCGGGATCTAATTTCTTGTGTCCCTTTGTGAGCCAATGTCCCAAATATTTTACCTCTTCTTCAGTGAACTGCAATTTGGACTTAGAAACCTTTAACCCCTTGAGGCCCAAAAAGTTTAATAATTTGATGCTCTCATTTCTGACGACTTCTTGAGTTTTTCCTGCAATCAATAAATCGTCTACGTATTGTATCAGGATTAATCCCTGACTTAATTCGTAGGATTCCAATAATTGTTCCAGAGCTTGTCCAAACAAATTTGGGGATTCTGTGAATCCCTGGGGCAAAACAGTCCACCGTAATTGTTGTTTTCTATGGGTTCTGGGGTCCTCCCACTCGAAAGCAAAATAGTCTCTACATTCTTCTTCTAAGGGACAGGCCCAAAAAGCATCTTTTAAATCTATAACACTATACCATTTATATTCTGGACTTAACCGATTAAGTATAGTGTGTGGGTTAGCCACCACAGGGAACCGGGTAATGGTTCGTTCGTTTATGGCTCTCAGATCTTGTACTAAGCGATAGGACCCATCCGGCTTCTTTACGGGCAATATGGGAGTGTTGTGAGGAGACATACAAGGTTCTAAAAGTCCTTGGACCAAAAGTCTCTCAATTACTGGCTGCAACCCTTCTCTCCCTTCTCTGGAGATGGGATACTGTTTTATCCTAATTGGCTGGTCTGGGTCTTTTATAGAGACTGTGATCGGTTTGATATTTAATTTTCCCACCGATCCAGGGCTATACCAAGTTTCTGGATTAATCTTGGCTTCATCTTCAGCGGTTAATAAGCATAACTTTACTTTTAACATCTCTTGGTCTACTTCCAAATTAATTCCTAATTCCACCATCAGGTCTCGTCCCAAAAGGTTATATTCAGCTTCTGGGACCAATAAAAATGTTCCCACCCCATCTTTATTTGGGGCTTCTATTGCTACATTCCTTATCAGGGGCACCTTGAAAGGTTCCCCTTTTGCACCAATTACTTGGAGTTTATCCTTTGATTCAACACATCCAGATGGTAACTTTTGGACGGTTGATCTTTCGGCGCCCGAGTCCACGAGGAACTCAAACACTTCATGCTGAGGACCCAATTTCAATTTTATCAAGGGCTCGGTAACCTTAGGGGTCCCCAGCAAATAGAGCCCCTGACCCCCCCTAATCTTCCTTAAAAATCTCCTCATCCTGAATTCTTTTCCGACAATTTCTCTGCAGATGTCCCTTCCTGCGACAATAAAAACATTCTATGTCCTGGGAATCAAATCTCCTTCTTCTCGGTTCTATTGGGCCCTTCCAGGGACTTTCTTTTCTCTTTCCCTGATTTTGCCCTTCCCTTACAGCAGCCATCAGGATTCTGGCTTGTTTCTTCTGACTTTCTTCTTCCCTTCTCACATACATCTTCTGAGCTTCTCGTAGTAACTCATCTAACCCCCTCTCCTGCCAGTCTTCTACTTTCTCTAACTTTCTTCTTATATCTGTCCAAGATTTAGCTACAAATTGAGTTTTCAGCAGGGCTTGACCCACTTGGCTATCGGGGTCTAACCCAGAATATAGCTGTAAACTCTTTCTCAATCTTTCCAGCCATTCGGTGGGGGTTTCATCTTTCTTCTGTTGTTCATTAAAGGCCTTATTGATATTTTGCCCTCTAGGTACAGAATCCCTAATCCCCTGAATTATCATATCACGGAGATCAACCATGTTATTTCTATGTGCGGGGTCTTGATTGTCCCCATTGGGCCTCTGTAAGGGCCATTTTACATCCCCGGCGGGACCATGCTGATGCCTCTGATCCCAGTGTCTCATGCCTGCCATTCTGATCATTCCTCGTTCTTCGTTTGTGAACAAGATCTTTAAAATAGACTCCATCTCGTCCCAAGTATAAATGTTAGGCCCGAGGAATTGATCAAAACATTCTTCTACCCCTAATGGGTCCTCTAACAAGTGTCCCATTTCTTTCTTAAATTCCCTCACATCCCCGGAGCTGAGGGGTACAGATACAAATCCAACTCCGGGTTGTGGTCCCCCCATAGCAGTCTCCCTTAAGGGATACAATAAATTTTCCTCCCTTCTTTCTCTGATTTGACTTCTAGTTATTCTTCGATTAGAAGGAGGAGTCTCTTCCTCAGGTTCTGTAGGTGCTGTTGGAGGGAGATCTTGCTCAGGACCTTGTGGTGGCGGAGGAGGGGGGACATAGGGTGGGGGGGACACTGGAGGTTCGTCTATGTCCCACCTTTTCTTTTTATCATTTTTCTTTTCCTTTAATGGAAACAAATTAGCGGCCTGAGCCGTGCTCAGGATCCATAAAAAGGCATATTCACTCTCCTCCTTACTAAATGGTCGTTTGTTGTTAACGTATATGTTTAATTGTTGGCATATCCAATCCTCTAAGGATCCATGAATTGGCCAATATAAATCTTTTCTTATCTGTTTTCCTCCCCATATTTCCATACAATAATAGACCAATTTCTCCTTGGATTTCCCTTTTAGGGAAGGGGAACTATCCCAATATCGAATCATTAGGCCTAATGGGCTATCTTGGGGTATATCAGGGAGCCCACCCCCACCCCGTATCTTCTGTATGGAACCAGAAGCCTTACTTTTCTTCTGTCCCATCTTCCGGGAGTGCCTTCTCTCACTCAAGTTTCACTCGCTTCCCTCCGTTCGTGGCCCACGCCCTCGCGGACAATGGGAACCGCACTATTAGGAGGTCCACACTCACTTCGTCCGGTGGGCTACTAAGCCCAGTGGACGTCTCAGTCACTCGCACCCCAGGTACCCAATCCCCGACCGAACGGAACCGCAATATACTTACTCACTCCCGAGTCTTCGTCCGGCTCTTTGTGCACAAAAATTACGGGGAACTGCAGTTTCTCCTTTCTCTTTCTTTTTGCTTTCCTATCTCAGTTCGGAAAATCCAGGTGAGCTAAGTCGGAATCTCCTCCAGGACCATCCGAAGATGGGGGCGCCCTCCCAGAGTTGAATTCTGAGTTGGCTGTCTGGATCCGAGTCACGGCACCAAATTTGTTATAGTTGAATTTTAAGACAAATCGAGTCCGAAATAGCTTTATTAAATATTTATTAAGGTAGGAAAGCAAAAGCAGTGCTGGGCGGCCGGGGAGTCGCAGTTCCACCAAAGACTCGCAAATTCAGGCAAGCTAAACGACTCCTTTTATCTTCACAGAGGTCGATTGCAACATCTTCGGTACGCCCCTCGGCTTCTTCCGAGGGGCTTCTTGCTTGGGGCAATTTCAATAAGATATCGTCACAGAATCAGCTTATACAATCTATTCTTTTCAGGGTTGATTGGTACAATGGCACACGTTAGCAAGACATTAACGGTTTAACATTCGCTCAAGGTAACACATTCTGATGACATTGTGGTTAAGCCTTTCTTGTCAAACAGGGTGTTCCCATGTTTGGTGTTGCCAGATAACATTGTGGACGTGTATCTTCTGGTTAAATAGGAAGTTCTCAAGACTGCTACAATGGGTTCGTTCCTCTTGCTTAACCTGTTTGATCAGCAAATTACCCTTAGTTACTTATTACACCCCGGCCGCCCAGCGCTGCTTTTGCTTTCCTACCTTAATAAATATTTAATAAATCTATTTCGGACTCGATTTGTCTTAAAATTCAACTATAACAAAAGGAGCTGCTTAGCTTGTCTGAATTTGCGAGCCTTCGGAGGAGCTGCGACTCCCCGACCGCCCAGCGCTGCTTTTGCTTTCCTACCTTAATAAAGATTTAGTAAATCTATTTCGGACTCGATTTGTCTCAAATTCAACTATAACAATATTGGTGTGAATGAGCTCATCGGTGAGGGGCCTCAGGCTACTCCCAATGTGCAAGCCCAAATGGACAGACAGTGTTTTGAGCAAGTAAAAGAAATTGTACTGCGCGCGATAAGACGGGTACCTGATACAGCCGCTCCAGAAGCTTCCTTTTCTGCTATCACACAAGCGCCTGGAGAACCCTATATAAAATTCCTTGTTCGGCTCCAAAATGCAATAGAGAGACAAGTAGATAATCGAGCAGCTCGTGATATTCTTATGAAACAATTAGCGTTCGAAAATGCTAATGCTGATTGTCGTAAAGTATTGCGAACAATTAAGAATGCTAATCCTTCTATCACTGATATGATAAAAGTGTGCCAAGATATCGGCACAGAATCTCATAAAATGAGTCTCTTAGCTGATGCCTTATCAACACAGCTCACTGTGAGGGCTGCTCAAAAGGCAGACTGCTATAATTGTGGAAAGCCTGGGCATCTTAAAAAAGATTGTCCCTGTGCCCTGTACTTTATGGGGCCGAGACTTGTTAAGCCAGTGGGGAATCCTCCTGAAAACAAATTTTTAATAGGGGCTATTGACAAGCAGCAGGCCCTTTCATTGACATGGAAATCAGAAAAACCTGTTTGGGTAGATCAATGGCCCCTGAAAAAGGACAAACTGCTGCATTTGCATGACTTAGTACAAGAACAACTGGCTGCTGGCCCCATTGTACCCACCACCAGCCCGTGGAACACTCCTGTATTTGTAATACCAAAGAAAACCGGCAAGTGGCGATTGTTACATGACCTTCGAGCTATAAATGCAGTCATTGAGCCCATGGGTGTGCTACAGCCTGGTCTTCCTTCACCTTCTATGCTGCCTCAAAATTGGCCAATAGCTATAATTGATCTCAAGGACTGTTTTGTTGCTATTCCTCTACACCCAAGGGATGCACCCCGGTTTGCGTTCTCTGTACCATCTATCAATCAGCAACAGCCCACACGACGATATCATTGGACTGTGTTGCTGCAAGGTGTGCTAAATAGCCCGACTATCTGCCAACTAACTGTAGCAAATGCTTTGCAACCTGTCCGAAATGCAAACCCTCATGTTATATTTTATCATTACATGGATGACATACTTTTAGCTGCCGAAAAAGACAAAGACCTGCAGACAGTCATCTGCCAAGTCCGCCTTGCTTTCAAAAGAGCAGGCATGCAGATTGCTGAGGAAAAGGTCCAACGTGAACCACCCTGGAAATATCTAGGATGGAAAATTACAGCTCACACCATCCAGCCACAAGCACTGAAGCTGGCATTACAAATAAAGACTCTGAATGATCTGCAAAAATTGTTAGGAACCATAAACTGGCTCAGACCTTTTCTAGGTATCACTACACAAGATCTACACCCCCTGTTTCAATTATTAAAGGGTGACCCTGACCTGAACTCTAAAAGGCAGCTGACACCTACTGGACTGCAATGTCTACAGCAAGTAATGGAGGCTTTACAGATGCGTCAAAGTCACCGTCTTTGTTTAACGTTTCCAGTGTACTTAGTCATCATTCAAAATACCTTTCAGCCATATGCCCTTCTAAGCCAATGGGATTCAACAAAAAAAGGACCCATTTGTGATATTAGAGTGGCTCTTTTTGCCTCATGCATTCACAAAGACTGTAACTTCACGATTAGAAATGTTTGCCAACTTGATTCAGAAAGGTCGTCACCGACTTCAGACTCTAAAAGCTAGTGATCCAGAATTCATTTATATTCCCACCAACAAAAAAGACTTGGACTGGATGTTAGCAGAATCTCTCAGTGTGCAGACTGCACTTGCAGACTACACTGGTCAAATTTTGATCCATTTACCTAAACATTCTCTGTTAAATTCCTTAGAAGAATTACCCCTGACTAATCGAACCTTACTTTCTTATACCCCACTTTCTAATGCAGTTACAGCATTCACAGACGGTTCCGGGAAAACGCACAGGGCAGTAGTCCTTTGGCGATCCACCGACAATCTCTGGAACCAAGATATAAAATGTGTCGATGGATCACCCCAAGTTGTTGAGCTTGCAGCTGTTTCAGCTTTTTTTCTGATGTAAATCTCAATATCATAACTGATTCTTTATATGTTACAGGAATTGTTCAGCGTATAGAAGGCGCTTTCCTAAAGGAAGTCAACAACCCAGCGTTATTCGCACAACTTAAAAAATTATGGCATTATGTTTCCTATCGTAAATTACCCTATTATATCACGTATATATGGTCACACACCTCTCTGCCAGGACCCCTAGCTGAGGGCAGCCGTGCTGCTGATAAAGCCACGGTCGCCCTCGCCACACCACAGTTATTTCAACAAGCACAGCTCTCACATAGTTTTTTTCACCAAAACAGGAAGGCACTGCAAAAGCAATTTCAGCTAACCACTGACCAAGCATGTAATACCATCTTGACATGTCCTGAATGCCAATCTATAGCCCCGTTGCCACAATTGGGAGTTAACCCACGTGGCACCTCACCACTGCAAATTTGGCAAACAGATGTTACACATTTTGGAGAATTTGGCCGCCTAAAGTATGTACATGTCACTGTTGATACTTTTTCTAAGTATATCTTTGCCACTGCACATACAGGAGAAAAGAGTCGAGATGTCCAACAACACTGGCTAGCAGCCATCACTGCTATGGGTATACCAGAAACCATCAAGACAGACAATGGCCCTGCGTATGTATCTAAAACCACACAGCCTTTTTTACAGGAATGGGGCATTCGCCACATCACTGGAATTCCACACTCCCCTACAGGGCAGGTGATTGTTGAGCGTGCCCATCAAACGCTAAAGCAATTGCTAATTAAACAAAAAAGGGGGAGTCTGGGAGATCCACCACAGGAACGACTATGGAAAGCCACTTTTGTTTTAAATTTTCTAAACAGAAACAACAGTGATATGACACGAGTAAGTCAACACTTTGGAGCTTCCCCAATGTTCAAAACATGGCCAATGGTCCATATTCATGATATGGCCACCGGACAATGGGAAGGCCCCGTGCCATTGATAACTTGGGGGCGAGGATATGCTTGTGTTTCCACAGGAAATGGTCCCAAGTGGATCCCAGTACGATACGTTCGACCGTATCTAGAAGCCGAGCATCACGAACAACCATCAGAAACGATGGAGCAATGAATCTTTTCTGTTCACAAAAGTATCGCTGGTTTTGTTGTCATCGGCCTGGTAGCTCTGTTGATGATTATGTTTTGTTTGCTATGTTTGTTTTCCTGTGTTCAACGAATCATTGACAAAAGCATAAATCAAGTAATGTATGCTCAAATGCACACTGTACTTGCCTTGCAAAGCATGATGCTAGAAAAAGAAGTGGATGTAGAAACCAGCCATAGCATAAAATTTGCGTGGAAGTAAACTAATCACATTATATGAGAGCGTTATAGAAATCAATAAGTTTTAACATTAATAGTATAGGGTCAATGTAATCATTAGGATGTAATATACATATAATCATTATCTGATATACTAACACAAGCATTATTTTGTATATTAAACAAAAAAGGGGGAGATGTGGGTTAACAGGATGTTGAACAGATTGTGGAAGAAGCAAAGACCAGAACAAGGAATAGAATAAGCAGGAATACTAACAAAAGACAACCTGTGAACAGCACATAACGACCCTACTGATTAGAGAAGAATCCGCCCTTCTGGCAGTTGGGGGTTGCAAGAAGGTGTTGGGCAAGAAGGTGTTGGGCAAGAAGATAACACTGATGGACTTAGTGATCTGAAAGACTATATAAGCTGAGTGTTGACATGCGGAAATGATAACTAAATGATTACTAAATTACTAAATGAATACTAAATGATAGAAAACATCCTTATTTTATTCTGCCCACCAGTGCGAGGATGTCATCAGTGCTGTTCCCCAGGTCCACATCCACAGCTGCTTCTTCCTCCACAACTCCCCCTTCTTTATTTACAACAAAAGCAACAGCTAGTGTTTTGTTAATCAAACGCTGTACACATTGCAAGAAACAAGGAATACAAATCATAATACACAAAAAGATGATGATACAGAAAAGCACAATTTGTAAGGCTGATTGCATCCATTTAGTAATTGCATCATTTAGTAAGCATAACAATTGCCATAACAGTGAATACAACAATGGGTTAGAAGTTTCTTTCAAGCAAGCATTTTCTAAGCGTGGCACTAGCCCGGCCACATAGGCAGAGTCAGTAATTATATTTACAGGGGTTTTCCATTTTTGAAAAACTCGAACTACAGCGGCAAGCTCAACGATCTGCGGAGAGCCCTCAACCCGACAGACATCTGAAACCCAAGTTTTCATCTCAGGGTTTTGCCATACTATAACAGATCGGCCAGTTTTGCTGGAGCCATCTGTAAAGACGGTTATAGCCTGCAGAGGCACATGACTAACTTTCGGGAGTTCATATAGCATAAAGTCTTGTTGGAGCAGTTCATGGCTTGGGCTATGTATGCTTAATTCCCCTGGAAATTCCATTGTTGCTGTCTGGAAAAGAACTGAAGTTTGAAGAAGCCATTGCAGTACCTGAGTATCCGTTGGCAAAATAATGCGAGAGAACTCTTGTCCCACTAGTGCCAACAGACGCTGTCTGGCCTTTATTATTAGCACGGCAAAACACTCCGGTCGGGTTACAACTGTTTTCTGCAGTTGGTGTGGGAGGAAAAAAGCCTCTCTATCACTCTCTATCACAGGACAGAGAGATCACTCAGCAACTTCTCCAATGTGAGTCCACAAATCTCTCTGTCCTTATCTCAACCCACAAGCTTTCTGTCATATTTTCTGCCCCTGTCCTGTTTGAGGAGAGGGAGTGATAGAGAGGCTTGTTGGGCACCTGGTGGCTAGTGAAGGTTAACCCACCACAAAAGGTTTCCTATATTCCAGTCTCTAGAACTTTTTGAATTAACAGTCTAGTGTTGAGCAGTCACATCAATATCTGCAATATGCTACAAATATCAGAACACAAATTTTTAAGTAAAGGAGTTTGAGATTGTGAAGAGAAAACAGTATTTTGGGGTTCATTTCTTTGGCATAAATTCTAATTTTTGTAACTTTTTGTTTTTACACTTGTGCTTATGGTACAAAAATGTGCTAAGACTTAGGAAAATCATTGAATAGTTTGGGTTGGAAGGGGCCTTTAATGGTCATCTAGTCCAATCCCCCTGCAATGAGCAGGGACATCTTCAACTAGATCAGGTTGCTCAGAGCCCTGTCCAACCTGACCTTGAATGTTTCCAAGGACAGCACATCTACCACCTCTCTGGGTAACTGTTCCAGTGGTTCACCACCCTCAATGTAAAATAAATTTCTTCCTTATATCTAGTCTAAATCTTCCCTCTTTTAGTTTACAACCATTAGCCCTTCTCCTATCGCTGCAGGTCCTGCTAAAAAAATTGTCCCCATCTTTCTCATAAGCCCCCTTTAGCTACTGAAAGGCCACAATAAGATCTCCCTGGAGCCTTCTCTTCTCCATGCTGAACAACCTCAGCTCTCTCAGACTATCCTCATAGGAGAGGTGTTCATTTTTGATTACTTTGTGGCCCTCTTCTGGACCCGCTCCAACAGGTCCATGTCTTTCCTGTGCTGAGGGCTCCAGAGCTGGATGCAGTACTCCAGGTGGGGTCTCACCAGAGCAGAGGGGGAGAATCACCTCCCTTGACCTGCTGGCCATGTTTCTTTTGATGCAGCCCAGGATATGGTTGGCTTTCTGGGCTGCAAGCGCACATTGTTGGTTCACGTCTAGCTTTTCTCAGCTTGGTTGATGGCTGTACACAAATTGGACTGGCACAGAAGACTTTGCCATTAGGAGTCTAGATCTATATATCAAAGGTTAAGCATGACATAGGCTGTGCATCTGATTCTATATTTTCATGTTGTATATTTATATCCAACCAAATAAAATGACAGATATTCATGTTCAGAAGGGTACTCTAAATTATAGTGTGATTTATGTAGTAATGTTGCTCTAGCTGCAGTTTGATTAAAGCAAAACTGATATGTGTTCACCATCACTTCTTTAATTAAAATGCAAGTAAAGAAAAAAGCATGAACATTAACAGCACATAAAAAGCTATGTAATGGACAAACTGATTATTAAACAGCTACATTTGGTATACAGAATTGAATGACTTCTATATTTAAGATTTTTTTTTTTTTATTCTGCCAAAATGTTACTGTTTTGGCTTACAAACTGGGGTAGAGTAAGAGATGATCCAGGAAAACAGCTCCACCTCTCCACCTGAGAGAACAAAACCTTGACATTGGCTTCTCTGAACGCTTTTTATTTTGCTTAATGTTTTCTGGAGTTGTTATTGCTTTTGCTCTTCTTATTCTCTCCCACTAATTAGCTGTCGCTCAGCCTAGGACAATGCACCTGCCCAACTTTGTGTTGGCTACAAACTTACTGAGGGTGCACTCAATCCCCTCATCCAGATCATAGAATCATAGAATGGTTAGAGTTGGAATCAACCTTAAAGATCATCGAGTTCCAACCCCCCCTGCCATGGGCAGGGACGCTTCCCACTAGACCAGGTTGCTCAAAGCCCCATCCAGCCTGGTCTTGAACACTTCCAGGCATGGGGCATCCACAACTTCCCTGGGCAACCTGTTCCAGTGCCTCACCACCCTCACAGTAAAGAATTTCTTCCTAATATCTAATCTAGATCTCCCCTCTTCCAATTTAAAACCATTACCCCTCATCCTATCACACTACTCCCTGACAAAGAGTCCCTCTCCAGCTCTCCTGTAGGCTCCCTTCAGATACTGGAAGGCTGCTATGAGGTCTCGCCGGAGCCTTCTCTTCTCCAGGCTGAAGAATCCCAGCTCTCTCAGCCTGTCTTCATAGGAAAGGTGCTCACTGATAAAGATATTAAATATAACCAGCCCCAATACTGAGCCTTGGGGAACACCACTCGTGACCAGCCTCCAACTGAATATAGCTCTATTCACCACCACTCTTTGGGCCCAGTCTTATAGCCAGCTTTTAACCCAGCAAAGAGTACGCTATCCAAGCCATGAGCAGCCAGTTTCTCCAGGAGAATGTTGTGGGAAAGGATGTCAAAGGCCTTACTAAAGTCCAGGTAAACAACATCCACAGCCTTTCCCTCATCCACCAAGTGGGTCTCTTTGTCATAGAAGGAGATCAGGTTTGTCAAGCAGGACCTGCTGTGGAGGAAGAAGCAGCTGTGGATGTGGACCTGGGGAACAGCACTGATGACATCCTTGCACTGGTGGGCAGAAAACCATGGAAAGAGTAAACGGAGCAGCCAGTACACAGCTCCTGAGGAGGACGAGCAGGCGACGTCCGCGTGCTGTCTTTGTGTATACCATATATGGAACACGTGAAAACTATCATAAGGTAGTAGCAGTGGGAAAGTACCAATGTGTTTTGTGAGACTAGGGAATGGAATAATACTAGCTGTGTGTTGAAAGATATATAAAGAGCTTTGTGATGCTAATAAAGGTCTTCGCTTTACTCTCTGGTGGAGTCCGTGTCGCTAATTGCCACAACCTGCCTTTCATGAACTCATGCTGACTGGGCCTGATCACCTGGTTGTCCTGCATAATGGCACTCAGGACGATCTGTTCCATAACCTTCCCAGGCACCCAGGTCAGACTGACAGGCCTGTAGTTCCCCGGATCCTCCTTCCAGGCCTTCTTATAGATGGGCGTCACATTTGCTATCTTCCAGTCAACTGGGACCTCCCCAGTTAGCCAGGACTGCTGATAAATGATGAAAAGTGTCTTGGTGACCACTTCCACAAGATCCTGTCTGGCCCCATAGACTTGTGTACGTCTAAGTGATGTAGCAGGTCGTTAACCATTTCCCCTTGGATTATGGGGTCTTCATTCTGCTCCCTGCCCCTATCTACTAGCTCAGGGATCTGGGTACTCAGAGAACAACTGGTCCTACTATTAAAGACTGAGGCAAAGACGACATTAAGTACCTCAGCCTTTTCCTCATCCTTGGTCACTATGTTTCCCCCTGCATCCAATAATGGAGATTCTCCTTAGTCCTACTTTTTTGCTAATGCATTCATAGAAACATTTTTTATTGTCTTTTACAGCAGTAGCCAGATTAAGTTCTAGTTGGGCTTTGGCCCTTCTGATTTTCTCCATGCATAGCCTCACAACATCTTTGTAGTCCTCATGAGTGCCATGCCCCTTCTTCCAAAGGCCATAAATTCTCTTTTTTCCCCCTGAGTTGCAACTATATCTCTCTCTTCAGCCAGGCAGGTCTTTTTTCAGCCCATGAGGACAGCCTGCTCCTGCACCTTTAAGACTTCCTTCTTTAAAAATGTCCAGCCTTCCTGGGCTCCTGTACCCTTCAGGACTGCCTCCCAAGTGACTCTGTCAAGCAGGCTCATGAAAAGACCAAAGTCCACCCTCCAGAAGTCCAAGGTGGCAGTTCTGCTGACCCCACTCCTTGCTTCTCCAAGAACTGAAAACACTATCATTTTGTGATCGCTGTGCCCAAGATGACCTCCAACCATCACATCCCCCACAAGTCCTTCTCTGTTTACAGACAACAGGTCCAGCAGGGCTCCTTCCCTAGTTGGCTCCCTCACCAGCTGTGTCAGGAAGTTATCATCTTCAACACACTGCAGGAATCTCCTAGACTGTTCCCTCTCAGCTGTATTTTATTCCCAGCAGATATCTGGTAGGTTGAAGTCTCCCATGAGGACAAGGGCTGGCGATGGTGAGACGTCTCCCAGCTGCTTGTAGAATATTTCATCTGCCTCTACATCCTGGTTGGGAGGGAATAGACTATACCCTATTTTATACACAATTTATATTCTTATTATATATATGTGTGTATTTATTTTAAATATTTATATAAAATATATATAATATATATTAAATATATATATCCATAAAAACATAGGTATACAATGGCTAAAACATTCTTTAATAAGAGCTAATGGAATGAAAATTAAAGTTTAAATGCGAATAGAAAGAAATAAAACAAAATAAAAGGCTGAGTCAGGGTCCTCCACTTTACCAGACTGCAGAACAAGCCAATAGGCCCATGAACCAAAAACTGGATTTCAAGGTGTCACACAGTAAGTGACCTGCAACCCCCATTCCCCATCCCATTGCACCACTCAGGGGAAAGGAGGCAGAAGAGAAGGGAATTAAGTTGAGCCTGAGAAGAAGGGAGGGGTGGGAGGAAGGTGGTTTTATATTTGATCTTGTTTCTCATTATCCTACTCTGATTTGAACAAAACAACCCAAAAAAACCCAAAAACCACACACACCAAAAAAACCCACAAACAGACACAAACCAACAATCTCAGGCACTAGAGCATGCCCTAAAGTGCCACATCTACACGTTCCTTAAATACCTCCAGGGATGGCGACTCCACCACCTCCCTGGGCAGGCTGTTCCAGTGCCTAACCACTCTCTCAGTAAAGTAATTCTTCCTAATATCTAATATCTAAATGTCCCCTGCCGCAACTTCAGACCATTTCCTCTGGTCCTGCCATTATTCCCTTGGGAGAAGAGGCCAACACCCACCTCTCTACAACCTCCTTTCAGGTAATTGTAGAGGGCAATGAGGTCTCCCCTCAGCCTCCTCTTCTCCAAACTAAACATGCCCAGTTCCCTCAGCCTCTCCTCATATGACTTGTTCTCTAAGCTCTTGTAGCAAAGCTAATCTAAAAATTTCCTGCCCAAAGTCCCCTTTCTGCCTCTCTTATTCCTGCTAGATGTTTTGATAAAATACTGGGGAAGAAAGGGCTGTAAATCAGAATTTAATTTTAACTGATCTTTTCAGTTATCTACCTTGGGGGAAGAAAGGGGAAAAAGATGGCATTTTTGAAGTTAAGCCATTTCTGCCACATAATGCAGTCCTAGAGACAACTGCATAGTGTGACTGAGATGAAAGCAAGCTGTTTAAGCTAGCATCAGTGCTGCAGACCACCACTGGTGTAACTATACGCCACAGCTCGGATGAGGTATTTTTGTACAAGTTTCAGTGTAGAAAGCTATTTCACCTTACCAACTTACACTTGGAGATAGTGAGAACACTTGCAGCATTATTTGAGTCCATCATGTGTCTGTCTACCTGCTTTCCCTGCAGTTGCCAGTTTTTGTAGAAGAACAGTCTTCAAAGCTGGTAGTTCTATTAAAGAGCAGTGTGCACTCAGCAATGGAGACACAGCAAGCTCCACCTCAGAAAGTAAGTTGCAGAAACAGAGGATTTTTAGGAGAATAGTATGGATGATCATGTGAGGCAAAGTTGGAAAAGTGAGATAATATTTTCTCATAAAGTGGCTGGTTCATTGGAAGTAAACCTGTCAGACATTCAGGCACAGCAGTCCTTTCTGCCTCAAAAGGAAACAACAAACTTGAAGCCTGAGAAAGATCAAGGGCACAGAAAAACCTCTGGTGAGATGAGAATCAAAAGAGACTGTAATTTGTTTACTTATATGATGAAAGAGATTTGACAAAAAAGTAATTTAGAATTCTTCTACAGTCATAAAGGGATCTAGAAATGAAGATCAGATCTTCTGTTTTCCTTGTCTTGTAACCAAGGCAGTTAAGAAAGAAACCTGGCTGTTTCTGAGTTCAGCAGCAGCTAGGTCACAATTGCATTGGGCAGCACTACAGCCCTTGTAAAAGTCAGTTCTTTGCCAGCTGAGGAGGGAGGCAAGGATGCCTAGCATAGAATTACCAAGGGAATTTATTCTTTTATTTTAGCTATGTGCATAGTGGTGCCCCAGCCTAATGCATGGAGGACCCCAATACAGAGGAAAGCGGGGTTTATATATGTTACAATACAGTTGTGTAGACCAATCAAATTACTCATGTTCAGGGGGTGGGCTAATCAGTTACAATTGCTTGCGTAATTGGTATGTACTTGTCCCATGCAGGATCAGTACATGCTTGTCCCATGTAGGTGGTACAGATGTATGGTCAGTGGTGTGTTAATATCTTCATTGTTCTAAACCAATGTCCTGTGGGGGTGGTGGTGTATACTGGATTATGGTCGATTGCGGTTCTGGCTGTGGTTATATATCTGGTTTCACTGAAGGGTAAATCTTCTATTGTTTTGTTGTTGGTATGGGGTGTTCTCAGCCGCCAAGAGCTGGCTTAGGTTGGGTTTTCAAGTCATATCGACCCCGAGGTAAAAGCTCATAGGCTCACGTACCGTTCGTTCTTCTAAGCAAGTTGTATTGCAGTTAGCATCTTGTCTTTCACACCCTGCCTCTGTCGGGGTGTGAAGAACATATTCTCAGGGTCCACCATAGGCCATGAGTAGGTGCTGTGCTACAGCTGCATGCTGCATATTGCATCCTGGTGACTGCTGAGCTCCAATTACAGGTCAGAGGAAAAATTCTGCCTTCCTGAACCACAAGGTCTTGTTGGTAGTGTGTTCAATAGGGACTGGGAACAAGAAGAGCCTTTCTGCTGAGGCGCGGAAACAGACTCTACAACTCGCGGAGAGTTATAAAGCAGGTATGTTTATTGCGGCGCCGGGTGCAAGGGGGATTGCTCCTCCAAACTTGCACACCAGGTCGTAAAACAAGCGTCTATTTATGATAAAAAGCATACATATTCATTAATGTGGGCTGGGTTATTATAATTAATTCTAAGAAAAGGCGTTACTATTCTAATTATTTCTAGGGACTCATTATCATAAGTCTCCTCCCCTTGCCACATGTGTACTGTCGCCTGGTGGTCGTGGGCTGGGGTCTTCTGGAGGAAGGCTCATAGTCTTCTTCACCATGTACTTTTACCTTTGGCTTAGAATGCTGAGCTGGCTGGACCCCAAACCGCGAAACTGGTCCCGACCAGATGGACATTTCACCCAGACAATTGGGTTCCTCCTTAGCGTGCAGGCTGTTCCTACTTTCTTATACACAAGGCCAGTTCCTTATCTTGGAATGCTGGGCTCCGAGCTCTGTTCTTTGCCAAGCTGTACTAAATCTACACTAACTACCTTTAACCATTCATTCTCCGAATCAAGTCCCCCCTTTTCTTTCACCTTTGCAAATTCTTTTGCTATATCATGCCATTTCCTTTGAGGGTTTTGGCAAAGTATTGGCCACTTTCAACGTTCTCTCTGAGCTTATTCTTTTTCCACTCTTCATATGAGCTCCCAGTTTGTTTGCATATCCACATAAAACATTGTAACATACAACACAGTAATAATCCTAGTACAGTAAACACAATTACTGCGACGAAGAGCTGCTTAAGCCATATAAAATTAGGTAACCATGATGTAAACTTTTCCCAGAGCTTAGTAAAACCTAGAGAAGCACCATCTTGGGCCACTTGGTGTAAGACCTTTGCATGTTCCCAAATTTTCTGGATATCAGTTTCTATCTTACCTGACTCATCGACATAAGTACAGCAGCTTGTATTGATCAGAGTACAGACTCCCCCTACATTAGCTGTTATTATATCTAGGGACATTCTGTTTTGTATGACCATGCCCTTCAGGGATTCTAGTTCCTTGCCCAAACGGAAAAGGGCATCAGCAGTTGAGTTTGCTATTATTTCCATTTCTGCCGAAATATTTACTATGGCCCGTTCTAGTTGGTACACACCTAGTGAAGGAAGCAGAACTCTGACAAAACTGTGAAATCTGGTGATATATCTAAGTAAAGGGTTGGAGATTGTTCATTTATTGAATTTTCTCCAAACACCCTGTACAATACCTCTCATACCATTTCTATGGAATATTTGTAATGGAGGAGCTAGATAACCCATAGTGCAGTCTCCTGTCCAATGTCGTGGCAGCTGCTTTCTAGCCTTTAAATCTCCGCATAGCCACCAATACTCATCCGGTAGGTTACAGGTAGCATTTATAGCCAGGGAAGTATCGGCAGTGCTTCTGCCATACAAGTATTGTGCCCACTTCTGTTCTCCTTCTCCTGGAGAAGCTTTTGTATAGTTTATTGGCTTGTCAACACTAGTTATGTTCCCTTTGACCAAAGCTATTGTGGTCCAGTTGCCTAGGTCTGTACAGCTAAATTGCCCTAGCGATGCTCCCGAAGTGTTGTAACTTATGTATGGCACGGAGTGGTTTACTAATGCTAATGTATAGGTTACTTGCTCTAATGTAGAGCTTTCTGTCCAACAGGAATATGAGGTTTTAAGCATTTCTTATGGATTTATGTCTGTCCAGTTGCTTACAGGGACTCCAAAAAGTGGAGAATCAGTCATCAGCTTGCCCACATATCCAACAGTCACTAACATTGGTATATTTTACAACACTCTTTACAAGGGATACGTAAGCATTTGCGTTAATGGATGCACCTACTAAGCCACAGTACAGTAAGACTACAAGAGTCCAAATTACTGTCTTCGGAGATGGAGTTTTAAAGGTCCGGTAGGCATCGATTCCCATCGTGGTTTGGGTTTAGGGGCTTTCTTCACTCTGGTATGATGTATCCATGAGGCTTGTTCTTTAATCTTGACTGCCGTGTGAGAAGTCAGCAGCACCTGGAATGGACCTTCCCATTTCGGCTTTAAAGGTGAATCTGAAAGAGATCTAACATACACATAATCTCCCGGTTCGATATTGTGCACAGGCCCATCGAGACCTCGGGCTCTAGTTCCTAAGACCAGCTTCTCTATTTCCCGAAGCTGTTTTTGCAGGCTTATTATATAATCAGTTAATACTTCGTTCCCGATTTCAGTTGATGTTCCCGCCTGCACAATATAGGGTCTCCCATACAATATTTCAAAAGGACTTAGCCCTTCCTTCATTCTGGGCTTAGTTCTAACTCTCAGGAGTGCTAGAGGTAATGATTGAGGCCAAGGCAAACCGGCCTCTTAGCCTAGTTTTACAATTTGCAACTTAATTAGGTGGTTCATCTTTTCCACTTGACCACTTGATTGTGGATTATATGGGGTATGTAGCTGCCAGTCTATTCCTAAAAGCTTACTAACTTGTTGAACAACCTTTGCAATGAAGTGTGAACCCTGATCTGATGAGATTATCGTGGGAACCCCAAATCTTGGTATTATTTCTTGCAACAGTACCTTGGTTACTTCCCTAGCTTTATTAGTTGGGCAAGGGAATGCTTCTGGCCACCCCGAAAAGGTATCCGTCAAGACCAACAGGTATCGAAACCCCCCTTTTCTTGGGAGTTCTGAAAAATCAATTTGCCACTGTTGCCCTGGATAATTTCCTTTCCCTATTTGTCCAGGCTGGGCTTTAGGGCCTGTTTTGGGATTATTCTGCAAACATACCTCACACTGCTGTGTTACTTGCCTAATAGTGGTATACAGGTTTCGGGCGAATATTAGCCGGTTCAAGTATTTATACAGAGCTTCTGTTCCCCGATGGGATTTTCTGTGCTCTGCCATGACTACGGCCCACAACAATGCAAATGGTATTATTATTTTTCCCTGTGGAGTTTTAGCCCATTTACCTTTTTCGATTTTCCCACCTAAGTCTTCAATTAGTTTCTGATCTTCTTTAGAATACCTGGGTTCACAATCAATTTGTATTTTACCGTCTGGGACCAGAGACTGCACCTCCAAATCACCTTTCTCCGCCACTCTTCTGGCCTCATGGTCCGCCATGGCGTTGCCCAATTCCTGAGCAGTGCTCCCTTTCTGATGAGCTTTACAATGCATAATAGCCACCTTCTTGGGTAACTGCACTGCTTCCAGAAGCTTAAGAATTTGTCATGTTTTATATGTTTCCCTTGGGTAGAGAGGAGTCCTTTTTCCCTCCATGCAGCTCCATGAGCATGGACTACCCCCAAAGCGTATTTGGAGTCTGTCCAAATGTTGATTTTCTTTTCTTTGGCTAGTTCCAATGCCCGAGTTAGGGCTATTATTTCCGCTTTCTGTGCCGAGGTGTTTGGGGCAAGGGCTTTGGATTCTATTACCTGGTCTGCAGTGGTTACCGCATATCCCGCCTTGTGGATGCCTTGTCGAACAAAGCTGCTTCCATCAGTATACCAGGAATCTTTAGCATCTTTCAGCGGCTCCTCTTTTAGGTCGGGTCTGCTGGAATAGACTGCTTCGATTGTTTCCAGACAGTCATGCGATACCGGTTCTCCCGTATTCCCGCTAAGAAAAGATGCTGGATTGACAATGTTAGTAACCACTATTTCCACATCATCCTGTTCCATTAAGACAGCTTGGTATTTAAGGAACCTTTGTGGTGAGAGCCAGTGTCCTCCCTTTACCTCTAATACCGCTGATACAGTATGAGACACTATTACTGTAATCTTTTGGCCCAGTGTAAACTTACGTGCTTCTTGAATATTTAGCACCACTGCTGCTACTGCCCTCAAGCAGCTAGGAGGCCAGCCCCTGCTTGCCTCATCAGGCTGTTTAGAGAAGTATGCCACTGCCCTTCGGTATGGTACCAGGTTTTGGGCTAGGACTCCTAGAGCTATTCCCTGCTTCTCGTGAGAGAACAGCCAGAAGGGTTTAGTAGTGTCTGGTAACCCCAAAGCAGGGGCGTCCATTAACTTTTTCTTTAGCTGACTGAATGCTCTTTCTGCTTCCCCATTCCAGATGAGGTCTTTTGGGTTAGATTTTAGCAGTTCATAGAGTGGTTTTACCATGAGTCCATAGTTATATATCCATAGGCAACACCATCCCGTCATTCCTAGGAACGTGCGGAGCTCTTTAGCTGTCTGCGGTCGAGAGGTCTGACAGATAGCCTCCTTTCTCGCTGTCCCTAGGGTCCGTTGGCCTGCAGTTATCTCATATCCGAGGTAAGTCACTTGCTGTTGAGCTACTTGGGCTTTCTGTGGAGAGACTCGATAACCATTAAGTCCGAGGTAATTTAGCAAACTAATTGTCCATACTATACACAGTTCTTTTGTCTCAGTGGCTATCAATAGATCATCTACATACTGTAATATTACTCCAGCTCCATGTGGCCGCTCCCATTGTTCCAGGTCTTTGGGTAACTGATTTCTGAAAAGAGTGGGGCTATTCTTAAACCCCTGTGGTAACACAGTCCATGTTAGTTGTGTCTTCCTCCCAGAATCTGGGTTTTCCCACTCAAATGCAAACAGCAGCTGGCTTTCTGGGCTCAAAGGTAGGCAAAAGAAGGCGTCTTCCAGGTCCAATATGGTAAACCATGCCAATTCAGGTACTAATTTAGTTAATAATGTGTATGGGTTTGCCACGACAGGGTGCAGATCTTCAACAATTTTATTAATAGCTCTGAGATCCTGTACTATTTGATAACTGCCATCCGGCTTCTTGATCGGTAGGATGGGAGTGTTGTATTCCGATTCACACTCCTTTAACAGCCCATACTTAATGAACCGATCGATTACTGGTCGGATTCCTTCCCTATCCTCCATTCTAAGGGGATATTGTCTAATCCTTACAGGCCGCGCTCCCTGTCTGAGTTTGACTATTATTGGAGAGGCATTTTTCACCTTTCCAGGCATCTCCGAGGCCCATACTCCTGGATACACTTGGTTCAGAACTTCCTCAGGTATTCCCGAGCCAACAGGAGTATTTATGAGGGCCAAACTCAAAATTTTGATTAGCTGGTCATTTCCCACTTGAAGTTCCACTTTCCCTTTTTTAAATTTTATCTCCGCCTTTAGCTGTTCTAATAAGTCTCACCCTAGTAAAGGTCTCGGCGAATTGGGCATATATAAAAATTTGTGTATCCCCAATTGTTTCCCTAATTTAAATTTAAGAGGTTTTAGAAAGTACGCCTTTTCACTCTGGCCAGTAGCTCCCCTTACCGTTACAAAGTCATCATCTACAGGTGTCAAAGCTTGATTTAAGACTGAAAACGTTGCCCCGGTGTCAACTAGAAATTCCATGCTCTGTTGTTTTTTCCCTAACTTTAATGTAACCAGTGGATCCACTAGAGTAGATTCCCCAGGTCCCCATCAGTCCCCCTTTGCCTGGGCCTGTATCCTTCCCTTCCCTCTCCGTCTCTCTGGACACTCATTTTTCCAATGTCCCTTCTGTCTGCACCACGCACATTGGTCCCTTCTCAGAGGCCTCTTAGGTCCCATACCTCCAAATCCTTTACTCTCTTGTAGCGCTGCTACCAACGCCTGCTTATCTTTCTTTCGGTCTTCCTCTTCCCTATTGCTAAACACCCTCCATGCTTCATCTAGTAAAGTCTCCAAAATTCTACTTTCTGTTGGTCTTAATTTCTGCAACTTTCTCCGGATATCATTTGCTGACTGCCCAATGAATAGAGACACTAACTGCTGGATTCCTATCTCCGATCCTGGGTCTAGAGGAGTGTGTCGCCTCATAGTGTCCCGTAATTTGTCCAAAAACTCCGAGGGGGTTTCCTTTGGGCCTTGCCGAACGGCATATAATGCTGACCAATTAATTGTTTTTGGGATGGCCCGTTCCATTCCTCTTATGATCCAATCCCTGTATGCATTCAATAATCTCATATGGGCCCCTCTATTAGGGTTCCAGAGTGGATCTTGTAAGGGAAAGTGATCCTTTATGTCTTCCCCCGAATCTTTAAGATGATCATTAGCCAGATCTTGGGCCGTTTTTAAAATTAGCTGCTTTTCAGTTTCCGTCATATGGTCCAATAACAATTGAATATCACTCCAATCAGGATTATGCTGTTTTACTAGGAACTGGAAATGCTTGGTCAGCCCCACGGGGTCACTTCGGTAGCTTTTTGCCACATTTTTCCACGTTTCGAGATCAAACGAGGAAAAGGGAATTTGTATCAGGATAGGATCTCCCCCTGGTCCTACTGCTTGCCTCAGGGGCGCCTGCAATACTGCTTGCTCCTTCTTACTCTGGATGTGAGAGGACACTGGGCTACTTGGAGGGGTTCCAGGATCGGAGTCCTCACTCTCCCTTTTTTGTGTCTCCTGCTGAATCTACTCTCTTTCTGGTGGTCTGTAATATTCCGGTAGATCCCCCGCTCCAGGGTCTCTTACTTTCCCTGACTTTGTACACCTCTGCCCTATGCTACATGCCAAACAACATCTCTTCACCTTTCCTTTTCCTTCTCTCTTATTTTCCTTCTCTAAAGCTAACACCATTGGGTCCTGTGGGGCTGTCAATCCACAGTCTGTTCGATACTTGGGATGATTTTGGAGGGTAAAAAACATGTCTGCATACGAGACCTCATCCCACTTCCCCTCTCTCCTCAAAACCAACATTAATTGCAATAAAGTATTATAATTCAATGTTCCGTTCAAGGGCCATTTCTCCCCATCATCTAATTTATACAAGGACCACCATTGATTACAATACTTTATTAAAGTTTTCTTATCCACACTCCCACCTGGTGGTCCTCCTATGTCCCTCCAATGAGCCAAAATACAGCCTAAAGGACTCTTCTTCAATACTCCACCACTTTGTCCATTTCCCATGATGTCTGCCTATCTTTCAACCAAGAAATACGACCTGATTATGTCGACAACAACTAAACCTAACCCAGGGTAAACCATATAAAGGGTGTGCTTATCCCGCAACAGATACACCTAAACCCTAATCAATCACTAAGATTCCTCCAAAAGAAATAATATACTTGTGACAATTTAAACACTTAACGTGAACAAACAGACAATAATGCTGACAGAGCGGACAGACGCTAGTCCATGCTCCGTCCACAGGGCTTTTTATAACTCCCCTTTCTACACTCCCCCCCCCCTACAATATTTAGATGCCTCTATGGCTACACCCTTGCTGCACAAATTCTACTGATTCTTAATACTCCCCAAATTCCCACAGATTACTCGCTTTAATTCACCCGAACCCTCAATTTTATCCCAGTTAGACCAGTTCCCCTGGCACTGAGTGCACCAAAAATCATCTCCAAATTGTACCCAAACTTCCTGTTCACAACCGAAGCACTTGAAAACAAAGATTGGATTGCAGGAGAAATCCATCATCCCATGTATGGGACACCAGGGGTAGATATAGGGTTCTAGCGTTGTCATACGCTTCGTTCGTCTCCGGCCGCTCTCCTCGTGGAGAACACGGAACCGCAGATCAGAACTCCACACTCGCTTCGCAGCTGCGCTGTGTCTCACTTCATACAGTGCAGACACTCACACAGAGGGGCCCGTTACATTCCTCATTCATACCACAGAATCACCACCATCAACCGTAAAATGTAAATCATAAACCATTAACCGTTTGCCACAGGTCCACACCAAACAGCATAAATTAGATGATAACACACGGTACCGGATTTTTGCAACAGATACAACAGATGACAATGATTATGGCAATGCCACATGCAACTCCCGTCACCAAGACTAGGAGACCCAGGATACCATTCCACAGGGTGCAGCACTCACCCTGCTACTACTTTATGGGGACTCAAACCCCACCATCCCAGGGGCAAGCACCAGTGCTCTTTACCTCGCGTAGGACGTCTCCTCACGACTTACAGGTATCCCCTTACCCAATTATAACATACCTGGTCCGCCGATGATGGTCCTTGTCTGTCCCCGCGGTGATCTGGGTGAGTGGGGGAGTCCTCCCGAGAAATCTCGGGGGCGCCCAGAGGAGTCCCGTCCTCAGCAGGTCCCGCAGCCGGACAGAGGGTGTCCCATCTGGGTCGCCAAATTGTGGCACGGAAACAGACTCTACAACTCGCGGAGAGTTATAAAGCAGGTATGTTTATTGCAGCGCTGGGTGCAAAGGGGATTGCTCCTCCAAACTTGCACACCGGGTCGTAAAACAAGCGTCTATTTATGATAAAAAGCATACATATTCATTAAAGTGGACTGGGTTATTATAATTAATTCTAAGAAAAGGCGTTACTATTCTAATTATTTCTTGGAACTCATTATCATAAGTCTCCTCCCCTTGCCGCATGTGTACTGTCACCCGGTGGTCATGGGCCGGGGTCTTCTGGAGGAAGGCTCATAGTCTTCTTCACCATGTACTTTTACCTTTGGCTTAGAATGCTGGGCTGGCTGGACCCCAAACCGCGGAACTGGTCCCGACCAGATGGACACTTTACCCAGACAATTGGGTTCCTCCTTAGCGTGCAGGCTGTTCCTACTTTCTTATACACAAGGCCAGTTCCTTATCTTGGAATGCTGGGCTCCGAGCTCTGTTCTTTGCCAAGCTGTACTAAATCTACACTAACTACCTTTAACCATTCATCCTCCGAATCACCGCCACAGAAATGGGTGGCACGTATCAGATGATCAGCAGTATCTTACTGCTATGAGAAGCCTGGGCTCCTGAAACTATTTCATTGTCTCTGTAGCAATTCAGGGGCAGCAGTAGTTGACAGGGAGTTTCTGAAGGAATACTGAATCACCACAGAGATGTGACTGCACATTTATGTTCAAAGTAAAAAAAGTGGGTATATGCTCATACTGCAATGTGCTGCTCCATTTTAAACAGAATAAGATCGAGCCTTGGCTTCTAATCCAGCTGTGCTTCTGATGCAAACCCCAGTAAATCACTCAACATTATCTCAATCTTCATATTTCAGGTGTGTTGTCAGTAATACTTACCAGTCTTTCCTTAATGGACTTAAGGTAAAAATCTTGTTCTAGAAGAGTACCTTTTAGAATGTCCAATTATTAAATGAAACTTCATTTTAAGTATGTCTTTACACAATTAAAATGGAAGTGGAATTTTAGCACTAATATTTACTACATATTTTTTTGCTCCACTACAGCAATTTTTAGGGAATTTTCAGCATGTAGAGATGCCAATTTTACTTGTACTGCTTAGTTCATAATTGAAAAGACTCTGCATAGTTGCTCTTAGTGTTTCTTTCTTTATATTGAACAAAATAGATGTTCATTCCTCTTTTCTTCACACAGCAGTTGTTTTACAGTTAAAGCACTTGTAGGGGTAACAGGGAACTTCAATATGTGTAAAAACAGAAAAAATCCCTATTGTCTTAAACTGCATTTTTTATTCCTCATTGTCAGTACTAATTACATCTTCAGCACATGCATTTCACCTCATCATCACCCAGCAGGTTCAGGGAGGTCATCCTCCCCCTCTACTCTGCCCTGGTGAGGCCCCATCTGGAGTACTGTGTCCAGTTCTGGGCTCCCCAGTTCAAAAAAGACAGGGAACTACTGGAGAGAGTCCAGCGGAGAGTTACAAAGATGAACAAGGGACTGGAGCACCTCTCTTATGAGGAAAGGCTGAGAGACCTGGGTCTGTTTAGCCTGGAGAAGAGAAGACTGAGAGGGGACCTCATCAATGCTTCTAAATATCTAAAGGGTGGGTGTCAAGAGGATGGGGCCAGGCTCTTTTCAGTGGTGCCTGGTGACAGGACAAGGGGCAATGGGCACAAGCTGGAACACAGGAAATTCCATCTCAACATGAGGAAAAGCTTCTTTACTTCGAAGCTGACAGAGCACTGGAACAGTCTGCTCAGAGAGCTTGTGGAGTCTCCTTCTCTGGAGATCTTCAAAACCCTCCTGGATGCATTCCTGTCTAACCTGCTCTAGGTGAACCTGCTTTGGCAGAAGGGTTGGACTAGAATCATAGAGTCATAGAATATATTGGGTTGGAAGGGACCTTTAAAGGTCATCTAGCCTGACCCCCCTGCAGTAATCAGGGACATCTTTAACTAGATCAGATTGCTCAGAGCCTCATCAAGCCTGACCTTGAATGTCTCCAGGGATGGGGCCTCCACCACCTCTCTGGGCAACCTGTTCCAGTGTCTCACCACCCTCATTGTAAAAAACTTCTTCCTAATGTCTAATCTAAACCTACCCTGCTCTAGTTTAAAACCATTGCCCCTCATCCTATCACTACATGCTCTTGCAAACAGTCCCTCCCCAGCTTTCTTGTACACCCCCTTCAGGTACTGGAAGGCTGCTATGAGGTCTCCCCAGAGCCTTCTCTTCTCCAGGCTGAACAACCCCAATTCTCTCAGCCTGTCTTCGTAGGAGAGGTACTCCAGCTCTCTGATCATCCTCATGGCCCTCCTCTGGACCTGCTCTAACAGGCCCATGTCCTTCCTGTGCTGAGGACTCCAGAGTTGGACACAGTACTCCAGATGGGGTCTCACCAGAGCAGAGGGGCAGAATCACCTCTCTCGATCTGCTGGCCATGCTTCTTTTGATGCAGCCCAGGATACAATTGACCTTCTGGGCTGTGAGCGCGCATTGTTGGCTCATGTCTAGCTTTTCATCCACCAGTACCCCCAAGTCCTTTTCCGCAGGGCTGCTCTCTATCACATCATCCCCCAGCCTGTATTGATAACAAGGATTGTCCTGACCCAGGTGCAGGACCTTGCACTTGGCCTTGTTGAACTTCATGAGGTTATGATGATCTCATAAGGTCCCTAGATGATATAGATGATCTCCGAAGGTCCCTTCCAACCCCTACCATTCTATGATTCTGTGATCATCCTTCACAGATTATTAACTACTGAAGATATAAGTACAAATAAAAAGTGCATCAACAAACCTTCATGATCTTCTTTTACTTTCATAAAAGAAGGCTTATTTTTCCATGGTTCCTCTAAGATCTTGTTTTAAGGCCAACAGCACATAATCTTCATCTTCTCCTGTTCTCAGAGACACTGGCTTATTTATAAGCACTGACTGATTTTCAGTCTCCAAATTGTCCAAGTTTCACTGCACAGCAAAACTCAGCTTAGTAAAAAAGTCATTTGTTCCCCCCCCCCATTAATTTTCATGAACCAGCTTTTTTTAGCACAGAGAGAGAAATGGAAAAGAGAAAAAAATAAATGAATAAACAGTGAGACAGAGAGGCAAAAAGGAAAAAGAAAGAGAAAAATGGGATAGGGAAAGAAAGAGGAGAGAGGAAAAAGAGAACACTGGAATCATAGAATATCTTGAGTTGGAAGGGACAGAATCACAGAATCACAGAATCACAGAGGTTGGAAGGGACCTTTTAAGATCATCTAGTCCAACCAATGAAAAAAAAAAAAAAAAAAAAAAAAACACAACACAAAAAAACAAAACCAAAACCACCACACACGCAACCCACACACACACCACCACACCACCCAACACTAATCCATATTCCCAAGCACTATGTCAACTCCTCTCTTGAATACCTCCAGGGATGGTGCCTCAACCACCTCCCTGGGCAGCCCATTCCAATGCCTGACAACCCTTTCAGTAAAGAAATATTTCCTAATATCTAACCTGAACTTCCCCTGGCGTAACTTGAGGCCATTGCCTCTTGTCCTATCATCTGTAACTTGGGAGAAGAGACCGATAAGGACCCATAAGGATCATCAAGTCCAACTCCCTGCTCCTCACAGGACTACCTAAAACTAAATCATATAACTAAGACCAGATGCTCCTTCAACTCTGACAGGTTTGGGGCCATGACCACTTCCCTGGGGAGCCTGTTCTAGTGACCGACCACCCTCTCAGTTCAGAACCTTTTCCTAAGGTCCAATTAGAACTTGATGCAGCTGCATAACATTTCCACATGTCCTATCACTGGTCACCAGAGAGAGGAGATCAGCACCTCTCCCTCTGCTGCTGTCTGACTGCAATGAGGTCACCCCTCAGCCTTCTCTTCTCCAAGCTGAACAAGCCAAATGATCTCAGCCACTCCTCATAAGTCTTGCCCTCGAGACCTTTCACCATCTTGGTCTCCCTCCTCTGGACACACGCTAATACTTTGATGTCCTTCTTATATTGAGGTGCCCAAAACTGCACACAGTACTTGAGATGGGGCTGTACCAGTGCAGTGTAGTGTGAGAAAATCACCTCCCTCGACTGGCTCATTATGCTGTGCATGTTGCACCCCAGGATGCAGTTGGCCCTTTTGGCTGCCAGGGCACACTGTTGACTCATATTCAACTTGCCATCAACCCAGACAGCCCAGATGCCACAGGGCTGCTCTCCAGCTTCTTGTTCCCCAAATTGTATGTATAACCAGGATTACCTCGTCCCAGGTGGAGAATCCTGCACTTGGTCTTGTTAAATTTCATATGGTTGGTGATTGCCCAGCTCTCTAGTCTGTCCAGATCCCTCTGTAAGGCCTCTCTATCATTTATAAAGACATTAAAGAGCACTGGCCCTAAAACTGAGCCCTGGGGAACCCCAGGTGACTGCTGACTGCCTGCCAGCCTGATGTAACTCCATTTATTATACCTCTTTGAGCCCGACCCATCAGCCAATTGCTCACCCAATGTATTGTGGACTTGTCTAGCTGTGTGCTGGACATTTTGTCCAGAAGGATATGGTGAGAGACAGTATCAAAAGCTTTGCTAAAATCCAAAACCCCTAAATCTACTGGCTTCCCTTGGTCAACTAGATGGGTGACCTTGCCATAAAAGGAAATAAGATTGGTTAAGCAGGACTTTCCCCTCGTGAACCCATGCTGGCTATGACCAATGGATGCATTGTTGTGGTGGTGTGCTCTCCCCCTTTCTGCCCCCCCCGACTCCTGCTCAAGCCATAACCATCAGTGGGAGTTGTAATGAGTTGCACCTGGACTTTGGGGGATGGCTGGCAACACAGCCAAAACACTGTCTGGAGTGGGGACCTAGATATTTTGTTCCCATGAGAATATGACTATAGGTCAATTATCTTACTCTATAAATAGTGGACAGGCCAAGAGCCCTTTGAGCTCTCCTGTATGGCAGCGGGCTGCACAGCAGGATCTCCCCTTGAGTGGGGACGCTTGCTTAAGGTTCTACTCCTCGAGGTTGAGAGATTCCTTGCCGAAACAGATTCTCGGTAAGTAACTAACAAACAGCATGCTAAACTTTGAAATCTTAGCTAAGTGATATAAAGGGTTGATTGCGCATATATAATCCTTTAGACATAAACTGTTGACCAAGTCTGGGACTAGGATAGGATCCAGCCACACCTAGACTCCTCTCTGAGAAGGCAAGGGGGTCCTTTCTGAACCTCATGACTCAACGGAAGGGTCTCCCTGACAGCTTGTCTGACCCTGTCCTCTATGCAGTAAATAATGAAGTGTACCTTGCCATCGAATCTCGTAAAACACTGTCGCATTTACTACTTATTTTGTTAAATCACTGTTTTCCCTTAATAAATATTTCACTACTTCTCTCTTACGAGTGAAGTTAATCGCTCCACCTGCGACACAGCCATCTATACCCCTGAGGTGGTTGGCCTTCTGGATCTCATCTTGGGAGTCAGCTAAGGAACATTTGTCACTGCTCTGGTTGGCCTGGCTTATTCCCCAGTTGGCTAAGTTGGTGTGAGCATTGCCACCCTGGACCTCACCCCCCAAGTCCTTCAGTTTAAAGCCCACTTCACCAAGTTGGCCAGCCTGCTGCCAAAGATTCCATTGCCCCTTCTAGACAGCTGGATTTCATCCCTCTCTAAGAGGCCATATTCATCAAAGAATTGTCATAAAAGCCAAAACCCTCAGGAGGGCACCAGCCACGTAGCCAGGAGCCACGGCTATGCACTAGCCGTTCGTTTCTGGCTGCTCCCTTTCCTCTGACTGGTAAAATGGAGGAGAAGATAACTTGGGAACCAGTTTTTTTCACTTGCACTCCCAGGGCTTTATAGACTTCCTTAATTCTGCCCAGGTTCCAGCTTGCTGTGTCATTCATGCCCACATGAAAGAGTAACAGTGGGTAGTAGTCCATGCTCTTGACAAGTTGTGGCACCCTCTCGGCAACATCCACTACTAGCAATTGCCATTTCTTTTTATGGTATCCACTGTGTGCTGATGTGTCCTGGCTTGAAGTAAAATAGAACCAACTTTCTGTTCAGTAATTTTACATCTTTGCTAGGCCTCTTCTAACTCTCTGAAATTAACAGCATATTGTGGAGAAAACTGCCCGTTCTCAGAGTGATAAGACCAATGTTTGTACTTCATACCAAGGAACAGTATGCAGAGAGGCTCTTGCTTATAATTATTGCTATAACAACCAAGGTCAGCTAATTTCGTTATTTGCCCTGTTGGAGGGTCAGAAGTGGAAAAGCGTAGAG
This sequence comes from Numenius arquata, assembly GCF_964106895.1. Taxonomy (NCBI): domain Eukaryota; kingdom Metazoa; phylum Chordata; class Aves; order Charadriiformes; family Scolopacidae; genus Numenius; species Numenius arquata. The sequence continues at coordinate 3,879,599 of NC_133615.1, forward strand.
GGGTCCCACCTGTGGGGAGGAGCGGACAAGACAGGTGACCCAAATCTGACCAACAGGGGTATTCCATCCCATCTGCCCCATGCTCAGTATAAAAGCTGAGGGATCAAAGGGCCAACTCTTCCTTCAATGGCCGATGTCCAAAGAGGACCCTGTCGGTTCATCTGCCTTTGATCCCGATCCATGTGTTCCTGAGTCCAGAGATGGAACCTAGTTCCCATCCACTGCTGAGTTCAGTCTGGGACTTCCCCAGTGCCTGCCAGTGACGTCATCCTGGGAGCTTGATATGGTTTTGTCTGTATTGTATCTATTTCATTATTTTCTTCTTTTTGATTTTAATATTAATTCTTCATTAGTTTAGTTCATTCTAAACTTGTAAATCTCCTTATCTCTTCCTCTCCTCTCTTTTGGGGGGTGGTGGTGGGGGAAGGGCCATCTGTCATTCTGGTTTTGGTAAATTCGGCTGAAACCACGGCAGATTTATTGGTGCCCGAACAGGGACATGAACAGAGCTTGAACAGAGCTCTGATAGATTGCCTGAATAGTTTGAATTCCAGCTTGCTCAGGGAGAACAGACAGCTCACATCATGTCGTTCCTACACAATATTTTATATGGTATTTTTGGAGAGCTTTGTATGAAATTAATTGATATAGTGGTGTTTAACTGGTCGAGTATATTGATTCTTTGTTTTGAGATCGATTTATTTTTGTTTTGTGTTTGGATGCGGTGGCCCAGGCATGCTGTGGACTTGGTGTGGACTTGGTGTGGACTTGCATTCAGATGTTTTGTGACGAACGGGAAAAGGACTTCACTGAGAGGTTCAAATTAACAATTTATTTGGACTTCACTCACAGGTCCAATACGCCGCTATTGCAGGTTCTACGGGTACAATGGCAATTACACTATTGCAATTTAAAAGCAATTCGTGGAATACACTATTGCAACCTACAAGTGATCCAGAAAATTAACAACACAAACCACAAGCGCGCTAGATATTAATATCTTAAAAGAGTGCACCAATCACGATCTTAATAGCATGCTATATACCATATGTATGTTTCTTAATCATTTACCCTTTCTCTCAGGTAAGGTCACTCAATCCCTGGGAAGTTACCCTGTACAGCATCCTGGACAAGGGGGGGAAGAATCTCCTACAGACCAGCTGTATCGTTGGAAGATTCCCCATTTTTCTCCTCAAACCTTGCGGTTTATATTTCCTGATTCTGTGGGGGTGCAGGATTATGCCTGAGTGGATTACACTATCTGGAATGTTTACCTCTGGTGGTGTGATGGCTCCTTAGTTTCTGTTGCTGATTTTGTGATGTCTAGCACTCAAAGTCACAGGAATAGTGGTGGCATGGGACTCAGGGCATTTTGTTTGTTAAGGGAGTATTCAAGGCTCCATTCGGTTTTGGTTCTTATTGAGATGCAATCTTGAGACAACCCCGGGCTGAGACGTTTTTTGCAGCTCCCCCCAAGTTATCTCTGCATAAACAAGGCAAGGCGGAGATGAAGCTGAGTTGGATGACAACTCCCTGCATCTCACCTGTTGTGCTCTGAAACCGGTTTGGCTGGGTGCTCCCATACATGTATAATATGAGAAATTGGATTACTAGGATACCTGCATATCTTGGGCATCATGTGATGGATTCTGTTGCTAATTACACTTTTGGTTTTACATGGGGAAAGTTTAATTTGCCCTTTAATGATTATCCCAAAGTGATACCAACGGAATTAGGGGATGAAAAACCTTTGGGATGTTTAGAGAATGATTGTGATGATTGTCATGTGATCGTGATTTTGTTGACAATATTACTGAATGTGCTGCAGGGGATAATTATTATTAAATATGAGCACAAGAATGAATATTATGTGACATACGATATTGCTACTCAGACACGGGTGGAATCAAAGATAGCAGAAACTCAGACAACGGCCCCAGCAAAAGCCACAGCAGAGACACAAATGGTTGCCCCCCCAGCCCCAGTGAGACCCTCAGTACTGACACAAACGGAACCAGCCCCGGCTCCAGCTCTGGCTCTGACCCAAGCCAAAGGCGTGGCTCCAGCCCAAGCCCCGCCCCCGTCTCAAGCCAAGCCAGCGGCACTGGCACAGTGCGGCATCGGCAGCCTCCCCACAGCCACTGGCACAAGCCAAAACACCAGCTCCGGCTCCGGCACTAGCGAAAGCCACAACCCTGGCCACGCCGACACCGGCCCCAGTGGCATCGATTGCCCCCCTCACCGGCTCTGGCACTGGCCAGGCCCACACCTCCACCGACACCAACAAAAGTCACAACACCGACTTCGATCCCGGCTCCGGCACAAGCTGTGCCCCAGCCCATCCTGGAACAAGTCACTCAGCAGCCTGCGGTAACAGTTACTCTGCCGCCTGCACCCACCACACCTCTATCGCCAGCCCACCCCCTGCCCGTAGCAGCACCAGCTGCTCCAGCTCCCAGAACGAGCACTGCTGCTACTCCAACGCCAGCAGAACCGGCACAAGTTGCCCCAGTGACAAGGAAGCAGAAAAGAAAGTCAGCTCTTTCCCCTGCCCCTTATGACAAAGACCTGCCCAAGCCAGACAGCATGGGAGAGGGTTTCTCTGAAGAAGATCCAGGAGAGGGTCCTTCTAGTGTAGATAAAGGGATGATGCCATGAAAGGCCGAAATCAGGACTCAGTAGTCGGGATGACTATTAAGCAGGTATTCTTTATTGCAGCGCTGGACGCACAGGGGATCGCTCCTCCAAATGTGCGTACCAGGCAGAGTTAGTTTCACTGAATTTCACTGAATTTCACTGAATTTTTTTAGAGTTGGAAGGGACCATATAGATCATCTAGTCCAACTCCCCTGCTGAAGCAGGATTGCTTAGAGAATGCTACTCAGGACTGCATCCAGGTGGGTCTTGAAAATCTCCAAAGAAGGGGACTCCACAACCTCCCTGGGCAGCCTGTTCCAGGGCTCTGTCGCCCTCACCGTGAAGAAATTCTTCCTCATATTCGAGTGGAACCTCCTATGTTCCAACTTGTGCCCGTTGCCCCTTGTCCTGTCACTGGGAACCACTGAAAAGAGTCTGGCTCCCTCCTCCTTCAACCCACCCTTGAGATACTTATAGGCGTTAATAAGGTCTCCCCTCAGCCTTCTCTTCTCCAGACTAAAGAGTCCCAGCTCTCTTAGCCTTTCCTCATAAGGGAGATGCTCCAATCCCTTAATCATCTTTGTTGCCCTTCGCTGGACTCTTTCCAGTAGTTCACAACATATATACACAGTATACATACATATTTATGCAATTTCCAAGAACTAATTAACATATTCATTATATCTCCAAGAATTCATTGTTATCCTGACTGGTTCTATATGTCTCATTGGTCTTGGGGCCCACTGTTCTGAGAGATAAGTTCTTTCTACAAGGTTACATTGTCCTATAGCATCCTGTTCTCATGGATAATTTCCTCTTACAAAGTTACATTTGTGCTGACCTATACAATGGCTACATGCATACGTGCCTAAAAAACAAAACACAGTATTTGCTAACTCATGTTTATGCTAAGAGTGGCTTAGTTATGTCAAGCAAACCTTCAAGCCACACTCAGCCCTATTCCTTAATTCAATCCCCCCTTTTCTTTAAGCTATTGCAAATTCTTTTGCAAAATCTTGTGTACAGTCCATAATACATGTACTTGTGGAGCAACAGTCCGTATTTTCCACCACATCCAAAGGTTGAGAGCAGTCAACAGTAGGGCTACAAGGATCAGCACTAATACAGGATGCACTAGGAAGTTGAAAAACTGTGCCGCAGTTGGAGATTTTAATGAGGTATTTAGAAAAATGTCCCACTGTCCTGGATCTGGCGGGGATAGGGTTAATTCTCCCCAGGACCTAGCAGGGACACAGGTATTCCATCCCATGTGAGCCATGCCCAGGGGGTAACAGGAGCTAGCCGGGGAAGGGGAGGGACAGGAAGTCGGTGGGTGGGGGGGGGAGGAAGTCATCCCCCGGGGGGAGCGGAGCGGTCGGTTGGCAAGCGGTGGTATCGTACTCGTGGTTGTGTATTCCTCTGTCGGTGTTATTATTGTTGTTGTTGTTTCTTGCTCCCCTTGCTGTTCTCTTAAATTGCCTTTGTCTCAACCCACGAGTTTTTGCCTTTTTCTTCCAATTCTCCCCTCCCGGCCGTGCTGGCGGTGGGGGCCTGATCTGAGCGAGTGGCTGCCACGTGGTCCTTTGTTGCCGTCTGAGGCTAAACCATGACAGTCCTTTTTGGCGCCCAACGTGGGGCACTCGGAGGGTTGAGATAAAGACACATCTGACCAGAGCTTGTTAAAAGGAATTTGTTATCGGTATTTATTGTATTATTTACTGGGAACAATGTTGCTTCGTTTGTTTTCATGGCTGTGTTATGTAAACTCTTACATGCTCTATGTACTCCCCGTGATGATGTTTATCACTTCTGGGAGAGGGGTCAGGATTATAATTTTGCTGTCCTGTGTGATATCAACTTATGATATGATAGCATCACTGTTCAGATGGTTATGTTGGGGCGTTTATTTGGCTGTTTTCCTGCCCATATCTCGGGGAATTTATTAATAAACACACTGAGTCTAGGGGGGAAGCAGGGGGGATACTTTTCCCAGCTCTTTCACCTCCCTTTTCTCTTTCATGCTGGGTATGCCAGTTTTTGAGAATTTTGAATACTCTTGGGACACGCAAACCAGCTTGGTCCTATTGCTAGGTCTCCTGAATGTGTTTCAGTTCTTGTTTAGGGTTAAGCAACTATTTAAGACTACCACCCCGAGATCTGCCCCGAGGCTGGAGAGTCATGGATGGCATAGCATGTGGGAGAACATGGGCAGGTATCTAGAGAGTTTTTCACCTCCAATGGTCTGGGATTTCACCCCCGAACAATTGCAGAACCCTGATAAAGTGATAGAATATTTGAAAGGAAAATGCTGTGGCTATTCCAGAGAGGCACAACTCACTGCATTGTGCTGGGCCCTGGCCAGTATCTACCAAGCATTGCTCAATGTTGCGCAGCATCCTCAGGAGGAAGAGATGGAAACCAGGCCAACAGGCAGTGTGGCTGCTGCCACCCCTGTGACAGACACTGTGGCTACTCCAGCCCCTGCAGCAGGCACAGTGGCTACTCCCGCCCCTGCAGCAGGCGCGGTGGCTACTCCAGCCCCTGCGGCAGGCACTGCAACTGAACCAGAAAACCAACCTGTGCCCGTATCAGTTGCCCCTATCCAGAAGAAGAAATACACCAAGAAATCAGTTCGCTCAGTAAAGGATGATGATGATCCAGGGTTGTCACGAGAACAAGAGGAAGAGGCAGAACCAGAGATAATCACTCGATCCCTGTCCCCGAGTGAGCTGCGGGACATGCGAAAAGATTTCAGCCGACTTCCAGGTGAGCACATTGTCACCTGGCTGCTCCGGTGCTGGAACAACGGAGCCGGTAGCTTGGAAGTGGAGGGTAGGGAAGCCAGGCAGCTGGGATCTCTGTCTAGAGAGGGGGGCATTGACAAGGCAATTGGGAAAAAGACACAAGCCCTCAGCCTCTGGAGATGACTCCTGTCAGGCGTGAGGGAAAGGTATCCCTTCAGTGAAGATGTTGTATGTCATCCGAGCAAGTGGACCACCATGGAAAGAGGTATTCAGTACCTGAGAGAATTAGCCGTGCGGGAGATGATTTATTATGATCTGGACAATGCACAGTTTCCCACAGATCCTGATGAGATCCAATGCACAAGGTCCATGTGGCAGAAGATTGTACGGAGCGCACCATCACCATATGCCAACTCATTAGCAGTGATGGAATGGAAAGGCAAAGAGGGACCAACGGTGGATGAGGTGGCTGCCCGATTTTGGCAATATGAAGAAAATCTCTCTTTTCCCCTCGTCTCAGCTGTGGAGAAACTGTCTCGGAAGGTCCAGCAACTTGAAGAGAATATGTCCTCCCCACCTGTACGAGCCAGTATCTCAGCTGTTAGGAACAGATGTTTTTCCACTCAAGATAGAGAATACAGGGAGTACACTCCACGAAGCACCCTGTGGTTCTGCCTGCGTGACCACAGAGAGGACATGAGGAAGTGGGATGGACAGCCTACCTCAATCCTACGGGCACGGGTACAGGAATTGCAAGGAAGAACAACCACAAAAGGGGATCTCCCCAGGAAAAGTGCCGCCCCAGTTTCCAATGTGCAGTTCCCCAGATAGAATAGAAGGCCTGAGCCTACTTCTGATCCCCTTGAAGGAACTTCCAGATCATTTCTGCAAGAGGCGAGTAACGGATACTATGACCAGTATTAGAGGGGCCCTGCCTCCAGCCAGGTGGGGGAAAGGCACAACCGGGTTTATTGGACTGTGTGGATTCGATGGCCTGGCACATCAGAGCCACAGGAGTATAGAGCTTTAGTGGACACAGGCGCACAGTGTACCCTAATACCATCAAGCTATAGAGGGACAGAACCCATTTGTATTTCTGGAGTGACAGGGGGATCCCAAGAATTGACTGTACTGGAGGCTGAAGTGAGCCTAACTGGGAATGAGTGGCAAAAGCATCCCATTGTGACTGGCCCAGACGCTCCATGCATCCTTGGTATAGATTATCTCAGGAGAGGGTATTTCAAGGACCCAAAAGGGTACCGGTGGGCTTTTGGCATAGCTGCCTTGGAGGCGGAGGAAGTTAAACAGTTGTCTACCTTGCCTGGTCTCTTGGAAGATCCTTCTGTTGTGGGGTTGTTGAGGGTCGAAGAACAACAGGTGCCAATCGCTACCACAACAGTTCATCGGCGGCAGTATCGAACTAACCGAGATTCTCCGGTTCCCATCCATAAGCTGATTCGTCAACCAGAGATTCAAGGAGTGATCAGCAAGACTCACTCACCCTTTAACAGTCCCATATGGCCGGTGCAGAAATCTAATGGAGAGTGGAGGCTAACTGTGGACTATCGTGGCCTCAATGAAGTCACTCCACCTCTGAGTGCTGCCGTGCCGGACATGTTAGAACTTCAATACGAACTGGAGTCCAAGGCAGCCAAGTGGTATGCCACCATTGATATCGCTAATGCATTTTTCTCAATCCCTCTGGCAGTAGAGTGCAGGTCACAGTTCGCTTTCACTTGGAGAGGTGTCCAGCACACCTGGAATCGACTGCCCCAGGGGTGGAAACACAGCCCCACCATTTGCCATGGACTGATCCAGACTGCACTGGAGCAGGGTGAAGCTCCGGAACATCTGCAGTACATTGACGACATCATCGTATGGGGCAACACAGCAGAAGAAGTTTTTGAGAAGGGGAATAAAATAGTTCAAATCCTTCTGAAAGCTGGTTTTGCCATAAGGTGAAGTAAGGTCAAGGGACCTGCACAGGAGATCCAGTTTTTAGGAGTAAAATGGCAAGATGGACGCCATCAGATCCCAATGGATGTGATCAATAAAATAGCAGCTATGTCTCCACCAACTAGTAAAAAGGAAGCACAAGCTTTCCTGGGCATTGTGGGTTTTTGGAGGATGCATATCCCAGATTACAGTCTGATTGTGAGCCCTCTATATCAAGTAACCCAGAAGAAGAACCATTTTAAATGGGGTCCTGAGCAGCGACAAGCTTTTGAACAAATTAAACGGGAAATAGTCCATGCAGTAGCTCTGGGGCCAGTCCGGGCAGGACAAGATGTTAAAAACGTGCTTTACACCGCAGCTGGGGAGAACGGCCCTACTTGGAGCCTCTGGCAGAAAGCACCAGGGGAGACACGCGGTCGACCCCTAGGGTTTTGGAGTCGGGGATACAGAGGATCTGAAGCCCGCTATACTCCGACAGAAAAGGAGATACTGGCAGCATATGAAGGGGTTCAAGCTGCTTCGGAAGTGGTTGGTACGGAAGCACAGCTCCTCTTGGCACTTCGGCTGCCGGTGCTGGGTTGGATGTTCAAAGAAAGGGTCCCTGCTACACATCATGCAACGGATGCTACATGGAGTAAGTGGATTGCATTGATCACGCAGCGAACTCGAATGGGAAACCCCAGTCGCCCAGGAATTCTAGAGGTGATTATGGACTGGCCAGAAGGCAAGGATTTTGGAATGTCACCGGAGGAGGAGGTGATGCGTGCGGAAGAGGCTCCACCGTATAATGAACTACCAGAAAATGAGAAGAGATATGCCCTGTTCACTGATGGGTCCTGCTGGATTGTGGGAAAGCATAGAAAGTGACAGGCTGCCATGTGGAGTCCTACAAGACGAGTTGCAGAAGCCACTGAAGGACAAGGTGAATCAAGCCAGTTTGCAGAGGTGAAAGCAATTCAGCTGGCTTTGGACATTGCCGAGCGGGAAAAATGGCCGGTACTTTATCTCTACACTGATTCATGGATGGTGGCAAATGCCTTGTGGGGGTGGTTACGGCAGTGGAAGCAGAGCAATTGGCAGCGCAGAGGCAAACCTATCTGGGCTGCCTCATTGTGGCAGGATATTGCTGCCCGGGTAGAGAATCTGGTTGTGAAAGTACGTCATGTAGATGCCTGTGGGAGACTGGCTAGCTGAGAAGGGTTACGTAGACATGATCCAGCTGGCCGAGCAAGAACTTGAGAAACATCGGACTGAGCTCCTGTAACTACTGAGCTGGCAAGGACACCCTATCCTTGACTGTAATTGTTGTATGATAACAGGGAGATTGCAACTGCTCAGGCATGGGAAAAGAGGATGAAAGTAACTGTAAAGAAGGAACTAAGGGCGGGGTTGAAGTTTGGAGGACAGGCCAATCAGAAAGATGTATTGCAGAATATGTATTAGCTAATTATAATGAAGCATAAAAGACAGCTGTACTATTCAATAAATGAAGCTTGCTGATCACTCATATTGAGTGACTCTGTCTTCCCTCCGTCGCGACAAATGGCGCCCGAACAGGGACCCTAGAGAGGGCTGAACCTGCGAGCCACGAGTCGACAGAGCCTGGGTACCGGTCCTGAAAGCAGCGCAGGAGGCGAAAGGGATTAAGGGATTGATCCCCGCGCCCGGGAGCACCTATAGAGGGTCCCGCCGGCCACGCACCACCGAGGTCTTGCAAAGGCTGCAACAGCGCTGACGAAGGTATGAACAGACAAGCGGCGTATGATTTGCTCAAATGCTTTTTAGAAAAGCGGAGCATTTAGGGTATAGATAACGAAGGTATGAATAGACAAGCGGTGTATGATTTGCTCAAATGCTTTTTAGAAAAGCGGAGCGTTCAGGGTATGGATTGTAAAAGGGAGTTGCCTGGGTTATCAGCGTATGGAGTAGTGAGAGGTTGCTTTGATAATCCAGATACGGTTTTTGAACACGAGGAATGGTGTAAATATGGGGATAAATTGCTTGACGAAGTTATATGCGATAATAAATCAGCCAAAAAGTTGATAAAGCCATGGTGGGCAGTCGCTAATGCCCCGTTGCAACACTGAGCTCAAAAAAAAAAAAGGAAAAAAAAAAAGGAAAAAAAAAAAGGGGAATCCCTTCATATATGGGTATTAAGCAAGGAAGAGAGGAGCCATTTGGTTTGTTTATCGATCGAGTAGCAAACGCCATACAGGCGGCCGGGGTGCCCGATTATCTCAAAGGCACTACACTAAAGCAGTGTTATACAAAATAGTAATCCGGCCACGCGTAACATCTTGGCTACATTGCCAGGGACATGGACCATCGAGGAAGGACTAGAAAGAATGGCACAGGTACCGGTGGGGCCACAGGCAATGTTAGTTGAGGCAGTAAAGGAGCTAGGGAATAGTTTAAAGGAACACGTGCAGGCTACGCAGAGTCAGGTTTTAGCAGCCCTTGCTCCTTTGCAAACCTCTGCTGGGCGGTCAAATGCCCGCGGCCCACCTCGTTTGCGGTGCTTCCGTTGCGGCGTCGCCAGACACATGAGGTGGGACTGCAATGCCAACTCCGTGTGGTGCAAGAACTGTCGACCAGACACTCACAACGAAGCTGCCTGTCGTCGAGCTGGATCGGGAAACGGACGACCCAGCGGGAAAAGCCGCCCCGCGCCGACACAAAAAGCGGCTGCCTACCCGGCAGCACACAACCCCTTCCTCTCCGGCCAGCCACAAGCGGAAGCCTCGGAACGGATCCTGCAACGCCAGTGCAGCTTACTGAGCAACAAAGACAAATGCTGCAACAAATAGCTTCTATGGTAACTACGCGTTCCACGCATCGGCGTGTTGAAGGTCTGCCCATTGACTTGACTGTTTTATGTGGTGAGCAGTATATTATGGCAGCCTTAACTCAGCAAAAAAAAAAATAAAAATGGGGGAGAAGCAGGGGTCCACCACTATCGTATTGGAATGGATAGCCCCTCCGCTACAACCACGGCAGATAATACAGGAAAAAATTGCCACGCTAGCAGATCTGATCAGGAAGGGTCGGTGCCGTATCCTACAGGTGGATGGCACCCCGCCAAGCACAATATGGGTGCCAATAAAGCAAATTGACCTGGAATGGTACTTGCAGAATTCCAAGGAGCACGATTGTATGAAAGCGAGGAGCAAAAGACCATGGCAAGGGTGCGCTGGAAGATCACCAGGGAGGTTAACAGAATCCTTGGGCAACAACAATCACAAATCTTGACCAGAGTGTGCGGGGATGGCATTAAGGTCCCCCGCCTGTGAATGGTCAGTCCCCTGGATTGGGGGGAGTTGTGTCGTCGTTTTGCTACTATGCCTCCTCGCCAACGGACCCCACGGCAACGCGGGCGGCGTCGCTGCCGTCAGCCTCCACGAAGTTCAACCAACTAAAAACATGTGGGTCACGTGGGCCAACCAAACAGGGCAGACCTCCTTTTGTCTGTCCCTCGCCTCGGCTACTGATCCCTTTCGAACCTGTTTGTTTGGCGCGCCTATAGGAGACCCTGAGCATCTAGCCACTGTAATGAAAGGGTTCTTTACAGGCAACTGTACTAACCAAGACAAGGTGTCTGAAACTGCATCATGCATAATTAATAGCCTTAATGTTACGCTAGGCCCCTGCTATCTGGGCCAACTAACACTGTTTGCTCCAGATATACATACCCTCAGATATCATACTAGAAATAGACGATCTCTTTCTACCCTAGGTTCTGATTGTAATGACAATGTGGAGTTGTGGGGGACAGCAACTAACGTAGTCGCCTCTATCATCCCCGCTGTTGGGACCGCACATGCTTTAGCTAACATAAAGAAGCTTGCTTGTTGGGCAGTTAAGCAATCTAATGTAACCACGCAAATAATTATGGAATTAAGGAAGGTCTTTGTTGGGTTGGTGTCATTATACTGATTTTGATAGCAGCACGTGCAATACTGGGATGTGTAATTAAGAAAGTTGAACAAGTCACCGAAAAGGTATTACTTGCCCAAAATAAAAACGGGGGAATTGTGGGAGACTGGCTAGCTGAGAAGGGTCGCGTAGACATGATCCAGCTGGCCGAGCAAGAACTTGAGAAACATCGGACTGAGCTCCTGTAACTACTGAGCTGGCAAGGACACCCTGTCCTTGACTGTAACTGTTGTATGATAACAGGGAGATTGCAGCTGCTCAGGCATGGGAAAAGAGGATGAAAGTAACTGTAAAGAAGGAACTAAGGGCGGGGTTGAAGTTTGGAGGACAGGCCAATCAGAAAGATGTATTGCAGAATATGTATTAGCTAATTATAATGAAGCATAAAAGACAGCTGTACTATTCAATAAACGAAGCTTGCTGATCACTCATATTGAGTGACTCTGTCTTCCCTCCGTCGCGACAGATGCCCATGTACCCAAGAGCCAGGCCACTGAGGAACATCAGAACAACCAGCAAGTGGATCAGGCTGCTAAGATTGAAGTGGCCGAGGTGGATCTGGACTGGCAACATAAGGGTGAATTATTCATAGCTCGATGGGACCATGACTCCTCAGGCCATCAAGGAAGAGACGCTACATATGGATGGGCTCGTGACTGAGGGGTGGATTTGACCATGGACACTATTGCACAGGTCATCCATGAATGTGAGACATGTGCTGCAATCAAGCAAGTCAAGCGGTTAAAGCCTCTTTGGTATGGAGGACGATGGCTGAAATACAAATATGGGGAGGCCTGGCAGATCGATTATATCACACTCCCACAAACCCGTCAAGGCAAGCGCCATGTGCTCACAATGGTGGAAGCAACCACTGGATGGCTGGAAACATATCCTGTGCCCCATGCCACCACCCGGAACACCATCCTGGGCCTTGAAAAACAAGTCCTGTGGCGACATGGCACCCCAGAGAGAATTGAGTCGGACAACGGGACTCATTTCCAAAACAGCCTCATTGACACCTGGGCCAAAGAGCATGGCATTGAATGGGTCTATCACATCCCTTATCATGCACCAGCCTCTGGGAAGATAGAACGGTACAATGGACTGTTAAAAACTGCACTGAGAGCAATGGGTGGTGGGACTTTAAAAAATTGGGATGCACATTTAGCAAAGGCTACCTGGCTAATTAACACCAGGGGGTCTACCAACTGAGCTGGCCCTGCCCAATCAAAACCTCCAGGTACTGTGGAGGGAGATAAAGTCCCCGTAGTGCACATGAAGAATATGTTAGGGAAGACAGTCTGGGTTAGTCCTGCCTCAGGCAAAGGCAAACCCGTCCGTGGGATTGCCTTTGCTCAAGGACCTGGGTGCACTTGGTGGGTGATGTGGAAGGATGGGGAAGTTCGATGTGTACCACACGGGGACCTGATTTTGGGCGAGAATAGCCAGTGAATGAAACTGTATGATGTTAATTGCTAAATGACCCTGCCACTGTACATCTCATTTCTGTAACTGCTATTGGTTGTACTATAGTAAGAATCACCCAAACTAATGACAAATGGACTCTGATGAAAAACCGAGTAAAGTGCAGCAGCGAAGGGATCAGAACTGACCTCAGCAGCTGGCGCCCAGCAACTTCATTGAGATCGACATCTTCAACCCATGGACCATGGACATGAGCTGCACCGGATACATCAGCCACAAGCCCCAGAAATACAGCATGCAACAGCCCAGCCCCACACATACCATCTTGCATGCCCTGAGGGACTGTTCTAACAGATGGAGCTCGAAGTCATGGATTAAATGAACTCAACGGACATTTTAGAGTGATGGCCCACAGACTAAGGACATTATGCCTGTATGGAGATATACATATGTATATATATATATGTATGTCAGGGGAAACTGATAGTATTTAATTGGAAACTGTAGGATCTGGGCATGGCATGAAATGGCATGGAATAAGGGGTGGATGATGTCCTGGGTCTGGCGGGGATAGGGTTAATTCTCCCCAGGACCTAGCAGGGACACAGGTATTCCATCCCATGTGAGCCATGCCCAGGGGGCAACAGGAGCTAGCCGGGGAAGGGGAGGGACAGGAAGTCGGTGGGTGGGGGGGGGAGGAAGTCATCCCCCGGGGGGAGCGGAGCGGTCGGTTGGCAAGCGGTGGTATCGTACTCGTGGTTGTGTATTCCTCTGTCGGTGTTATTATTGTTGTTGTTTCTTGCTCCCCTTGCTTTTCTGTTAAATTGCCTTTGTCTCAACCCACGAGTTTTTGCCTTTTTCTTCCGATTCTCCCCTCCCGGCCGTGCTGGCAGTGGGGGCCCGATCTGAGCGAGCGGCTGCCACATGGTCCTTTGTTGCCGTCTGAGGCTAAACCACGACACCCACCAATGGTGTTCCCCGGTTTTCTCGATGGTTGTAATGATGTTCCTTATTTCCAGAGTATTGTGCTGGACTTGCCATAATGTTCATTTAGAAGTTTCACTTTCTCTAGCAGTGATTTAATGTCTGGGTGGGAAAGCATTTTCCTAAGGACATTAATGTCCATTCCAATCTATAGCTTAGGTACATCATTGTACAGCATGTAACCATCAGAGATCAACTGAGAGGTGGTTATAGGAACAGAATAGTTAAAATCACAACCTTGTATCTTGGTAAAATTACAAACACAAAAGTTAGTTCCATTTGTTTCTTCTTCACAAGTATCAATACTAACATTAACACAACTAGTCCTTATACAGGCACATCCTTTCCCTACATAATATACCTGTGATTGAGCATGTCCCAAGGGAAGCATCTCGAATGTACATGTACTGTCCTCTGTGTCTAAGCACAGATCTTCGTTTTCAATTACCGCATTTTCACAAACATATCCTAGTTGTTCCTTTGGGATGCAGGCTTCAGTACTAATGGTTTGCCATTTCCCTATATTATTGCTATATTTTGCCCAAACATTGTGTCCTGTTGGTCTGACTACTACATCTTGATGGATTGCCCCTAATGCTAAAATAGGGAAAATATCCCACACCTCTGCTTTTTGAATTGTGAGTACATAGGCTTCAATTTGTTCCTTTGTGTCATTGTAGGTGAAATTAACTAGTTGCCACCAAGCCTGATGTTTTAATTTGAATGGGGTGGTAGTATTGTTCTTAGTGATAATTTCTCTAATTTCTTGTGGTAAGCTTCCTGACATCCCTTCCCTGATTATATCAGAAACCACAGATTGTATCCAGAGCTGCATCTGTACACATTGAATGGCGATAGAGACATTTCCCTGTAGTCCTTTTACAAAAGTTGCTACTGCTTGGAAATCTTCGGTAGTATGGTTGGATAGTAAGGAGATGAAATCAGCAGTTAATTGTTGAGATTCAGCCAGAGTAATTAGGGATGACCTTAATGGTACCTCTAGCCTTCCCAAATCAGAGGTGACTGTGCTCAGTTTATTAATCAGTACCTCTTGATCAATGGAGTTTAAAACTCCTATCCCAGATCCAAACCATCCTGTTAAATCTCTCTGTTTCCTTGAGTGATGAGCTTTGGAATGTAACCACGCCCTCCATCCTTTAAGACTTTGTGAAATAAAAGGTAAGCATTCTGATTTTATCTGAGATATATCAGCTTGTACTTTTACCTGTACCTTCTTTAAAGAATATGTGGGATCCAGAAATAATTTCTGCTCGTTGGAATGTATCACCACATAAGGGCCTGCGAATGAGAGGTTGTGGTATTTTACAGCACAGTCAGCTGGTTCAAAGGGAGTGGTTGGACTTGGAGTAATTATATTTCTCTGGGGCATTTTGAGTAAAAAGGGGAATGTTCCTGAAAGGCTTTCTAGGCTCCATAGTGCACTTAATTTATAAAGTGCCTCACCATTATTTACTATAGTAAGGTTACATTGAGGTTGCTGACATGTAGCACTTAAAATAGCTGTTGGTAATTCCCATATGGTAAGTTTCCCTTTTTCAGTACTATTGTATTTTATATTTATAGTGACTTTTTCAGCCTTTTCAGATACGGTACAAGTAACCATACTCCAAAAGGTAAATGGTTGGGTGAAAGTTTTTATCTCCTTTTTGCATGCTACATTTTCCCCATATATTACATATTTTTTATATGCTGTTGGTACATTATAATTGAGAATAGTATTTGATAGCTCATCTTCTTTTCCAACTGAACGTCTCACTTTTGGAGAAGGGATGAGTTGGGGAGAGAGAGTAATTGATTCAGTGGTTTGAGCTTTATCCGTACTATATGTGGTGGTCATATCTATTGAGATTGAAATTAAAGCCACTTGTCGGTATGATTTCATCATTCTCCTTCCATCATATATAATTCCTATGCACCTCATCATTGAACTAGCTTTAGGCTGAACCTCTGCCCGACAATATTCTTGATAAGATCTACATACTGCTGAAAATACGCATTGTTGTGGCTCTTCTAAATTGTATACATAAATGCCAACCATTATTACAGTGGTTAGGTATACTTGCTTCACATCAAATTTACATGCCATATCAACTGAGCTGTTTTCTCTTATTTTAAAGGACGGTATTTGTCCTGAATCTCCCCAGTCTCTCCGAATTTGGCCATCAATTTTTAAAACTGTGTATACCTTAATTTCTTCATCTGTGGTGTTCAGACCTATGTTACCCAAGTATCCATTCCTGGTCCAGTCTTCAGGGTCAGGGACATCATCTAGATCTTGGTGGGTGATGCAGTTCTCTGTCTGTTCAGCTGTGATGTAGAAGATCACGATAATGATTTCTGGAATCACAGTTTTGCTGGTCCAATACATTCGGAAGTCCATTTCTGTTCAAGTAGGGGATCTTTCTCACATTTTGGAGCCTTCCACTGTTAACGTCTTTGTAATCTTAGTTTTAAAGGTCCTAAAGGTTCAGAAGTCCATTGCTTATCTGGAGCCTTTTTCACTCGGGAGTAGTGAATCCAGGCCGGCTGTTCTTTTACTTTGATTGCAGTGAAGGTAGTCAGTAGCACTTGGAATGGTCCATTCCACTTCTCTTCTAGTGGATCACCTGAAAAATTCTTAATATAAACCCAATTTCCAGGACTAAAGGGATGGATAGGATGGTCCAGTCCCTTAACTCTGGTTCCTAAAACATTCTTATTGATTTTCTCTAATTGTTTTCCCAAAGAAATAACATATTTTTGTAAATAAGAATTTCCCAACTGGTTTAAATCTTCTCCTTTATATTCTGTGTGGTACGGTCTCCCATCTAATATTTCAAAAGGGCTTAGGTTCTCTTTTGCTCTTGGCTTTACACGTAGTCTGAGCAAAGCTATGGGTAATGCTTGATACCAATACAAATTCGCTTCTTGACATATTTTGGCTATCTTGTTTTATCATGTGATTCACTTTTTCTACTTGCCCACTGGCCTGCGGCCTATATGGGGTGTGTAATTGCCAATCAATTCCCAATAGTTTACTAATTTGTTGCACTACTTGTGCACAGAAGTGAGTACCTCTATCTGATGAGATGACTGTAGATACCCCGAATCGAGGTATTATCTTGTTCAATAACACTTTAGTCACTTCTCTCGCCTGGTTTGTTCTACAGGGAAAAGCTTCTGGCCATCCAGAAAAGGTATCTGTAAGTACCAATAAGTATTTGTAACCCCCTTTTCTTGGGAGTTCGGAAAAATCAATTTGCCAATGATCTCCTAGTATGTTTCCTTTCCCAGTAGTTCCTAACTGTACTCGATTAACTGTGTTGGGGTTGTTTCTTAAACATATTTCACGCTGCTGAGTCACTTGTCGAACGGTGGTATATAAACTCATTCCTATCCATTTCTGACTCAAAAATTTATATAATGAATCTGCTCCCCAATGTGTCTTATCATGTTCATCTTTAACAAGTCCCCACACTAGTTTGGCAGGTATGATAATTCTACTGTCACTCAAATGAGCCCATCCCCTGGAGGGAACTTGTCCTCCTAATTCTTGTATGAGCTCCTGATCTGATCTAGAATATTCAATGCCCTCCTGGTCGTCCAGGTCTTTATTTCTATTGTCTGGAATTAAGGCTAAAATTTGTTCTTTCTGTGTTCTTTCTGCTGCCTGTTTAGCCTCATAATCAGCCAATCTGTTACCTCTTTCTTGGTCAGTGTTACCCCTCAGGTGTCCTTGACAATGCATGATGGTGACTCTAGCTGGTAACTGTACTGCCTCCAATAGGCGAAGTATTTCTTCTGCGTGTTTGATCTGTTTTCCTTGCACGGTAAGCAATCCTCATTCCTTCCAGACTGCTCCATGGGCATGAACAACTCCAAAGGCATATTTAGAGTCTGTCCATATATTTATCTTTTTCCCTTTTGCCAATTCCAAAGCCCTAATCAAGGCAATAATCTCAGCCTTTTGAGCTGATGTCCCGGCAGGCAATGGTTGGGATTCAATTACCTTATTTGTTGTGGTCACTGCATATCCAGCTTTATGGATACCTTGTCGGACAAAGCTACTTCCATCCATAAACCAGGAGTCCTGTGCGTCCTCCAGGGGTTCTTCTTTCAGATCTGGTCTGCTGGAATACACAGTCTCTATTGTTTCCAAACAGTCATGTGTCAGTGGTTCAGTTGTTGCTCCGCTACGGAAAGAAGCTGGGTTCACAACATTAGTCACCTCAATTTTAATGTCATCCGATTCAACTAGGATGGCCTGGTATTTCAAAAACCTGGATGGGGAAAGCCAGTGATTCCCTTTCTGTTCTAATACAGCGGGTACCATATGTGAAACCAATACTGTCATCTTCTGGCCCAAAGTAAATTTCCGGGCTTCCTCAATATTTAGTATTATGGCCGCTACTGCTCGTAAACATCCTGGCCATCCTTTACTTACTTCATCTAATTGTTTAGAGAAGTAAGCTACAGCTCTTTTGTAGGGTCCCAGCCATTGAGCTAGAACTCCTAGAGCTATTCCTTGTTTCTCGTGAGAAAAGAGCCAAAAAGGTTTGGTTACATCCGGCAAGCCCAAAGCTGGGGCTCTCATGAGTTCTTTCTTGAGTATTTCAAATGCATTCTGGGCTTCTTTGGACCATATCAATTGAGTAGGATTATTTTTCAAAAGTTCATATAAAGGTTTTACTATCATCCCATAGTTGTAAATCCATAATCAACACCAACCTGTCATTCCCAAAAAGGTTCTGAGTTCTTTTACCGTCCGAGGGAGAGGGGTTCTGCAGATGGCTTCTTTTCATTCTGTTCCCAATTCCCATTGTCCTCCAGACAGCTTATATCTCAAGTAGGTTACTTGCCTCTGAACCATCTGAGCTTTCTGTTGAGAAACTCGATATCCATTTAATCCCAAAAAGTTTAACAAGCTAACAGTCCACCGGGTACAGTCATGTTTTGTTTTGGTTGCTATCAATAGATCATCCACATATTGTAAAAGGGTTCCGTTTTTGGAAGGAGGCTTCCATGCCTCAAGCTCTCGTGTTAACTGATTTCCCAAAATTGTCGGACTGTTTTTGAAACCTTGGGGTAACACTGTCCAGGTAAGCTGGGTTTTCCTACCAGTGGTAGGGGTCTCCCACTCGAATGCAAACAACTTTTGACTTTCTTTGGCCAAAGGCAGACAAAAGAACGCATCTTTTAGGTCTAGTACTGTAAACCATACCTGACTGTTTTTCAATTTGGTATGTAAGGTATAGGGATTGGCCACTACAGGGTGCAAATCTTTAATGATCTTATTTATTGCTCTCAGATCTTGTACTACTTGATAAGTCCCATCCGGTTTCTTTACCAGTAGTATGGGGGTGTTATATTCTGATTCACATTCCACTAACAGTCCATGCTGTAGAAAATTATTAATTTGGTTTTCTATTCCTTTACGATCTTCTAATCTCAAAGGATACTGTCTTTGGCGTATTGGGTTTGCCCCTTCTTTAAGTTCTATTATTATGGGGGTGGCGTTTTTTGCCCTCCCTGGAGTCCCTGCAGCCCAAACTCCTGGATATGCTTGATTGACGATTTCTTCGATTTCATGTGTTAGTGTAATGGACCTTTCAGAGTGTATTAGGGCTAGACTCAAAATTTCAATTAATTGATCTTCTTTTACCTTTAATTCCATGGCTCCTTGCTTAAAAACTATCACTGCCCCTAATTGTTCCAATAAGTCTCGACCTAATAGTGATTTGGGGGAATTTGGCAAGTATAGAAATTGATGTATCCCAATCTGTTTTCCTAACTTAAATTTCAGGGATTTCGAAAAGAATGCCTTTTTCTGTTGGCCAGTAGCTCCTATGACATTCACAAAGTCTCTACTTATGGGTATCAATTCTTGATTTAAAACAGAGAAAGAGGCACCCTTATCTATTAAAAATTCAACCTCTTTCTCTTGTTTCCCTAGCTTTATCTTAACCAGTGGATCCGCTAGGGTAGATGCCCCAGGTCCCCGTCAATTGGTCTCTGTTTCAGCTATCAGGGCTGGTGAGGTACCTTTAAACTCAGGGCATTCATTTTTCCAGTGTCCTCTTTTCCAGCAATATGCACATTGATTCCTTTCCAATACATTCCCAACATTAACATCTCTACTTCTTGCTGAATTCCCTAGTCCTCCTCTATTCCCAAAAGGCCGCCTTCTTCCACGTCCTCTAAATCCCCTACCATTCACTACTCCCCTCTGTTCTAATGCTGCCACGGTGGCTGTGGCCATCACTCTTGTCAGCTTTCCTCTATCTACATCTTCTTGATTTCTAAAAACTCTCCAGGCTTCTTCAAGTAATTTCTCTAAATCCCTTATTTTTGGTTCTTTCAATTTCTGGAGCTTCTTTCTGATATCTGGAGATGATTGTCCCAAAAATAAGGAAACAAGCTGCTGCTGCCCCACATCTGAGGAGGGGTCTAAGGTAGTATATTTTCTCATAGCCTCCCTTAGTTTGTCCAAAAACTCCGTAGGGGTTTCTCTCTGCCCTTGTTTGACAGCATATAATGCTGACCAATTTACGGCTTTTGGAATAGTATTTTCCAATCCTAATTTGATCCAATCTCGATATCGTCTCAACATTCTATAATCTCATCCGTCATTGGGGTCCCAATGCAAATCAGTCAGTGGAACGTGCTCGTCTACATTCCCTTGCAGGGTTTCCCCTGTAATTTGAGCCTGCACATGGGTTTGAGCAGTTTTTAATACCAATTGTTTTTCCGTTTCAGTCATTTCTCCCCGAATTAAATCTACATCTCCCCAATCTGGATCTTGATTTTTAACTATTAATTCAAATCGCTTTGCTACTTTAGAGGGATCATTTTGATATCCTCTGGCTGCTTCTTTCCAAGCATCTAGATCAGCAGTGGAAAACGGGATCTTAACTCTAGCTGGGCCCCCTGGTCCCATTACTTCCCGTAATGGGGCCAGGAGTTTCGGAGCCTTCTGAGTTTTACTCCTGGTTCATGCGGTAACTGGAGTAAAAGTACTTGCCACCTCCCCTTCTTCCTCACTACTACTGCCACCCTCTGTCTCAGTGAGCGGCGATCGGTGTGGAGAAGGCGGATCTAGCAATGGAGGAGGAAGCATTCCCAAATCCTCAAGCTGATCCTCTGTTTCCTCCCTCCTCTTTCTGGATTCTGTAACTTTCAAACATCTTTGTCCAATACTACATGCCGAACAACACCTCTTCATTTTCTCCTGCCCCTTCCTTTTATCTTTCTGTTCTTTCTCCAGGGACAAAACTAGAGGGTCTTGTGGTGGTATATTAAATCTGCAATCCTTTTGCCATTCCGTATGGTTTTGCAAAGTGAAAAACATATCTGCATACATAATCTCATGCCATTTTCCTTCTCTTTGTAAGAATAACATCAACTGTAATATAGTGTTATAGTTTAGAGTCCCATTGAAGGGCCACTTTTCTCCATCTTCTGATTTATATAAGGGCCACCATTGGTTACGATATTTTGTTTAAGTTTTCTTGTCCACATTCCCACCTGGTGATCCCCCTATATCTTTCCAATGTGCTAGAACACATCCTAAGGGGCTCTTTTTCACAATTCCACCACTTTGTTGTCCTCCCATTTTACTGGTTTTCAAGCTGGCTTTTCTTTAGTCCACACTTTATATCTACCACGTAAACAAACCCTTCTACTTTATCCCAATCTGCCCATACATCACAAGGACGACAATAAAAGTCCTCACCAAATTTTACCCACACTTTGTTACCACACCTCATACACTCTAACACAAAAATTGGCATACATGAGTTGTCAAAATGAAGCAGACAATACTATCCAGGACTACTCATATCATACACACGGAATAACCCAGTCACACAAGTTTCCTTGACAACACCAGTTACTTAGGCATACAAGAATTACAATAAGCAAACATACAATTATAACAACAATTACCACAGTTGCAACAATCATTTAAATTTTACACTCATTTCGTTCTTCTCCGGCTGCACTCCTCACGGGATAACGGAACCGCAGATCAGAACTCCGCACTCGCTTCGCAGCTATGCCGCGTCTCAGTTACTTAAATCATACATACAAGAGCTAGCTCATTCACACACCTTTTGTCAAATCCAAATCAGCTTTTCAATAAACAGCCCCTTTAAACAGTTCTGATATCAATACCGATAAGTCATTGCCTCCACAAAGCATGTTAATGCAAAAGTACAGGGCTTTATCAGCACCCATACCCGACATACTAAAACCAAGTGTACAAATTACAAAAGTACAAAGCACAACCCATGCTCACAACCACGTACACAAACCAAATCTAAGTATTGCAAAAGTACACGGCACAACATGTGCCCGCACCCATGTACACAGTATGCCCTCAGACACTAGTAGCTAGGCATACGGCACTGCACATAGGACATCTCCTACAGCTTACGGGAACCTTCTTAATGACTGGTCCCAATTCCAAAACAAGACAAAATCTAAAAGAATACCTTTTTTCTTAGATGGTCCTTGTCTGCTCCCGCAGCGAGCCGAATGAGGCGAGGAGTCCCTCCGGGAAATCCCAGGGGCACCCCAGGGCGTCCTGTTCTCAGAGGATTGTGCAGGCGAGCAGAAAGGGTCCCATCTGGGTTGCCAGAATTGATGCCGTGAAAGGCCAAAATCAGGACTCAGTAGTCGGGATGACTATTAAGCAGGTATTCTTTATTGCAGCGCTGGACGCACAGGGGATCGCTCCTCCAAATGTGCGTACCAGGCAGAGTTAGTTTCACTGAATTTCACTGAATTTCACTGAATTTTTTTAGAGTTGGAAGGGACCATATAGATCATCTAGTCCAACTCCCCTGCTGAAGCAGGATTGCTTAGAGAATGCTACTCAGGACTGCATCCAGGTGGGTCTTGAAAATCTCCAAAGAAGGGGACTCCACAACCTCCCTGGGCAGCCTGTTCCAGGGCTCTGTCGCCCTCACCGTGAAGAAATTCTTCCTCATATTCGAGTGGAACCTCCTATGTTCCAACTTGTGCCCGTTGCCCCTTGTCCTGTCACTGGGAACCACTGAAAAGAGTCTGGCTCCCTCCTCCTTCAACCCACCCTTGAGATACTTATAGGCGTTAATAAGGTCTCCCCTCAGCCTTCTCTTCTCCAGACTAAAGAGTCCCAGCTCTCTTAGCCTTTCCTCATAAGGGAGATGCTCCAATCCCTTAATCATCTTTGTTGCCCTTCGCTGGACTCTTTCCAGTAGTTCACAACATATATACACAGTATACATACATATTTATGCAATTTCCAAGAACTAATTAACATATTCATTATATCTCCAAGAATTCATTGTTATCCTGACTGGTTCTATATGTCTCATTGGTCTTGGGGCCCACTGTTCTGAGAGATAAGTTCTTTCTACAAGGTTACATTGTCCTATAGCATCCTGTTCTCATGGATAATTTCCTCTTACAAAGTTACATTTGTGCTGACCTATACAATGGCTACATGCATACGTGCCTAAAAAACAAAACACAGTATTTGCTAACTCATGTTTATGCTAAGAGTGGCTTAGTTATGTCAAGCAAACCTTCAAGCCACACTCAGCCCTATTCCTTAATTCAGAGAAGCACCCTCTTAAAGCAGATTCTTCTTGGGTAGATAAAGGAGAGGATCCTTCTCAGCCAGCCTCAATACAGGATGATGGCTCAGATGTAGATATAATTATTAAATCTTTCTCTATAAAGGATTTGCGAAATATGAGGAAGGATTTTACTCATCATGATGGGGAGCCACTTCTCTCCTGGTTGCTCCGATGCTGGGACAGTGGAGCTAATTCCATAGACTTAGATGGTAGAGAGGCCAAGCAGCTGGGAAACCTGGCCAAAGAAGGAGGTATTGGTAAAGCAATTGGGAATAAGGCAGACAGTCTTTGGAGGCAACTGCTATCAGTTGTAAAGGGCAGATATCCCTTTAAGGATGATATCCAATGCCGTCCAAGCAAATGGACCAGCATGGAGAAAGGTATTAATTACCTGAGAGAACTGGCTGTTCAAGAGGTGATTTATAGCAATTGGCAAGTGATTATAGATCCTGATGAAATGCCATGTCAACGACCTTTGTTGAGAAAGATTGTGCAGAGTGCACCATCGGTGTATTCCCACACTTTGTCAACAATGGTCTGGGGAGGATCTGATACTGATACACCAACTGTAAATGAGGTCGCTGACAGGGTATGACAGTATGAAGATAGTCTCTCTCATCCCATCGGTGTAGCAGCAATAGAAAACCTGACTAAGAAAGTGGCTGAGGAAACTGAGAAGATGGCTGAACAAAATAAGACACAGACTGAGACAACAGAGAAAATAACTAAGACACAGACTGAAACAATGGAGAAAATGACCAAGGCAATAGTTGAGCAAAACGAGACAATTTTTCACAAACTGCTTGAAAAACTGTCTGAGATAGGGAAAGAATCCCACTCTTCTCCAGCTCAGACCCAAATTGCAGCTCAGACCCAAATTCCAGCTCAAACGCAAGTTGCAGCTCAGGCCAAAGTCGCAGCCATTAAGAAAAAAAGCCCTCCTATTGTAGCGTATGAAGAGCACAGACTCAGGTCGGGGCTGCAACCAGAATCATTTATTACAACCAACACTCAGCTTATATAGTCTTTCAGATCACTAAGTCCATCAGTGTTATCTTCTTGCCCAATCGACACCTTCTTGCAACCCCCAACTGCCAGAAGGGCGGATTCTTCTCTAATCAGTAGGGTCCTTAGGCGCTGTTTATGGGTTCTTCTCTAATCAGTAGGGTCGTTATGTGCTGTTCACAGGTTGTCTTTTGTTAGTATTCCTGCTTATTCTATTCCTTGTTCTGGTCTTTGCTTCTTCCACAATCTGTTCAACATCCTGTTAACCCACATCCTATGAGACCAACCAAAGGGAAACAGGACTCGCTCCGAGGTTTCCTGTGGCTTTGCCTCTGCAATAATGGAGAGGACATGAGGAGATGGGATAAAAAATCTACTCCAGCCCTACAGGCACGAGTGCTTGAGTTGCAAGGTAAAGCAGATGTAAGACAGAATGTTTGCAGGAGGGTGGCTGCTCCAGTTCAGAGTATGCACTACCCCAGTACAGGCAGGAACACATCTTGTAATTGTAGATGCTGTCCTCAACATTAGCCAGGAGGAGGAGAGGGATAACCAAGTTTATTGGACTGTGTGGATTCGATGGCCTGGCACATTAGAGCCACAAAAGTATAGAGCCCTGGTGGACACTGGTGCACAGTGTACCCTATTGCCATCGAATCATAGAGGGACAGAATCAGTCACTATTGCAGGAGTGACAGGAGGATCTCAAGAACTGACTGTACTGGAGGCCGAAGTGAGCCTGAATGGGAATAAATGGGAGAAGCACCCCATTGTGACTGGCCCAGATGCTCCGTGCATCCTTGGCATAGACTACCTCAAGAGAGGGTATTTCAAAGACCCAAAAGGGTATCGATGGGCTTTTGTTATATAAGCTGTAGAGACTGAGGACATTACACAGCTGTCTACCTTACCTGGCCTTTCAGATGACCCTTCTGTGGTGGGACTGCTGAAGGTTAAAGAACAGCAGGTGCCATTTGCTACTTCCACAGTGCATCAGCGATAGTATCGTACTAACCAAGACTCCCTGATTCCCATTCAGAACCTGATTCGTCGGCTGGAGACCCAAGGAGTGATCAGCAAGACGCGCTCACCCTTTAACAGCCCTATATGGCCGGTGCAAAAGTCTGACAGAGACTGGCGTCTAACAGTGGACTATCGTGGTCTGAATGAAGTCACACCCCCACTGAGTGCTGCTGTGCCAGACATGCTAGAACTGCAATATGAACTGGAGTCGAAGGCAGCCAAGTGGTATGCTACAACTGACATTGCTAATGCCTTTTTCTCTATTCTTTTGGCAGCAGAGTGCAGGCCACAGTTTGCTTTCACCTGACTGCACTGGAGAAGGGTGGAGCTCCAGAACACCTGCAATACACTGATGACATCATTGTGTGGGGTAATACAGCAAAAGAAGTTTTCAAGAAAGGTAAGAAAATAATCGAGATTCTTCTGAAAGCAGGTTTTGCTGTAAAAACAGGTAAGGTTAAGGGACCTGCACAGGAGATCCAATTCTTGGGAATTAAATAGCAAGATGGGCGTCACCAGATCCCAATGGATGTGATCAATAAAATAACATCTATGTCCCCAGAACTTAAAAAAAGGAAACACAAGCCTTTTTAGGTGTTGTGGGTTTCTGGAGAATGCATATTCCAGGTTATAGTCAGATTGTGAAACCTCTCTATGAAGTGACTCGAAAGAAAAATGAGTTTACGTGGGGTCCTGAGCAACAACAGGCCTTTGAGCAAATTAAACAAGAGATTGTGTGTGCAGTAGCACTCGGAACAGTCCGAAGGGGACAGGACATTTAAAATGTGCTGTACACTGGACCTGCAGCCTCTGGCAGAAAGCACCAGGGGAGACTCAAGGTCAAGCGCTAGGATTCTGGAGTCGAGGTTATAAAGGCCCTGAGGTCAACTATACCCCAACTGAGAAAGAAATCTTGGCAGCATATGAAGGAGTCAGAGCTGCTTCAGAGGTAACTGGTACTGAAACGCAGCTCCTCCTGGTGCCTCGATTACCAGTGCTGGGCTGGTTGTTCAAGGGTAAAATTCCTTCTACTCATCATGCTAGTGATGCTACCTGGAGTACGTGGGTTGCCTTAATCACACAGTGAGCTCAAATAGGAAACCCAAATCGTCCAGGAATTGTGGAAGTGATCACAAACTGTCCCGAAGTCAAAGATTCCAGAATGCCACCAGAGGAGGTGATAACACATGCTGAGGAAGCCCCACCACATAATGAACTTTTAGATAATGAGAAACAGCATGCTCTGTTCACTGATGGATCTTGTCGTATTGTAGGAAAACATAGAAGATGTAAAGTGGCTATATGGAGTCTTACACAACGAGTTGCAGAAGCTACTGAAGGAGAAGGTGAATCAAGTCAATTTGCAGAGGTAAAAGCTATCCAGCTGGCCCTAGACATTGCTGAACGAGAAAAGTGGCCAATACTCTATCTTTATACTGACTCATGGAGGGTGGCAAGTGCTCTGTGGGGATGGTTAAAACAATGGAAGCAGAGCAACTGGCAGCGCAAGGGTAAACCCATTTGGGCTGCTGAATTATGGAAAAATATTGCTGACCGGCTAGAGAAACTAGTCGTGAAAGTACGCCATGTAGATGCCCACGTACCTATGAGTCGAGCCACTGAGGAACGTCGAAACAATCAACAAGTGGACAAAGCAGCTAAGATTTTCCAGACAGATTTAGACTGGGAACATAAAGGTGAATTGTTCTTAGCTCGACGGGCCCATGACACTTCAGGTCATTGGGGAAGAGATGCAACATATAAATGGGCTCATGACCGAGGGGTGGATTTAACCATGGATGCTATTGCGCAGGTTATCTGCGATTGTGAAACATGCACTGAAATCACGCAAGCTAAAAGGTTAAAACCTTTGTGGCATGGAGGACGATGGTTCAAATATAAGTACGGAGAGGCTTGGCAAATCGACTATATCACACTCACTCAAACCTGCCAGGGTAAGCGTTATGTGCTATACAATGGTGGAAGGAAGCACCAGATGGTTGGAAACCTATGCTGTGCCCCGTGCTACTGCCCGGAATACCATCCTGGGCCTTGAAAAGCAAGTCTTGTGGCGACATGGTACTCCAGAAAGAATTGAGTCTGACAATGGACATGGACCTGTTGGAACGGGTCCAGCGGAGGGCCACGAAGATGATCAGAGGGATGGAGCACCTCTCCTATGAAGACAGGCTGAGAGAGCTGGGGTTGTTCAGCCTGGAGAAGAGAAGGCTCCAGGGAGACCTTATAGCAGCCTTCCAATATCTGAAGGGAGCCTACAGGAGAGCCGGAG
Organism: Numenius arquata; assembly: GCF_964106895.1. Lineage (NCBI taxonomy): Eukaryota > Metazoa > Chordata > Aves > Charadriiformes > Scolopacidae > Numenius > Numenius arquata. The sequence continues at coordinate 3,907,219 of NC_133615.1, forward strand.
AGGGACTCTGTCAGGAGATGTAGTGACAGGACAAGGGGTAATGGTTTTAAATTGGAAGAGGGGAGATTTAGATTAGATATTAGGAGGAAATTCTTTACTGTGAGGGTGGTGAGACACTGGAACAGGTTGCCCAGAGAAGTTGTGGATGCCCCATCCCTGGAAGTGTTTAAGGCTAGGCTGGATGGGGCTTTGAGCAACCTGGTCTAGTGGGAGGTGTCCCTGCCCATGGCAGGGGGGTTGGAACTTGATGATCTTTAAGGTTGATTCCAACTCTAACCATTCTATGATTCTATGATTCTATGATAATGGGACTTATTTCGAAAACAATCTGGGCAAAAGAACATGGTATTGAGTGGATATATCATATTCCCTATCATGCACCAGCTTCTGGGAAATTTGAACAATACGATGGATTGTTAAAAACTACCCTGAAAGCGATGGGTGGTAGATCCTTCAAAAATTGGGACAAGCATTTAGCGCAAGCTACCTTGTTAGTTAACACCAGGGGATCCATCAATCGAGCTGGTCCTGCTCAATCAGACCTTTTACATATTGTAGAAGGGGATAAAGTCCCTGTGGTGCATGAAAGGAAAGGGTTTTTCCTGCCTCGGGCAAAGGCAAACCCATTCATGGGACTGTTTTTGCTCAAGGACCTGGATGTACTTGGTGGGTGATGCTGAAGAATGGAGAAGTTCAATGTGTACCTCAAGGAAATTTGACCCTGGGTGAGAATACTTAATTCTGAGTATGATGTTAGTTGTTATATAATACTAACAGTGTCCTATAAGTGTTTTACAAGATAACACAGAATGATGGAACCTAAGCCAGATTCATCAAGTGGCATCCAGTAAAACTTCTCTGAGATGGACATGCTACCCACGGGCACGAACCACAATGAATTTCACACCATCTTTCCTACCCTGAGAATCTAATCTGCTATGAAATGGACTTAACAAACTTTTGTATACAGATATAAATCATAAGTGAGTGACTTGCATATATCTATCTATATATGTATGTGTGTATAGATTTCATAGATAAAAGTATTAGTGATCTGAGCATGATGCAAATGGTATGGAATAAGGGGTGGAATATCCTGGTTTGAGGTAAAACAGAACCAACTTTCTGTTCAGTAATTTTACATCTTCGCTAGGTCTCTTCTAACTTTCTGAAATTAATGTCATATCGTGGAGAAAACTGCTCGTTTTCAGAGTGATAAGACCAATGTTTCTACTTCATGCCAAGGAACGGTATGCAGAGAGGCTCTTGCTTATACTTATTGCTATAACAACCAAGGTCAGCTAATTTCATTATTTGCCCTGTTGGAGGGTCAGAAGCGGAAAAAGCGTAGAGGGGTCCCACCTGTGGGGAGGAGCAGACAGGACAGGTGACCCAAATCTGACCAACAGGGGTATTCCATCCCATCTGCCCCATGCTCAGGATAAAAGCTGAGGGATCAAAGGGTCAACTTTCTCTTTCTTCAATGGCCGATGTCCGAGGAGGACCCTGTCGGTTCATCTGCCTTTGATCCCGATCCGTGTGTTCCTGACTCCAGAGCTGGAATCCAGTTCCCATTCGTCGCTGAGTCCAGTCTGGGACTTCCCCAGTGCCTGCCGGTGATGTCATCCTGGGAGCTTGATACGGTTTTGTATATATTGAATCTATTTCATTATTTTCTTCTTTTTTTATTTTAATATTAATTCTTCATTAAAGTAGTTCATTCTAAACTCGTAAATCTCCTTATCTCTTCTTCTCCTCTCTTTTTTTTTTTTTTTGGAGGGAAGGGCCATCTGCCTGATAAGATAGGGATAAGAGTGTCTCCACAAACAGGTGATAAAGTACGGATATGAGTGTCTCCACAAATTCTTCAAGGGGTTATGGTGGCCTTAGGAATACAGTGGGATTTACATACTCCGTGGCATCCTCAGAGTTCAGGTAAAGTAGAGAAGATGAATGGGGAAATTAAGAAGCATCTTTTAAAATTAGTTTTGGAAACCAAAATGCCATGGATATGTCTTCTGCCATTAGCTTTAGCTAGAATATAGGCCAAACCCAGAGGAGACATTCAATTATCCCCCTTTGAATTAATGTTTGGAATCCCTTACCCTGCTAACTCTCGACCTAGTGGGGAGGTAGAAATAAGTGATGTATACTTGAAACAGTATGTGGCCAGGATACTGTCTCTTGTGAAATCTCTTCGACAGGAAGCTCAGCTGGCACAGACCCTGCCTTTGGGCTTTGCTGTCCACAGCATCCAGCCAGGAGATTGGGTCCTAATTAAAGAGTGGAAAGAAGCACCATTAGTGGTAAAGTGGCGAGGACCGTACCAAGTGTTATTAACCACAGAACCAGCAGTTAAGACGGCCGAACATGGGTGGACTCATCATACTCAAGTCAAGACATCCAAGGCCCCAGAAAACTGGACTTCAGAGCTAAAGGAAGAGGAGGGGAAACTGCAGCTAACCTTCCATACAAAAAGACTCGATTAGTAGTATTTGATATGTTAAAATCAAGGGCAAGACTGGATTGACCTCTGTGTTTGCCACAACAAGAAATTCTAAACTCCGCTACTGGCTGCAACCCAGTAGGCGTTGAGCAGTGGAAGCACATGCTATACCAGACCTTGATTTGAAACAGTGAAAGATTGAAGTTTAGGGGGGGAGACTAAAACTAACTCTTACAAGGAGTGGATCTGACCAGTAGCCATCGGGTAGACCTTGGGAGGAGTTCCATGTGTTTACCCAACGGATCTACGGTATAGATCCATAAGGAAAGGAGTTCCCTTATTTGAACTTCCAGCAACTGGTGAGCAGACACTAACTGAATTGTTTCTGTATGTTCACTTGCCACATCCAGTGTAGAAAGATAATAAGCTCAAGATGAAATTTTTAGTAATGATCATGTTTCTATGTTATTGGCAAAATCGAAGTCTGGGATGGGAAAACTGATTTTTGACTCTAGGGGAAGAGGTAGCCAAAGCTTTTAACCTCAGTAATTGCTGGGTCTGTGGAGGTCCAGGAGGAGCTGAAGATTGGCTGTGGGTAGCCCAGCCTGTCCAGCCTAAATGGTGGGTGAGTGACTTAAGTATAGTGCATAATGGAACTGGGTTCTGGAAGGAAGAAGGAGGTACATGGAAAATACAGTACCCAGGAAAAGGAAATTTCTGTCTGAATAGAACCAAGCTGGGAGGGAAATATGTAGGGAAAAGCGAATGTGAGTGGACATTGTCACCAGGAATGGATTGTTATGATCCTCCTTATTGTAGACCTTATCATTGCTTTAGATATCGAGGAAGATGGAACCAAACACATGTTAAGCTTATAGATGGCACCTGGGTAAAGCGCTCTTTCAAAGAACCTTGGCACAGCGGATGTAAAGCAGCTGCAAGAGAAATTATGCAAAAAGGGGGGTTTAGAGATTCTTTATTCCTGGCTTGTCAGCGGGACAATACCATTAGCAAAAATCATGTAATAAGGGTTTATCAATGGGCCTGGCAAAACTCAAATGGAACTAGGACCTATTTTAGAAAATTTTGGTCAGCTACAAATGGAACTAAGAATGATAAGGGATGTAACTGTAAATGGCACCCAGATGCGGGAGCCTTTGAATGTGATTATTGTGATTCCTATGATGATTTAAGTATAGCAGGAGGACCATTGGGATCAAAAGATACTCTATACGATGAAATACCAAATGATAATGAAACATGGGAAGGCCCATTCGCTAATGGGACTTGGGCTTTGAAGGGCCATTATTGGATTTGTGGGCAACATGCCTACCAAAGGTTACCTCCAAATTGGTCAGGGATATGTTATATAGAATATATTAGACCATTGTTTTTATTACATCAAGTTCAAGGAAACGAGTTAGGGGTTAATGTATATGATGATTTGATAAGAGAACGATGATCAATTGATAAATCCCTAACTAAAGGTAGTTCCCAATCATGGGGAAAAGATGAACGGCCACCTGAACGAATTATACAATATTATGGACCAGCAACATGGAATCCCCATGAGGTGATTTCTGGAGCAGGAGACTCCATTTATAATTTAAATAGGATAATTAGATTACAAGCCGTTTTTGAAATTATAACTAACCAGACAGCTGAGGCTCTTGACCTTCTTGCAGACCAATCTACTCAGATAAGGAATGCAATTTTCCAACACCGAATGGTCCTAGATTATTTACTAGCAGAAGAAGGGGGAGTTTGTGGAAAACTAAATGAATCCAACTGTTGCTTACAAATCGATGATAACGGGAAGGTAGTAAAGCAGATAACAAAAAGAATGAGAAAACTAGCTCATGTGCCAGTTCAAACCTGGAAAGGATGGGAATCAGACATGTTCTCGTGGTTGCCTGGTGGACCATGGATTAAACGCATGTTGTTTTTCTCCCTTTGTGCAGCAGCGGCTCTGATTTTTGTACCATGTATGATACCTTGTTTGATGCAGCTCATTCAGCATGTAGTCAGAAGGATGCAAGTAGTAGCTGTGCCCACTGACCCAGAATTAGCTACAAGGGGACAAAAGATGATGTCTCTGCAAATAGTTCAAACCCAAAAGTAAGTCAAGAAGAAAAGATCCAATTAATGGTGACTAAACTTTGTGAAGACAAATATTAAAATAAAAAGGGGAGGGATTGATAAGATAGGGATAAGAGTGTCTCCACAAACAGGTGATAAAGTACGGATATGAGTGTCTCCACAAACAGAGAAGTTAATTTAAATTGCAAGAGTAAGATAACTGAAGGAAATAGAAGAGTTAATTGAAACTGCAGGACTGAGATAACCGAAAAACAGGGGAATTAACTGAAAATGCAAAAGTTAGACAATTATAAAACTGAAAAAGTTAAACTTTTATGTAATAGGCGGATCGAGAAGTCTGTACCTTCCAAGTACCTCAGCCAATGGGGAAAGGAAGAGGGTTACATGCGGCCGGGGAATTAGGATAAAATGGAGGCTGCATCCTCTGGAAAATCGAGAGACCCCACAGGGAATGCCCCAGTGGACTCTCCCTTTATTCGAATAAAGTCTTTGCAGGACTCCTCTGTCTCCTTTGTGAACATTGACCTCTGGCTACAGGATTTTCTGCACAAGTAGGGGCTTGTCCGAGATCCTTTCACCTTCCAGGGACAGCGGATGATGAACAGAGCTAACGGTGCACCTCCCCAGAATTTCGGTGATCAGTTCTCTTCGACGGCTGCCGGCATTGGACAACTGATTGGGTACCCGAGACTGTTCAGGAGACAGATGAGCAACAGACTGCAGGGGTCTCTGGCTACGGGATTTTCTGCACATGCCATTCTGGTTTTGGTAAATTCGGCTGAAACCACGACATGATGGTACAGTTTCCCCTTCAAGATCTTTCTTGTGGGTGTCTATAGCCATTAAAGCTTCATATCTGTTTGTGGTTGTGATGCTGGACAGTGGAGACTGAAGTGGAGTCCTGCTTTTGTGGGTCTCCAGGGTCCAGGGTGCCTCATTCTCAGTGGTATCCACTACAGCAACATGGTTATGAAACTACCTATCTCTGTCTCAACTCCTCTGATAGTACACAACCTTTTAACCTTTTCTTGCAACTCAGCCACCTGACGTAACAGATTCTCGACCTGTACAAACCGTGTGCAAGAACTTACCTTTCTGTCAGGAGAAGGAGAACGGTAGAAGGGTCTTGGCACTCACTGCAACTGACCACCTGTACTGCAATCTCCCTCCTTACCAGTTCTGTCTGGGTGGATGAATCAGACCTCTGAGGGGCTTTCTGTGTAGGAGCACTGGTTTTAGCTCTGAGGTGAGTGCCCACCATTTTGGCAGAGACCTTGAGCGCAGACCACGGGGAGAGCAATGGCGGCAGCGTTAAGTGCCATGTCTTTAAAAAAATTGAGCTAGATAAAGACAGAGAAGCCGAGGGAAAGCGGAGAGGCCCGAAACGAGTCGGGAATCCTGCGAGGGAGCCATGAGGCTGACGTGACTGGGGGCGTGCCGGGCGAGCCGCGGCAAATTTAAAAGCAGTCAGCCTTCGCAGAGGTGCAGCATGAGCTGGGTGAGCGCAGGGGGAGGAACATCAGCGTGCAAGGGCACGTGCGCAGGGCGTGTGGGAAGCAGCGAGCAGTGATTGGCCCCCTCCCGGCTCGAGAGAAGAACATGGTCACAACATAGCCAAAAGCCACTGCAAGAAAGAATGTGGGAACTCAGACCGAGCTCCCACACAAACACGCAGCCGTGCAGGTCTTCTGCTGCAGTGAATGCCTTAGCCTGGCACTTGTACCAGAGGGAGCCAGAGACACTGCCCGTGCGCGGTGTGATCAAATAAACGATCTGCTCAGGCAGGTGGTTGAACCGAGGGACGAAGTAGAAAGGTTAAGAAGCATCAGAGAATGGGAGAGTGAAAAAGATTGGTGGAGCTATACAATGAGGCAAAGGCAGCAGGTAGAGGCTCTACAAGAAGTGGATGATCCCCTCCCCTCCTGTCACCAGGCAGAAGGAGGGGACTTAAGGGAAGGGGGAATAGAGACAGGTCCCTCCTTGGAGAGGCAAGTGAAACCCCTCTCAGCCCTCCTCATCTTCCCAGTTGCCCTTGCACAATAGGTATGGGGCTTTGGAACTTGAGGGCCAGGCAAATGAGAATGGAGATGAAGATCCATCCAGTGAATCGTCCAGTGCTAGCCACTCACCCCCATGCCTTATGACTTCTTCAACTAAGAAAAAAAGGTAACTGTAGTAGGTGACTCCTTTCTGAGGGGAACAGAGGGCGCCATTTGTCGACCAGACCCATACCACAAGGGAGTCAGCTGCCTCCCTGGGGCCAGGATTAAGGATATACAGAGAAAACTCCCTACCCTAGTTCGTCCCTCAGATTACTACCCATTACTGATATTTCAAGTAGGCAGTGATGAGGTAGCTACCAGAAGTCTAAGGGCAATGAAGAGAGACTTCAGGGCCCTGGGACGGCTGGTTAAGGGATCAGGAGCACAAGTAGTGTTCTCCTCTATCCCGCCAGTTGCAGGGATTGATGAGGGGATAAACAGGAAGAGCCAGCAGATTAACTCCTGGCTGGGAGACTGGTGCAACTGGCAGGACTTTGGTTTCTTTGATCATGGGATGATCTACAGGACACCAGGCCTGCTGGCAACAGGTGGGGAAAGCCTAACCAGAAGGGGAAGAAGGATCCTGGGACAAGAGTTAACAGGGCTCATTGAAAGGGCTTTAAACTAGGTTTGAAGGGGGATGAGGATGAAACCGGGATTACTAAAGTGGAGCCTGGAAGCAGCATGCCAGTGCTTGTGGGTAAAAGTGCTAGCAAGGTCTTGCAGTCCATTGTCTCAGTGGAGGTGGGGGATGGTGATCCATGTGGTAGCAAAGACATGAGGGGTAGTGATAGGTTAGTAACTACAGAAGGGTCTGAGCATGGTCAGGTGGTAATTAGGGCTTGTCCCCCCCAAAAAAGTGGCAGGACAATTAGCCCAGCTGAAGTGCATCTACACGAATGCACGCAGCATGTGCAACAAACAGGAGGAGCTGGAGGCCATTGTGCAGCAGGAAAACTATGATATAGTTGCCATCACAGAAACGTGGTGGGAAGACTTGCACAACTGGAGTGCTCCGATCAATGGCTAACAACTTTTCAGAAGGGTTAGGCAAGGAAGGAGGGGCAGTGGGGTGGCCCTCTATGTTAGGGACAGATTTGAATGCCTAGAACTTAACAATGTGAATGACAGTGTTGAGTGTTTATGAGTAAGAATCAAGGGGAAGGCAAATAAGGCAGACATCATGGTGGGAGTTTGTTATAGACCCCCCAACCAGGATGTAGAGGCTGATGAAATATTCTATAAGCAGCTGTCAGAGATCTCGCGATCGCTCACCCTTGTTCTCGTGGGGGACTTCAACTTCCCAGATGTCTGCTGGAAATATAACACAGCAGAGAGGGAACAGTCCCGGAGGTTCCTGGAGTGTGTGGAAGACAACTTCTTAACACAGCTGGTGAAGGAGCCAACCAGGGAAAGCGCCCTACTTGACCTGCTGCTTGTTAACAGAGGTGGTCTGGTGGGGGATGTAAAGGTTGGAGGTCATCTTGGGCACAGTGATCACGAAATGATAGAGTTTTCAATTCTTGGAGAAGCAAGGTGGGGAGCCAGCAGAACTGCCACCTTGGACTTCCGAAGGGCAGACTTTGGCCTGTTTAGGAGCATGGTTGAGAGTGTCCCTTGGGAGACAGTCCTGAAGGGCAAAGGTGCCCAGGAAGGCTGGTCATACTTCAAGGAGGAACTCTTAAAAGCACAGGAGAAGGCCATCCCCAGGTCCTGAAAAAAAATGAGCCGACAGGGAAGAAGACCAACCTGGCTAAATAGAGAGCTTTGGCTGGACCTCAGGAATAAAAGGAAAGCTTACGATCTCTGGAAAAGGAGGTTGGCAACTTATGAGCAATACCAAGACAAAGTGAAGCTATGCTGGGGGAAAATTAGAAGGGCCAAAGCCCAAGCAGAACTCAACTTGGCCACTACAGTTAAAGATAACAAGAAGAGGTTCTTTCAGTATATCAGCAGAAAAAGGAAGACTAGGGAAAACGTAGGCCCACTGAGGAATGAGGTGGGTGCCTTAGTGGTGGAAGACAGAGAGAAGGCGGAGTTACTGAATGCCTTCTTTTCTTCGGTCTTCACTGCTAAAGCTGTCCCTCATGAATCCCAGACCCTGGAGACAAGGGGGAAGGTCTGGAGAGAGGAAGGTTTTCCCTCTGTAGAGGAGGACTGGGTTAGAGACCACTTGGCCAAACTAGACATCCATAAGTCCATGGGGCCTGATGGGATGCACTTGCAAGTGCTGAGAGAGCTGGCAGATGTTATTGCTGGGCCACTCTCCATTATCTTTGAAAGGTCATGGAGAGCAGGAGAGGTGCCTGAGGACTGGAGGAAGGCAAATATCACTCCAGTATTCAAAAAGGGCAAGGAGGACCCAGGGAACTACAGGCCGATTAGTCTCACCTCCATCCCTGGGAAGGTAATGGAGCAACTCATTCTAGATGTCATCTCCAAGCACGTTGAAGAACAGGAAGTTATTGGGAGTGGTCAACATGGAATTATCAAGGGTAAATCATGTCTGACTAACCTGATAGCCTTCTACAATGGCATGACCGGATGCATAGATGAGGGGAGAGCAGCAGATGTCATCTACCTTGACTTCAGCAAGGCTTTTGACACTGTCTCCCATAACATCCTCATTAGGAAACTGAGGAAGTGTGGGATAGATGAGGGGACAGTGAGGTGGATTGAGATTCTGTGATTCTGTGAGAACTGGCTGTGTGACAGAACTCAAAGGGTTGTGATTAATGGAGCAGGGTCGAGTTGGAGGCCTGTAACCAGCGGTGTTCCCCAGGGGTCAATACTTGGTCCAGTCTTGTTCAACATATTCATCAATAACCTGGACGAGGGGACAGAGTGTATCCTCAGCAAGTTCGCTGATGATATCAAACTAGGACAGCTGGCTGACACTCCAGAGGGCTGTGCCACCATCCAGCGTGACCTGGACAGGCTGGAGAGTTGGGCAGAGAAGAACCTAATGAGGTTCAACAGGGAAAAGTGTAGGGTCCTGCACCTGGGGAGGAAGAATGCCAGGCACCAATATAGGTTAGGGGTGGACCTGCTGGAAAGCACTTCTGAGGAGGTCCTGGTAGATAGTAAATGATCCATGAGCCAGCAATGTGCCCTTGTTGCCAAGAGGGCCAATGGAATCCTGGGCTGCGTAGGGAAGAGTGTGGCCAGTAAGTTGAGGGAGGTCATTCTCCCCCTCTACTCTGCACTGGTGAGGCCACAACTGGAATACCACATCCAGTTCTGGGCTCTCCAGTTCAAGGGAGACAGGGAACTACTGGAAAGAGTCCAGCATAGGGCAACAAAGATGGTTAAGGGATTAGAGCATCTCCCTTATGAGGAAAGGCTGAGAGAGCTGGGACTCTTTAGCCTGGAGAAGAGAAGGCTGAGGGGAGACCTTATCAATGCTTATAAGTATCTAAAGGGTGGGTTGAAGGATGATGGAGCCGGACTCTTTTCATTGGTTGCCAGCGATAGGACGAGGAGCAACGGGCACAAGCTGGAACATAGGAAGTTCCATTTAAATATGAGGAGAAACTTCTTTCCGGTGAGGGTGACAGAGCCCTGGAACAGGCTGCCCAGGGAGGTTGTGGAGTCCCTTTCTCTGGAGATTTTCAAGACCTGCCTGGATGCAGTCCTGAGTAACGTGCTCTAGGCCATCCTGCTTTAGCAGGGGAGTTGGACTAGATGATCTCTAGAGGTCCCTTCCAACTCTGACAATTCTGTGACTTCCGCGGGCTGTGGATCAGAAGCAGGGTGCAGGGCCCTTTCTGTGCAGACTGCTACGCAAACTGCTGTGCCACTCCCTGACTGATGCCTGATATGCCTGTTAATTTATACTGTGAGACATGAAAACATTATATGTAAAATGGGTACAGTGCTAGCTTGCATTAAAATTTTTACCTAGTCAGTCTGGGACTTTTTTTAAGAAGGATTCTCAAATATGAGAAGAAACTTCTTTACGGTGAGGGTGACAGAGCCCTGGAACAGGCTGCCCAGGGAGGTTGTGGAGTCCCCTTCTTTGGAGATTTTCAAGACCCGCCTGGATGCAATCCTGAGTAACATGTTCTAACATGCTCTGGGCAACCCAGCTTCAGCAGGGGAGTTGGACTAGATGATCTTTATGGTCCCTTCCAACTCTAAAAATTCAGTGAAATTCAGTGAAATTCAGATTGTGCTTCTAATGAATACAAACTATCATTAAAGGTTACATTAAGATTACAAGCTAATGTGAATACATATGGGTGAGTAGTACACACAGTTATGTTAGCACAATGCAAAACCCATCAGATTAATGAAGGTAATATTTTTCTGCATATACAACTGATATACAGTTCGTGTTAAACCTGGCAAAACTTATCTCCATAGATCTGTTTTAATGCTAGAATGATTGTCCTTAGAATCAAAGGTCCTGCCATTTCCCATCATGCCAAATTAGGCTCGCATTATCCTCACTAAAAGATAATGCTAAACAATTGTATTTTTGATTCCAAAAGGTGCTGTGAGGACCCCAGTCAATAACAAACCCAAATGACAAATTTTGTCTTTGAGGATACAACCTCAGACACGGTCTCCGAGCCAATTGTTGTAGATCTTGTAATTTTGCAGGTTGCATGCTGGAAAAGAGGACAAATATGGGATAATACCTTGCTCGTTGGTATTGCTTGGACTTGGCAGAGTGACCATAGTGTAATTAGTTTTGCCATTTAATTTTAATCCAATAAGATGTAACTGAGTAGTAAAATTTACATAAGGAGATTGATTCTCGGGCCTAGTAACATTGGCCCATGTGACACACATGTAAGTCACTATTAACTATATGGCTAGTCTCAAAGGAATTAAGATCGTCGCAAGATGGTGGTAGTCAAACTCCTCTCATCCATCTCGTGTCATTATTACTTAAAGGTGACACTAGATCCTACCATGTGAGGGGCCTGAACAGAGGCAGGTCTAAAACATGCGCCCAATAGACATAAACTCTAGTTACTGAGCTACATAATATACATATGATAATGCGAGACACATGCGACATGATTAAACCTGAGGAAGATTAGAATCTTCCTCTTTATCTTCGCATTGAGAGATGTCTTCAACAGATTCTGCATCTTTCTGTATAGTGTTGGCAGGCTTGATATTTTTCACAGGTAACCAGTATGGTCCTGTGGATAAAGAAACACAACCATAACCACGTCCCCATGACAACAAGGGTACTGGACCCATCCATTGTCCTGATTGTAAGTCTTTATAAAATACAGTAGGCTTCATATTTGTCTGATCCGGCAAACCATATCGCCATCGATTAGCAGTCAAATTGTCAGCACGTGTAAGATTCAAAAAATTTAGAACATAAGTGGCTTTATCTAATTGTTCCTGAGGTGTGATACCCAGGGGATTCCCCCTTTTTTGTTTATGAAGCATGTTTTTCAGAGTAAGATGAGAACGCTCTATAATTGCTTGACCAGTTGGAGAATGGGGAATACCTGTAACGTGCAGGATACCCCACTCGGCTAAAAAGGTTTTCGTCTGTCCGGCAACATAGCCTGGCCCATTATCAGTCTTAATTTTCTGTGGAATACCTAAAACAGCAATCGCATGAAGCCAATGGCGACAGACATCTTTAGCCTTTTCGCCCCTGTGTGCAGAAGCAACGATAAACCCAGAAAAGGTGTCAACAGTAACATGTACAAAGTGAAAAACTCCAAACACAGAAATATGAGTAACATCAGTTTGCCATAGTTCATTGGGCTGCAATCCACGAGGATTAGATCCAGTCTGTGTAGGAAGTGGCAGGAGAAGCTGGCAATCTGGACAGGCAGAGACAATTTCTCGTGCCTGCTGCAGTGTAAGCTGGAAATCCTTGGAGAGTGCCTTGGCGTTCTGATGATAAAATTCATGGGAGAGTTGAGCCTGTTGAAGTTTCTTAGGTACCACAACAGTCATAGTAAAAGAATCGGCAACAGCATTACCTTCAACCATAGGCCCAGGCAATGTAGTGTGAGAACATAAATGAGACACAAAATAAGAATGAGCTCTCCGTGAAATCAGTGTATACAGTCTGGAGAGGAGCTCAAACAAGTCCTGATTTGCAACTTCCTTTAAAAAGGATTTTTCTAATCTTCGTATAATACCAAAGACATAGGCAGAGTCAGTGACAACATTAAGGGGTTCAGCAGCAAATAAACTGAATGCATGGATGGCAGTTGCAAGCTCAACCAATTGAGTAGAACCTGACTGAAAAACAAGTGTTGCCACCCACGTGTGGCCTCTTGCCAGACAACAGCAGCCTTGCCCATTCTTCCAGAGCCGTCAATGAATGCCGTTCGGGCATTAGGGATTGGCGAAGATTGCTGTAAAAAAAGAGGCTGTAGAGGAACATCTTTTAGGGAGTTAAGCAGATGGTGCTTTGTGGGGGACTGCGGCGGGTCCGTGGAACCCTTGATTGTGGGAATGGAGTCAGGAGTTGACCTTGCAGAGATTAAAGTATATCCTTGAGAAAGAAGGGAGTAGAAAACATCCTGAGAAGTAAAACAACTTTTAGGTACCAGCTGGGGACTGACAAGATAAGGAGTAGTTTTGATGTTTTGCAAGAGACAACCAATGATATATTGTTATGACAATATGTAACCAATAGTAAAAGAACACATGTGTTAAGAAAGAAAATATAAGAAAATACGTGTGCTAATAAAGGTGGACTGCTACTGCTTGAACTTCTGAAGATTGCTGTCCGTGTCGTTTGTCCGTCTCAACAACAATGACATCTGGTGACCCCAACGTGATTCTGCATAGGAAAAAAGACGGCTGGAGATAGCCGTGGAGACGGAGCCCAGTATAGCTGAGAGCGGCGGGGAGAGCTGCTGATTGATCCGGATCGTGAATAAGACGCCTGGAGAGGTGAGCTACTGGGAACATGGGAGGGAACTTGTCCAAAGAAGAGGGTATCATACTCTCTATGTGGCAGTTGGTTTTGAAACGGCGAGGCATGGACCTCCCCGAGTTGACTTTATGGAAAATGTTGCTCTGGGGCAAAAGACAAGGCATTGAAGTTACCACTGTCACAGCGTTTAGTGTATCACAATGGAAGGACTTGGGTGATAAATTGTTTGATGGTGCTACGAGAGGCTCCAAAGGAGCGACTGAACTACTAACAACGTGGCGCTTGCTACTAGAGACTTTGAAAGGGTTTAAAGAGCAGAGGGAGCAGGCGGAGACGGTGGGAAAAAATGAGTCGCCTGATCCTTCCGGCCGGACTTAAAAGGAGGGGTGGAGCCATCTGCGGTCCCAAAACCCCCGGTCCTAAAACCCCCTGTTACCAAAAAAGAAGACGGGGGGGGGGCGCGGCTTTCTGAAGGAAAAAAGTATAAGTATGTGCTGCCCTGAGAACAGATAGAAGCGGCAAGAGACTCGCATAAACAAGCGGCAGATTCGGGATATGTGTGGCCGCAGGAGGGACTCCCTGTATCTAAGTCAAGAGAGTGTGTGCAACCCTCTGCTCCGCCAGTGCCGATTGCGGAAGAACAAAGGGCGCGGCCATCGCTTAACCCCTTTTTGTATCCACCTCTGCCAGAGGATTCGGACGTTAATGTTGATGAGGATGATGTCCTATGACAGGGCAAAATGAGCTTGAGGAGGTAGTCCCTGAGAATCCGGGTCCCCCTTTGCATACCCCTGCGCCAGTAAAATGTTCCGAACAAGGGGGGGCAGAGTGTAGACCAAAATACCCTCGTACTTGGGATTTACCTCTAGCCTCGATTACGGTTAGACCACGAAATCCTGTGCGATTCTGGAAAAAGGTCAAAGCTAAAGCTATGGAGTTGGGCGACTGGGATTTATCAGAGAATATATCCGTTCCCCTCACCACTGATGAACCTTTGAATGTTGAGACTGCTGGGTCTGCAGCATTTCCCGTGGTGTATCATGACCCAGCTGCAGGGGAGCCTCATGAGCATGCTACTTATTCCTGGAAGGTGATTCAGGATTTACAAAAGGCCACCGCCCAGTATGGCCCCAACTCTCCGGCAGTAATGCAACTGATACGATTATTGTCAATGGAAGCTATGACCCCTTATGATATTACTCATATTGCTCAGATCGTTTTTCAACCTGCGCAGCTTGCAGTGTTTCGAAATATTTGGCAGCAAAGGGCTGAGGCGCAGGCCGTAGCGAATCTGCAGTTTCCACAGGGTGATCCTCGCTATGGCAATGGTGCTGATGTTTTAATGGGTGCTGGGCAATTCAATAACCCACAGCATCAAGCGCAGTGGCCCCCCTTGGTGCTTGAACAAGTAAAAAATATAGGCATCGAGGCGATAATTCGCACTGCAGAATTGGCAGAGCCAAAACAAAAATATACCACCATTAAACAAGGCACTCGAGAGACATTTCTCTCCTTTGTTGAAAAGTTACAAGCTGCTGTTGAACGTCAAGTGTTTGATGCGCGCCTCCGTGAAATGTTAGTGAAACAATTGGCTCGCGACAATGCTAATGCGGACTGTCAAAAAATAATTGAGGCATTACCAGGAGACCCAACCTTAGAGGCAATGATTACTGCTTGTGCCAAGGTTGGATCTGTGGAGCATAAAATGACTGCACTCGCTGCCGCAATGGCAGCCATGCGAGTACAGGGCCAAAAATGCTATGGCTGTGGTCAAACAGGTCATGTAAAAGCTGAATGCCCCAAGAAAAAAACAGGAGGAACTGGCTCAGGAAAAGTCAATATGGTGGGGGACACAGCAGAAATAAACTGCTATAGATGTGGAAGGGTTGGACATGTTGATAAGCAATGTCACTCTAAATATCACCTTAATGGTCAACCATTACAGCCGGGAAACGGCAAGAAGAGCGCGAAGGGACACGTGC
Organism: Numenius arquata; assembly: GCF_964106895.1. Taxonomy (NCBI): domain Eukaryota; kingdom Metazoa; phylum Chordata; class Aves; order Charadriiformes; family Scolopacidae; genus Numenius; species Numenius arquata. Next base: position 3,922,660 of record NC_133615.1, read on the forward strand.
AGACACAAATGCCCCATATGCAAATGCCCTACAATCCTGGCAACCCATTTCTAGGGTCGGTGCAGACGCAACCCTCTGTGACAAGCTATCAGGGAAAACCAGTGGATCAGCCGGGATGGATGTATCCACTGCCCACACAGTGACTGTAATGACTCAAGGGGTGCACAAAGTGCCCTTAGATGCCTGGGGACCAATTGGTAGGGGACTGAGTGCTTTACTAATAGGAAGATCAAGTACCACCTTACAAGGACTCATGGTGCATGTTGGAGTTATTGACACCGATTTTACAGGACAAATTTGTGCTATGGTATCAACAGCAACCCCACCGGTAACAATAGAAAAAGGAACACGCTTAGCTCAACTGGTGCCATTTATGAGTTGTGTCCCCAGGACTGAACAGGTTGTTCGCGGTGATGGCGGATTTGGATCAACAGGAAAACCACTTGTTTTCTGGACTCAGACAGTGTCGGAGAAACGGCCGCAAATGATCTGTACACTCATGATGAACAGCGTTACCCCTGATCAGGTGAAACTGACTGGGTTACTCGATACAGGGGCGGATGTGACTATCATCTCACTGCGCGAATGGCCGAATACTTGGCCTTTGGCCTCAAACACCTTGGGGGTGGCAGGACTTGGAGGAGTTGCAAATAGCTTAATATCAGCCAAACCGATTACGATTGTTAATTCTGAAGGTCAAAGGGCTACGGTGAGACCTTATGTGACCTCGGCCCCATTAAATTTGTGGGGAAGGGATTGTTTAGGACAATGGGGAGTACGGATAACAACGGATTTTCAGTAGGGGTCACTGTATTGCAGGGCATTTCTCGACCCACTCTGGCATTAAGATGGTTAACTGAAAGACCGGTGTGGGTCGATCAGTGGCCCCTCAGTCAAGAAAAACTCACTGCCCTGCAGTCTCTTGTAGCAGAACAGCTAGCTGCAGGACACATAGAGGTCTCACACAGCCCTTGGAATACCCCTGTGTTTGTTATAAAGAAAAAATCTGGAAAATGGAGATTGTTACGTGATCTGAGGAAGATTAATGAGGTTATGGCAACCATGGGAGCTTTACAACCTGGATTACCCTCTCCCACCATGATTCCGATGCAATGGGAAATTGTTGTAATGGACTTGAAAGAGTGTTTCTTTACGATTCCTTTAGCAGATCAAGATATGGAGAAATTTGCCTTTACTGTACCATCCGTAAACAATATGGAACCTGCAAAAAGATATCATTGGAAGGTGTTACCGCAAGGTATGAAAAACTCACCCACAATTTGCCAGTGGTTCGTGGCAAAGGCATTGAGTCCAGTACGTGCTTTGTTCCCATCAGGTTATTGCTATCATTATATGGATGACGTTCTGTTAGCTGCAGCAACTCCACAGGAGTTAATTGAGATGGAGAACAAAACACGGGAATCTCTGTGCCAATATGGACTAATTGTTGCGCCTGAAAAGGTGCAGCGGCAGCAACCATGGCTCTATTTAGGTATGAAAGTCTTAACTCAAATGGTGATGCCACAACCCATACAATTGCAAGTGGAAGTGAAAACATTAAATGACGTGCAAAAATTAGCAGGGATGATTAATTGGATTCGACCCTACGTGGGGATTCCTTCTTCTAAATTGCAACCGTTAGTTGAACTACTGCAAGGAGACACAGATATTTCTGCCCCACGCACCTTGACGGTAGGTGCACAAGAAGCAATTGCAGACATTGAGCGAGCAATTAGTAGCAAACATGTATGGAGAATTGAACTGACAGTGCCTGTCCAGGCAATCATTTTGATTGACCAGTTGGTACCCTTTGCCATGATTGCACAATGGCATGAGAAGTGGGATGATTCTCTACATGTTTTGGAGTGGGTTTTCTTGCCAAATAAAACAAAAAAGACAGCCCCTGGCCTTTTTGAGCTGGTGGCTCAAGTAATTATAAAAATCAGGCCATTAATTCCATACAGCGTGTCGAGAGACCCGGAAAAAATTGTACTCCCAGTGCAGAGTGATTATTTTGAATGGTGCCTGGCCAACAGCTCTGCCTTACAAGCAGCCATGATGAACTATACAGGGCAAATAAGTTATCATTTGCCCTCACATCCATTGGTCAAACTAGGAAGTCAGGTGAGATTTGGTCAGAAACAATTGAGTCAATTGGATCCGGCAGAGGGACCCACGGTGTTTACGGATGGATCAGGGAAAACAGGAAAAGCGGCCATCGTTTGGAAAGACGGACCACAATGGCGGCATAAAATCGAACATCAAGAAGGCTCACCACAAGTGGTTGAACTTAGGGCGATGGCCATGGTGTTTCAAAACTTCCCTGGCCCAGTAAACATCATAACAGATTCTGCTTATGTGGCTGGACTGGTACAACGATTGGATAAAGCTGTGTTAGGGCATGTGTCTAATGAAACGCTGTTTGGGGTTCTGAAGCTATTATGGTTGGAAATTCAGAAACGTCACTATGAATATTATGTCATGCATATTAAAAGTCACACTACGTTACCGGGTTCTATAGTGGAAGGAAATGCAAAAGCAGATGCTTTGGTGTCCGCAGTGGCATTAGGACCTGTTCCCAATATTAAACAGCAGGCAATAGCTTCACGTCGCTTTTACCATCAGGGCTATCGGGCCCTGAAACGCCAATTTCATATTTCCAATTCTGAGGCGCGTGCCATTGTTGCTGCATGCCCTGATTGTCAGGGCCATCGTGTCCCTATTTACTATGGCACCAACCCTCTTGGCCTCCGTGCCTTGCAGATCTGGCAGACCGATGTTACGCACGTACCCGAATTTGGGTGTTTGAAATACGTGCATGTCTCTATAGATACTTTTTCAGCAGCTCTTGTTGCCACTGCTCATACCGGGGAATCTGCACGTGATGTCATCCGCCATTGGCAACGTGCATTTTCCATTTTAGGTGTTCCCCAACAAGTTAAGACGGACAATGGCCCGGCTTACGTGTCTCAGAAAGTCGCGTTATTTTTGCAGCTTTGGGGGATATCCCATGTTACTGGAATTCCCCATTATCCCACAGGACAAAGCATTGTAGAACGAGCCCACGGTGCACTCAAGCGCTTCCTCCAAAAACAAAAAGAGGGAATGCTGGGTGAACCACCTGATGCACGATTGGCTAAAGCTACGTATGTTTTAAATTTTTTACAGGTTTCTGATGATTCTCCGACCCCAACACCACCCATCCTTCGCCATTTCAATTCCCTGGTAACTCAGGAGGGGGTGGGCCCAGGGGCAAAGGTGTTAGTGCGGGATCTACGTACGGGTCAATGGATGGGTCCGCATGATCTATTAACTTGGGGAAGAGGTTATGCTTGTATTTCCACAGATCACGGGCCGCAATGGATGCCTGCACGGAATGTGAAGCCTGTGTTATCTTCCTCATGATGTGTGCCGTAGTCAACGCATTTTGGATGCCAACGCAGACAAGGACCAACGTATGGATCACTCTAGCCAACATGACTGGCCAAGATTCCATATGTCTGGCCACTGCATCGCCAGAGAATCCGTTTACTACATGCCTCGTTGGTGTTCCAGTGGACAAGTGGCCGGTACCGCATGAAGCGCGGGCAACCTTTCAAAACGAGTCGTTGGTTAATACATGGGACGCGTGGGTGCCTTATTTGCCTAAAGTGCCTTTGGAACCTCAAGAGCTCGAACTTTTGGGATCTATAAAAATGGACTATTGTCTGTATTTCAATTATACAGGAAAGAATCAATCCTTGGCATGGGTGGTAAATTCAAGTATGTCAATTTACAGAAATTCAAGTGTATGGTGTAACTTTACCTCCCCAAATATTTCTCGATCCTCAAATGTCCCTTTGGCTCTACCCCCGGGGATATTCCTGATATGTGGAGATCGAGCCTGGGGAGCCATACCTTCTCACATAAAAGGAGGACCATGCAGTTTGGGACGCTTAACATTGTTAACTCCTAATACGTCCATGATTTACCAATATCGCTATTATAAAAAAGCTAAGAGGAGCCTCCATGCTTACAATGAATACTGTGATGACCAAGTCACTTTTTGGAATAAGGGTGAAATATGGGCAGCCTCCATGTTTGTACCAGGAGCAGCTGCTGCCAAAGGGCCCTGCAGCGGATGATGAGGGCGATCTTTTTGGCACAAATACAAAAAGGGGGAATTGTGGGGGACTGCAGCGGGTCTGTGGAACCCTTGATTGTGGGAATGGAGTCAGGAGTTGACCTTGCAGAGATTAAAGTATATCCTTGAGAAAGAAGGGAGTAGAAAACATCCTGAGAAGTAAAACAACTTTTAGGTACCAGCTGGGGACTGACAAGATAAGGAGTAGTTTTGATGTTTTGCAAGAGACAACCAATGATATATTGTTATGACAATATGTAACCAATAGTAAAAGAACACATGTGTTAAGAAAGAAAATATAAGAAAATACGTGTGCTAATAAAGGTGGACTGTTACTGCTTGAACTTCTGAAGAGTGCTGTCCGTGTCATTTGTCCGTCTCAACAACAACGACAGTGCTTTGGCAGAGTATAAAGTATTTTGCCAAGGTAGTCCGCAAAGGCTGCCTGTAAAGATAAACTCTCACGAAGCATTACCGTAAAATCTTGCTTCGTGATGTACATATGAATGAAATCCGGATCAGTTCCTCGAAGTTGCTGACATCGCAGTCGACCTGTAGAAATGAATCTCACAAACATCTCAAGCAAAGTAGTTACAGTTTTTGAAAATGAATGAGGAAGGAAAATCCTTTCTAGTACAAATAGCTGTTGTTCCTTTTCATCCCATTGGCCAATAAGCGCATACGGCTGGAAAGAATTAGGGATTAAAAATAGACGAACAGGTAAATTTAAATCATACCTGGATGCAAAGGCTGTATTAACCCTTTCTGCCACAATCTGCAATGCTTCTGAAGCTTCCCCGGTAATCGATCTTGGGGATGACGAATCAGAATCGCCTTTCAAAAGGTCAAACAGGGGAGAGAATAATTCTGTAGAAATCCCCAATAAAGGTCGTAGCCAATTAAGGGTTCCCAATAATTTTTGTAACTCATTCAATGTAGTTACTGTATTGACAATTCGTATGGGTTGTGGAATAATGGTTTTATCTAAGATTTGCCAACCCAGATATTTCCAAGGTGGTATAGACTGTACCTTCTCAGGTGCAATCCGAAGTCCGTAGCGTTCCATGGCCAATTTCACCTCAGCAAACGCAGATTGTAACTGAAACTCATCAGGCGCAGCAATTAAAATATCATCCATGTAATGATAAAACAGCAGGGTAGGAAATTGTGTTTTCACTGGTTTCAAAGCAGAATAAACAACAAATTGACAAATAGTTGGACTATTTTTCATGCCTTGAGGAAGCACTACCCAATGATATCTCTCCATAGGCCCTTCATTGTTAATAGAAGGCACAGAAAAGGCAAAATGTGGACAATCATCAGGATGCAGAAAAATTATAAAGAAACAATCCTTTAAATCAATGACAAGAAGATTCCAAGATTGTGTTATCATTGCAGGATTCGGCAGTCCCGATTGCAGTGCACCCATTGGAGCTATAACAGCATTAACTGCCCGTAAATCCTGCAATAATCGCCATTTTCCCAATTTCTTAGGTATTACAAACATTGGAGTATTCCATGGGCTTGTAGAAGGGACAATATGTCCTAACTGCAATTGTTCTGCAACCAGCTCTCGCGCTCGCTCCAACCGCTCACCTCTGAGGGGCCCCTGATCAACCCAAACAGGGGAATTGGTTAACCACGTAAGTTTGAGCCGTGGCTGGACATCAGCGACCCCAGTCAAAAATGTGTCATTAAAAGCAAACCCCATTGTGAAATCAAGTCACGGCCCCATAATGTACAGGGTACTGGTAGGTAGAATGTATGGTTTCAATTTAGCTATTTTCCCATCCGGTCCTTCAACCAGCAGGAATTGTAGCGATTGTTGAGGAAGCTGAGTTCCTCCAACTCCAGTAATTAAAGCAGCCGTGTCCACAACAGGCCATTCAGACAGCCAGTCAGACTTACGGATGATAGAAATGTTCGCTCCAGTATCTACCAACCCTGAAAAATCTTTACCATTAAGTCGACAAGTAAGAAAGGGTTGTTGAGTCGTGATCTGCTGAGTCCAATAAATCTGTGGGGATCCTGTACTCCAGAAACCTCCAGCTCCACGGATCGGTGCCGATGCAGCAGTGTCGTCTGTTAAAGGAGACAAACTAGGGAGACGTATTAATTGAGCAATGCGTTCACCTGCTGGTATGGTACAGGGAGGATTCGGAGTCCATACCATGATTTTAATTTCTCCCCGATAGTCACTATCAATAATCCCAGGTAAAACAAACAAACCCATCTTTGTAGTAGAAGACCGGCCCAGTAACAAAGCATGTCCGTTAAAAGGCAGCGGCCCTTGCAGTCCCGTCGATATCAGGTGCACAGAAGTATCATTTACGTTTGTTGTGGCGACAGTTGCCACGTCCAGCCCAGCACTCCCGGGGGTGGCACAGCGGGGGATGATGCCTGCATTGCTTGTCCATTCCCCTGCTGTGGTGCTAATTGCAGCATCTGCCCTTGGGCCCTGTTGGGATTGCATGGGGCACCGGACCGCGCGCCCCTCCTGGCGTTTCCTGACCGTGGAGCGGGTAAGGGATTACCATTTTTATCATATTTAGAGCGACATTGATTGCTCCAATGATATCCTTTCTGGCACCGAGGACATAATTCTTTCGGAGTCTTATCCCTTTCTCCCCTTCGTTTTGGGCAATCCTTTCTCATGTGTCCGTCCTGCCCACACGAAAAACATTTAATAGCAGCACGAGCCACGGTTAGTTGTTGAGCCAATGCCGTCACTAACATCTCAAACCTGCGCTCTTCCATTCCTATATGCTGACATGCTTTAATAAGTTCATTCAAAGTGGTGGCCTTGCCACGTATAGGGTGCCTGCGGCATTCATTGTTAGCATTTTCCACTGCTAATTGCATTAATAAAAGTTCAGCAGCTGCTGGAAGTTCAATCTTTCGAGAAATAGCTGTTTGCAAGTGGTCTATGAATTCTATGTAAGGCTCTTGTGCTCCCTGTCGGATACTCGCAAATGACAGTTCTGAAATCTCTTGATGTTGATTCCGCGGGGGCGGCCACGTGGCCCCCCCGGTGCCACGCATGGCAGAAGCCCTTTTTCTACACTCTTCCACGAAATCCCTTCTTGCCTTATCGTGAGAATCATTAGGAGGCACATCTAGAGAAGGAGCATAAGGCGGCAGACGCGTAACGGAGGCACGACTAACAGTCATTCGTTTAGTATGTAAGATGTAAGATCTGTTCCGCAGTTGGTGCAGAAGCCACCATAGCTTTAACCGGAGTTAAAGGCGGGTACAAATCAGGCTTTTGGTCAGAGTCAATAGGACCTGGATCGAAGGGATCCTCAGGTATCTGTGAGTCTAAGTCATCGGCTGCTTCTACTGTAGCAGCTAACGGCAATTGCGGCTGCTGAGCTGAATCACAGACAGGCTCAGCATCAGGGTCTGAACTAGCCAGAGCTGTATCCTCTAAAGTTAATAAATCAGCCAGTGGAGGCAGAAAATCTGAGTTAGCAAACACTTTATCGGTAGGGAGGAATGTTCTTAACGCCGTATATATGACACGCCACGTTACGATATTATCAGGATTAACATCATGATCAATAATTAGTCGCGCTTGCAAGCATTCTCCCACTTTCTGCCAGTCAGAAGGATCATAAGACCCATTGGGGGGATACCACGGACAATGATCCCGAATCCATACTAAAAGCTGTACAAGCTTAAGAGGCTGTAACTTGAATCCTTGTTCCTTAATGATTTTCATTAAAAGTGCTTTATGTATCTGCTGCTCTTTCATCGCAGACTGCCCCATTATAATAATACCTTCCCCGGCCCCTCGCTGTGCTAACCTTATATCGTGCAGCGATGAGTATATAGGAGCTCCTTGGTGATCAACGTCTTCCGTCCGGCTCACGGGGGTACGCCACCTATCCTTGATCACCGTCGTGCTGAATCTTTAACCCTGTTCAGGCGCCATTTGTGGCGTATGAAGAAATCGCGGACTTGTAGGTCATGCAGTAAGCGAATCCAAATTGACAACCTTTATTCCTACACAGAGAAACTTATATACACTAAGACACAAACCCACTCCCCTCATAATGCCCAATCATGGACTTAGAAAAATATTTTCTACCTTCTACTGAGCTTATCACAATAACAGGTATTCTGCTAACAGGACAAGTTTCGGTTCCCAGACTGTGTTCTGTTTTTGTCAGGATGAGCTTCAGGATGTGTAACTTATGTTTCTCATCCTCCCCTGCTCTCAAGGTCGCTACTGGCACACACTGTTGCTCCAGATGCACGTAAATCTTAGCTGTGTGAGTGAACTTTAACTGAACCCACAGCGGATGGTCACAAGCGGTGTTCCCCAGGCCTCAGTATTGTGGCTGGTTCTCCTTAATATCTTTATCAATGATCAGGATGTGGGGATCTAGTGCACCCTCAGTAAGCTTGCAGACGACACCAAGTTAGGCAGGAATGTCGACCTGCTTGAGGGTAGAAAGGCTTTGGAGAGGGATCTGGAAAGGCTGGATCGATGGGTATCAAGAATAGTGTAGTGAGTAGGACTAGGGAAGTGATCGACCCCCTGTACTTGGCACTGGTGAGGCCCTACCTCGAGTACTGTGTCCAGGTTTGGGCCCCTCACTACAAGAAAGACATTGAGATTCTGGAGTGAGTGCAGAGAAGGGCAACAAAGCTGGTGAGGAGTCTGGAGAACAAGTCTTATGAGGAGCAGCTGAGGGAGCTGGGATTGTTTAACCTAGAGAAAAGGAGGCTGAGGGGAGACCTTATTGCTCTCTACAACTACCTGAAAGGAGGTTGTAGTGAGGTGGGTGTCAGTCTCTTCTCCCAAGTAACAAGCGATAGGACAAGAGGAAATGGCCTCAAGTTATGCCAGGGGAGGTTTAGATTGGATATTAGGAAAAATTTCTTCACCAAAAGGGTTATCAAACATTGGAACAGGCTGTCCAGGGAAGTGGTGGAATCACCATCCCTGGAGGTATTTAAAAGACGGGTAGATGTGGTGCTTAGGGACACATTTTAGTGCTGGTTTTGGCAGTTTTATGTTGATGGTTTGACTCAATGATCTTAAAGGTCTCTTCCAACCTAGACGATTCTATAATTTTATTCTATGATTCTAAATCTACACTCTTTTAGTTTACAACCATTACCCCTTGTCCTATCAGAACAGGACCTGCTAAAAAGTTTTTCCCCATCTTTCCTGTAGGCCCCCTTTAAGTACAGAAAGGCTGCTATAAGGACTCCCCAGAGCCTTCTCTTCTCCAGGCTGAACAACCCCAGCTCTCTCAGCCTGTCTTCATAGGAGAGGTGCTCCAGCCCTCTGATCATTTTTGTGGCCCTCCTCTGGACCTGCTCCAACAGGTCCATGTCTTTCCTGTGCTGAGAGCTCCAGAGCTGGACTTTATCCCATGGTACCCTACTAAGCAGATCCCTCAAGAGGCCAAAGTCTGCTCTCCTGAAGTCCAGGGTAGTGAGCTTGCTGCGCACCTTCCTTGCTGCCCTAAGGATCTTGAACTCTACCATTTCATGATGGCTGCAGTCAAGGCTACCCTTGAGCTTGACATTCCCCACCAGACCCTCCTTGTTAGTAAGGACAAGGTCCAGCATAGCTCCTCTCCTCGTTGGCTCCTCTACCACTTGGAGAAGGAAGTTATCATTGACGCATTCCAAGAACTTCCTGGATTGTTTTTGCCCTGCTGCATTGTCCCTCCAAGAGATATCAGGGTGGTTGAAGTCCCCCATGAGGACCAGGGCTTGTGACGCTGCTCCTATCTGTCTATAGAGGGCTTCATCCACTCGGTTTTCCTGGTCAGGTGGCCTGTAGCAGACCCCCACTGTAACGTCACCTGCCCCTGCATTCCTTTTAATCTTGACCCATAAGCTCTCTGTTGGTTCTTCATCCATCCCCAGGTGGAGCTCCATGCACTCTAGCTGGTCATTGACATAGAGGGTGACATCCCCTCTTCTTTTTCCCTGCCTGTCTTTCCTGAAGAGCCTGTATCCCTCCATTCCAACACTCCAGTCATAGGAGCCATCCCACCACATCTCTGTGATGCCAATGAGATCATAGCCCTGGAGATGTGTGCACCTCTCTAATTCCTCTTGTTTATTCCCCATACTATGTGCGTTTTCATAGAGGCACTTAAGTTGGGTCCCTGTTGAAGCTGACTTACTGGATGGAGTGGCTGCTATTTCTTTGTGCTGCTCTCCAGGTGGCCTTCCTGTGTGGGACGAGGCCTGAAGAGCAGAACCCCGAGTACAGCTCAATTAATAAGCGGGGACATGTTGGAACTTGTAGGCCATAAACCATGGGAAACTGAGGGTGGTCCTGACCATAAAAGGGTTAGACAAGGACCTGAAAACAGGTACTTGACAAATGCTGCAACACTGAGATAAGCAAGTTCCTGGCGCCCTGCCTAAAAAGGCCTTAAGAACTGTGTCCTCAAGATAAGATATGGTTGATAGCGTGATAGTATATCACTGACCAATCAGATGCAGCCACGCGAGCAGTGTATGTTCAAAAGGACCAATCAATTTAAAGCACTCAGCCAATGTAAGCATATATAAAGGAATGATGATATACAATAAATGGACATTCTGCTTGCATCCCGTCTCTCAATCGCCACATTCCTGTGAGGCGTTTTACCCGTGTTTCCCTGTTGGCTCCTATTGCCACAGCAGCCCCTGGCTCGTCTTCATAAGACTTTGAGTGTGCTGCAGTGTACCCAGCACATCTCGGAGCAACAGGCTGAGGACCCTCACTGGAGACCCATCCCTCAAAGCTTGTTGTGTCATCCTTTGGCTTTTCATGGTCAAGCCTGATAATAATACCCTCTTCCCCCATCAAGTCTAGTTTAAAGCTCTGTCGAAGGCAGAGAAAAGCAATTGCTTATCCATAATAAGGTTTATTTTTACTAAAATGAAGTGAGCTCTTAAGATTTGCAGACATGTATAAATCCCTGTATCAAGAGAATATTTTCTGGGAGAGGACAAGTGTCCTCATTAGAATGACCCAGAGATGATAAGAGAATGGTTGTGGAATTTTTCCTCAGCATCGAGGCACCATCCCTGGAGGTATTCAAAAGACAGGTTGACATAGTGCTTAGAGACATGGTTTAGTGATGTGTTTTTTTGTGGGTTTTGTTTTGGTTTTTTTTATCAGAGTTAGGTTGATGTTTGGACTAGATGATCTTAAAGGTCCTTTCCAACCTAGACAATTCTATGATTCTATGGTTCATGATGCATCCAGCCCTGATATACTGTTGAACAGAGCTTACGATATTTCTCATGCTATTTCTCACTGAAGGAATGTTATTTAGAAAACTTGCTTAGAAATACGAACATATAAGATTTTTGAAAGTTTGGGAATTTCACAGAATCATAGAACAGTTGATGTTGGAAGGGACCTTAAAGATCATCTAGTTCCAACCCCTCTGCCATGGGCAGGGACACCTTCCACTAGACCAGGTTACTCAAAGCCCCATCCAGCCTGGTCTTGAACACCTCCAAGGATGGGGCATCCACAACTTCCCTGGGCAATTTGTTCCAGTGTCTCACCACCCTCACAGTAAAGAATTTCTTTCTGGTATCTAATCTAAATCTACCGTCTTCCAGTTTGAAGCCATTACCCCTCGTCCTATCACTACATGCCCTTGTAAAAAGTCCCTCTCCAGCTTTCTTGTAGGCCCCCTTCAGATACCAGAAGGCCGCTATAAGGTCTCGCTGGAGCCTTGTCTTCTCCAGGCTGAACAACCCCAGATAATTCCAATCATTTTGTACATTTCTTAATGCTGTAAGGGATTGGGAGAATAATCAAAGTGAAGTACAAGCTAATATAGGAATCATTGATCAGCCAAGATAGTTTATGACTGAAAATTTGTAATGGTGACAGTTGTTGGTTTGTGATAGCTGAGATCTAATGAAGTGTAATTTCAGCTTTTTAATTAACTGTAGTATAAAGATCACTAAATAATAAAATTCAGTCGCCTTTGGTTATTTTAGGATTTCTCTGGTTCTGTTTGTATATGTATTTTAGGGATGAATAATGCACATCATTTTGGAATTCTAAGCCCCCCCTAAATATTCTTCATTGTCTCATTATCTTTGGGAACTAACTACAGTGCATTCCGCAATACGTATGAGTCCATGCAATGATGACCTGATTGTATGTTTTACATGTCATACTTTTTGACACCTGTTTCTCTTCTGGGAGAACTTGCTTTCACAACAGCTATTTGTTAGCCATTCACTGGCTATCTTAAATACAAACCGAAGACTCTTCTTTTCCTGAGCTCCTCTTATTTACGTTTGTGGTTTGTACAACCTAACTTTGTTAAACATGGGATATTGTATCTTATAAAATTTTTAACTAATCCTGCAGGTACTGCTTGGGCAAATAATCCCAGTACTGGGTTGGGGTAGAGGAAGGAGAGTTACGGTCATTTAGGTAAACTTAGTATCTGAAGTTTTTTACAAAGTAATAAGAAGTACATAAGAATGTTACCTACTTTTTTCCAAGTTAAAGAAAAATTTCCCCTCCAGTTTTCCCTGTATTGTTTCTACTGTTCTCTTCAATGACCAAATTTTTCCCATTTGCTGAGTAGGACTGAAGTGAACGAGGTTGTGGTTAATTTACTTTCTTGTTTGTGCACTGGGATAATTAATGATATATTTTGCAATCCTGAGAATAGTACCAACTAATTTTTTGGGCATTAATGACACGTTTACTTAAATGCCAACTTAAGAGGTAGGGCCAAATCCTGATGCCATTGCTCAGATATTATGCTGCCCTTTAATCTACTCAACATCTTCATGAGGGCTTTTAATGAATAGAAGTGACATGAAAACTGAAAGCAGATTGTCTGCTCGCAAGGTAATACTGAGGAAGAGGGACTAGCAAGGAAAAATGTCCACAAGGATTCTCTTCTGTTGCTGTTTTACCAGGTCCTTCTTTCAGCTCTGCTGCCCGTATCAAGGCCTGTATATTTTGACATTCAGCATTTCACAGTGAGCTCCCCAAACTGTTAAACTCTTCTTCCCTTACCTTGGGATGTGGTTCCAACAGAAATTAATCCTCAGGTTTATCTCACACCTTTCCTGTGTTAGGCCATTGGGCTTTCCCTTAGTGGAAGAGCTTTTGATCACTTATTGCAAATATTAAATTTACTCTTTGCATTTCATTTGTGGTTTTGTGGTTGTTCCTGCGTCCTGCCTGTGTTAGCTCACACATTTGGCTTAGTCAGCAGGCACCAGGAACAGCCATTCCATGGCTGACAAAAAAGTTGGGGACTGAGGAGGCCACGATGGTGACTTCCCCCTATTCCAGGATGGCCTAGTACCGAGCACTGGACCCCCGTGGCTACTTTACTGGCTAAACTGGCCCCGCCAGAAGCATGCCCTGAAAGAGATGACGGGGCAGTGGTTACCCCCCAGACAATTGAAATGGCTATGTGTGGGTGTCCTGGCTTGAGGTAAAACAGAACCAATTTTCTGTTTAGCAGTTTTACTTTGCAGCTAAGTCTTTTCGACTAACTGAACTCTCTGAAACTAACAGCATATTTTTTCAGACACTGTCCACTTCCAGAGACTGAAAATACCCAACTTTTTCTAATTTATGCCAAGGAATGGTATGCAGAGAGGCTCTTGCTTATACTTCTTGCTATAACAACCAAGGTCACCTAACTTTGTTATATGCCCTGTTGGAGGGTCAGAAGTGGAGAGCATAGATGGGTCGCACCTGCGGGGAGGAGCAGACAGGACAGATGACCCAAAACTGACCAATGGGGTATTCCATCCCATCTGCCTCATGCTCAGTATAAAAGCTGAGGGATCAAAGGTTCAGCCCCTTTTTCTTCAATGGCCAGTGTGCAAGGAGGACTTTGTCTCTTCTTCTGCCTTTGATCCCGCTCTGTGGATTCCGGACTCCAGATCCAGAATCCAGTTCCTGTCCATCACTGAGTCCAGTCTGGGACTTCCCCAGTGCCTGCTGGTGACGTGATCATCTTCCTGGGAGCTTGATACAGATTTGTATATATTTCATTATTTTCTTCTTATTTTATTATTACTATTTCATTAAAGTAGTTTAGTTTTTTCTAATATCATAAGTGTCTCTCTCTCTCTCTCTGTCCCTCCTCTCCTTGGAGAGAGAGGTGGGGGAGAGCATCTGTTGTTTGTCTCAGTGATCAGTCCAGCCCAAAGCACAATAGGGTGTCCAGTGGAATTGCTGCACTACCTTCAGTCCACCAAGTATCTAAAAATTTTACTTCTTTACCTGGTCCTTGACAGTTGTCAGGTGGGATCCAACTTCTGCTTTGTGTAGAGCTTGTCGCAGTGCTGTTGGCACTTCCCCCACTGTCTCAGGGGAAGTTCCTCCAATCAGAATATACTCAAGGGGAGATCACTGCCACGCAGTCAGCTGCTATGGAGGGAGAGCTCAACAGACCCTGACAGCTGCAGATATTTATAGCGTAAAGTGGTTGATTTGTAGTCAGATTTTCTGCTGTGTTTATGCAGTTTTGCCCAGTCTCCAGCCAAACTGTTTTTTTGGTTTTGGTGCTATGTTCTCACTGATAGCCTCACACAAGAGGCTTAAGTTCAGTTAGGCCTACTTGCTGAGCATCTGCCTGGACCAAAGTTCACTTAGTTCAAACAGGAGTGCATCCGTCACAGCTAAGTAGCACTGTAGTTTCTTGGTTAAATAAGTTGAATTGCCTATCCAACTAATTGACAATCATATGTCAGTTTTTCTACTCTAAATGACTAATGGAAATTTGAACACCACACATCTTTGCCTGAAGTTTGCTTAATGTCGCATGATTGCAAATTATGTGTAGATTTAGCCTTCAATGTATTGATTTTTCTTGTTAAGCTTTGCTATTCAAAGTCAGCAAAATCAAGTTACAAAACAGAAGTGGTCTGATTGTCTCCAAGGTGCAGAGACCTCACAACCCTTATTAACTTCATAGCGAGCTAAAGGTGTTTTGATCTTCCAAGGGAAAGAAAATCAAGACAGATCATTTTCAAAGTTTCAGCTACCAACTTAACCATTAAATGGATTTCTATAGAGTACTCATTACTGAGGTGCAAGTCGGCTATGCTGATCCACTCATGGGCATGATATTTTTTCCAGGTTCTGACAAGAAAATGTTGGGCGTGTTAAAGTGAAAGTCATAGAATCATAGAATGGTCTGGGCCAGAAGGGACCTCCAAAGGTCATCTAGTCCAACCTCCCCGCAGTCAGCAGGGACACCCCCAACTAGACCAGGTTGCCCAGGGCCTCGTCAAGCCTCACCTTGAATATCTCCAGGGAAGGGGCCTCAACCACCTCCCTGGGCAACCTGTTCCAGTGTTCCACCACCCTCATGGTAAAGAACTTGTTCCTAATATCCAATCTAAATCTGCTCTTCTCCAGCTTAAAGCCATGGGCCCTCATCCTGTCACTGCAGGCCTCTGTAAACAGACTTTCTCCAGCCTTCCTGTAGGCCCCCCTCAGGTACTGGAAGGCCGCTATGAGGTCTCCCCGGAGCCTCCTCTTCTCCAGGCTGAACAACCCCATCTCCCTCAGCCTGTCCTCGTAGCAGAGGTGTTCCAACCCCCTGATCATTTTGGTGGCCCTCCTCTGGACCCGCTCCATCAGGTCCATGTCCTTTCTATATTGAGGGCTCCAGACCTGCACACAGTACTCCAGGTGAGGTCTCACCAGAGCAAAGTAAAGTGGAAGAATCACCTCTGGGCTGCAAGTGCACACTGCCTGCTCATGTCCAGCTTCTCATCCATCGGCACCCCCAAGTCCCTTTCCTCAGGGCTACTTTCTAATACCTCATCCCCCAGTCTGTATTGATAACGAGGATTGTTCCGGCCCAGGTGCAGAACCCTACGCTTGCTCTTGTTGAACCTCATGAGGTTTATTTGAGCCCACCTCTCCAGCCTGTCCAGGTCCCTCTGGATGACATCCCGTCCCTCTGGTGTATCAACAACACCACACAGCTTGGTGTCATCTGCAAACTTGCTGATGGTGCTTTCAATCCCTCTGTTTATATCATTGATAAAAATGTTAAACAGTACTGGTCCCAGCACGGACCCTTGAGGGACACCACTTGTCACTGCTCTCCATCTGGACTTCAAGCCATAGAGTACCACCCTCTGGATGCGACCATCCAGCCAATTCCTTATCCACCGAACCGTCCACCCATCAAATCAGGGACTTCACCTGACTGCCACGACTTTTCAAATATCATGGAAAGTGGCTTGGCAACTACATCAGCCAGTTCCTTCAGGACTCTGGGATGTATTTCATCAGGTCCTGTGGACTTGTATATCTTCAGGTTCCTCAGTTGATCACGTACCTTGTCTTCACTAACAGTGGGAGGGACTTTGTCACCTTGGTCTCCAACTTGTGGGCCATCAACATGAGAGCTAGGAGGAAAGGGATTGCCAGTGAAGACTGAGGCAAAAAAGTTGTTGAGAACTTCCGCCTTCTCCTCGTCCGTTGATACAAGTTCCCCACTGTTGCTCATTAGGGGGGGTACGTTTTCTTTAACCTTCCTTTTCTGGTTAATGTACCTGTAAAAACCTTTCTTGTTTTTCTTTACATCCCTTGCCAAGTTCAATTCTAGCTGTGCCTTGGCCTCCCTGACCTCATCCCTAGACAGCCGGGCAACGTCCCTATACTCTTCCCAGGATGCCTGTCCCTTCTCCCATTTCCTGTGTAGCCCCATCTTGCCCCTTAGTTTGACCAGCAGGTCCCGGCTCAACCATGGTGGTTTCTTGCCTTCCTTGCCCAATTTCCTACGTCGGGATTGAGATCTGTTGTGCTCTATAGAGAGCACCCTTAAAGATCTGCCAGCTTTGTTCCGCTCCTTTGTCCCTGAGGGCTGTTTCCCACGGGGTCCTATTTACTAACTCCTTGAAGAGCTGGAAGTTTGCTTTCTTAAAATTTAGAGTCCTGACGGTGTTCCTCTTGGGCTTCAAACTTCTTAAGAGAGTGAACTGCACTAGAGCATGATCACTGCAGCCCAGACTGCCTTCAACTTTGATATCCCTGATGATTTCACTTGCATTTGTGACCAACAGGTCCAACAATGCATCTCCTCGAGTAGGGCTGGTGATTTCTTGTCTCAAGAAGTTGTCATCTAGGCACTCTAGGAGCTTCCTGGAGTGCCTGCAGCCAGCCGTGTTGCTTATCCAACAGATGTCAGGGTGGTTAAAGTCACCCAGCAGGATGAGAGCCTGTGATCGTGATGCCTCCTCAAGCTGGAGTAAGAAGGCATCATCGATAGGCTCCGCCTGGTCAGGCAGCCTGTAGTAGACTCCTACCACAAGGTTCCCTTTGTTGTCCTGATCCCTAATTCCTACCCATAAGCTTTCGACCTGCTCATGGCTATTCTTTAGCAACAACTCTTCACACTCTAGCCACTTCTTTACATAGAGGGCAACACCTCCACCCCTTCTTCCTCTCCTGTCCCTTCTGAACAGCTTGTATCCATCGATGGCCACACTCCAGTCATAGGATTCATCCCACCAAGTTTCCGTAATTGCTACTATGTCGTAGCTTTCCTGTAGCAGGATAGCTTCCAACTCCTCCTGTTTATTGCCCAAACATCTTTGTAGCTGCAAATGATCTGCTATTTACTAGGAAAAAGGAAGTAAGAGCCTGTCTCTGATCATCAAAAAGAGGTATTTCTATGCAAAGGCTGGCTTTTCTGTTGAGATAAAGGTTCCAGGAATTTGGTTGCGTGTTGATCATTTCCTGACAATATCTAAGGAGTTTTATAGCCTGAAAATAGAAATAGGACACTTACACTGGTTTGAGTCATTCAGGAAATGGATAAAATAAATTTATTGCATCTTATGTGAGGACTATAAAGAGAGAGAACCTGTTATTTGGAAAAAGAACCAGACATTTCAAATGCACCACCCATTACTATAACTTCTGTAGTGCAGCAGTTCTGAGTTCAAACATGAATATGCAAAACATGAGAAATATTTTATACTCTAACAAGTTTTGTCTTAAATTACGTGGTTTGGGCCCCAAATAACCGGCTAGTGACAGCATCTAGGATAGCTGTAGCAAAAACTGTATTTCATCCAAAAGCCGACTGACATCACTAGGAATTTTCTCAAGTTAAAAAAAAAAAGTCTCCTTTCTATCATATCTGAAACCTGACAGACTTTTTAAAACAGTTATGGCAGGGGACGGGTGAAAAGAGCTAATGACTCTTTTAATAAGAGTTAATATAATTATGCTGATGTCTAGAAAACAAAAGTAGCCACTGTACCTTGTCACTATAAGACACAGTAGTTCCAGGGTCCTCATTTTGAGTAGTCTTTCTCTTTGTGTGAGATATGACAAATATAACGAATCTGTTTTTTGTTCTTCTTTTATCCAGTGAGTGTAAACACCACATGATGTATCAAAAGCCTTCTTGTGGTTTTGACCAAGAATGATAAGCAAACAGCTCAAGCCAATAAAGAACCACATGCTGGGCTAGTGGAATTTGAACCTTTTGTAGTTGTTTTAGGACTGCTATAAAGTTTTGAAAATGAGAAAGAGAAAGAGAGAGAGTGTGAAGATCTTGAAGCCTTTTTGGAATGTAAGTGGTGACTAATGTTATACTTGACTCTATCATATTTAAATCTGTCCTTGTCAGGGAAGCATAATTTTCCTATGTAATATTACAGGCCATGTTGAAGAGCCTAGCTTCTTTTCCATGGTACATCAAAAACAAGACAGGAAAAAAGGGATGCTGTAACTGCTTATATTTAGCAGCACTGATCCAAGTTCAGTAGTAGAACTTGCATGAATAAACTTTAAGGTACCAGAGCACATTGGTATGTCTTTGTATCCTACTGACTTGAGGCCTTTGTAAGTTTCTTCATAAAGTTTGATGAGGGTGACCATTTTTGGGTAAGTAATAAAGTTGGTAGCAGAAGGAGGGTTGAATTTCAGAGTACCCACTCCTAATTATTTTAAAAAATCCAACTTATCAAACCCAAGAGTTTTTAGAAGATATATGAATAAGCTTTGAATATATATACACCATATATTGGTGGTGAACATATCATTCACCATGTATTCAGACTTCTACCCTAAATGCTGCATAAAAGTCCAAGATTGACGTAGCATTCAAATTCAGATACCTGAGGTTTGGGAAAGAAAAAAATGTCCCTTTCTTCCTGGAATTTTCTGGTTCACCTTCAATATTTCTAAAATATTGACTCTGAATTATATGGAGAATCAGTCAGGGACAGAAAAGATTATGACCCCCAGTACAAAATAGCGAAGACATTTCATGTGGAGCAGAACCACATAGCTAGATTGCTATTTCATTTTCATCAAAATAATTTGGGCATCCAAATTAAGTGTTAAAATTACCTTATATATCAAATCAGTGACATCTCCTCCAGATGGAGTTTTTCAGAGTTTTATTTATAATCATTTAACTTTGTAGATTCTGACCAGGCTGCCACTGACCTTCACCTTGGATTTCACGCTAAAGGGTTAATAACCTTCCTGGCTCAACCAAGTTGGTGACAGCATAGATAGGGGCTATCCCACGCTCAGTAAATGCCAGAGTAGAGAGGGCAATTATATCATAGAATCATAGAATGGTTCAGGTTGGAAGGGACCTTAAAGATCATCTAGTTCCAACCCCTCTGCCATGGGCAGGGACACCTCCCACTACTCCCAGGTTGCTCAAAGCCCCATCCAGCCTAGCCTTAAACACTTCCAGGGATGGGGCATCCACAACTTCTCTGGGCAACCTGTTCCAGTGTCTCACCACCCTCACAGTAAAGAATTTCTTTCTGGTATCTAATCTAAATCTCCCGTCTTCCAATTTAAAACCGTTATCAGGCATTTTGAAAAAGAAATAGCTTCATGTTATAAGCTCCAAATAAAATACAATGGCCAAAATGGATGGTTTGGCAGACATTTACAAGAATGATTTATTGTTGATAATAATTTCATCTTGTTGACTAAAAAGACAATTGCCATCTATTTAAACAAAGACTGAACAGGTTTGGTCAACATGTATTTTCTACAGACCATTCTAGATGAATCCATTCCTTTTCTACCCCATCTCCTCCCCTACCATCCCCAAAAAAATTCCCCCCAACACTGACAGCAATTTGGAAAAAGTAAGCATTTTCCAAGCTCCTAAGGACAGCTTTTACTCTTTAAGCTGTGAAAAAGGCAGAGCAACTTTACTGTTGTTACAGCTCAATGCTCTAATAACTGAGAACAAAACTGAACTCTTGCTAATTTGTGTTTCTGAAAGAAAATTGCATTTTAGTCTTGTTTATTCTTAAAATTAAAAATATTAATATTTCATTAGTTTACTTTTTTCTAAACTCATAAATCTGTTTCTCTCTCTCCCTCCTCTCCTTGGAGAGAGGTGGGGGAGAGCATCTGTTGTTCGTTTCAGTGGCCAGTCTGTGCCAAACCACGACAGCGGGTTGCCATGGAAAGGCAGTATCAGATTCTTATTGCAAATTAGCAGGGAAATTGGAATGGCTGTTAGTTACCAGACTTAAAACTATTCACCATGAAGTTCACAGAATCATAGAATAGTTTGGGTTGTAATAGACAGGGCAACCTCTTCCAGTGTTTCACCACCCTCATTCTAAAAAATTTCTTCCTTATATCTCGTCTAAATCTTCCCTCTTTTAGTTTACAACCATTAGCCCTTCTCCTATCGCTGCAGGTCCTGCTAAAAAGTTTGTCCCCATCTTTCTCATAAGCCCCCTTTAGCTACTGAAAGGCCACAATAAGATCTCCCTGGAGCCTTCTCTTCTCCATGCTGAACAACCTCAGCTCTCTCAGACTATCCTCATGGGAGAGGTGTTCATTTTTGATTACTTTGTGGCCCTCTTCTGGACCCGCTCCAACAGGTCCATGTCTTTCCTGTGCTGAGGGCTCCAGAGCTGGATGCTGGATGCAGGAAGGGTCTCACCCGAGTGGGTAGAGGGGCAGAATCACCTCCCTTGACCTGCTGGCCACACTTCTTCTGATGCAGCCCAGTTGGCCTTCTGGGCTGTGAGCGCACATTGCCAGCTCTTGGCCAGCTTTCCATGCACCAACAACCCCAAGTCCTTCTCAGAAGGGCTGCTCTCAATCCCTTCATCTCCCAGCCTGTATTGATACTGGGGGTTGCCCCGACCCAGGTGCAGGACCTGGCACTTGGCCTTGTTGATCCTCAGGAGGTTCACACAGGCCCACTTCTCGAGCCTGTCCAGGTCTCTCTGGATGGCATCCCTTCCCTCAGGCGTGTCAACCACACCACTCAGCTTGGTGTCGTCAGCAAACTTGCTGAGGGTGCACTCAATCCCACTGTCTATGTCATTGATGAAGATATTGAACAGTACTGGTCCCAATATGGACCTCTGGGGGACACCACTTGTCACTGATCTCCATCTGGACATTGAGCCGTTGACCACTACTCTCTGGATGCGACCATCCAACCAGTTCCTCATCCACCAAACAATCCACCCATCAAATCCATATCTCTCCAGTTTAGAGAGAAGGATGTTGTGGGGGACCGTATCAAAGGCCTTACAGAAGTCCAGAGAGATGACATCCACTAGCTCTTCCCTTGTCCACTGATGTAATCACTCCATCATAGAAGGGCACTAGGTTGGTCAGGCAGGACTTGCCCTTGGTGAAGCCATGCTGGCTGTCTCGAATCACCTCCCTGTCCTCTATGTGCCTTAGCATAGCTTCTAGGAGGATCCATTCCATGATCTTCCCAGGCACAGAGGTGAGCTTGACAGGTCAGTAGTTCCCAGGGTCCTCCTTTCTACCCTTTTTAAAAATGGGTGCAATGTTTCCCTTTTTCCAGTCTCCAGGGTCTTCACCTGACTGCCGTGACTTTTCAAATATCATGGAGAGTGACTTGGCAACTACATCAGCCAATTCCCTCAGGACTCTGGGATGCATCTCATCAGGTCCCATAGACTTCTGTACGTTCAGGTTCCTCAGGTTGTCATGAACCTGATCCCTGTCTTGCAGTACATCCACTCGGGAGGTGTGGGGAGAGAGGTTGCCAGGGAAGACTGAGGCAAAAATGTTGTTGAGAACCTCAGCTTTCTCCTTGTCCATTGTTACCCCAGTTTGCCAGTCTTGCTTGTCGGGGTGGGGGGGTGAGGGGGGAGGGGGAGGAGGAGGAGGAGGAGTACGCTTTCTTTGACCTTCCTTTTCTGGCTGACATACCTGTAGAAGCCCTTCTTATTATTCTTTGCGTCCCTTGCCAAGTTCACCTCCAGCTGCGCCTTGGCCTTCCTGACCCCATCCCTACACAACCGGGCAGCATCCCTATACTCTTCCCAGGATACCTGTCCCTGCTTCCACTGCCTGTGCATCTCTTTCTTGACCTTTAGTTTTACCAGCAGGTCATGACTCAGCCATGCTGGTCTCTTGGCTTTCCTGATTTCTTACACCTGAGGATCAAGAGCTCTTGCTCTCTAAAGGAAGTGTCCTTAAAGATCTGCCAGCTCTGTTCTGCTCCCTTGCCCCTGAAGGCAGTTTCCCAGGGAGTCCTATTGACTAACTCCTTGAAGGGCTGGAAGTTTGCTTTCCTATAATTCAGGGTCCTGACTTTACCCTTTCCCTGACCCATATGCTTCAGGACTGCAAACTCTACCAGCACATAAGTCTTTCTTACCCATAGGCTTTCAGCCTGCTCTTGGCTATTCTTCAGAAACAGCTCTTCACACTCTATCCATCTCTTGATGTAGGGGGCAACACCTTCACCCCTCCTTCCTCACCTGTCCCTTCTGAACAGCCTGTAGCCATTGATAGCCGCACTCTAGTCATGGGATTCATCCCACCAGGTTTCAGTAATGGCAACTAGGTCACAGCTTTCTAGCAGCACAGTGATTTCCAGCTCCTGTTTGTTGCCCATGCTGCATGCATTGGTATAGAGGCACTTCAGCTGGGCTGTCGGCCGTGTCACCTTCTTAGAGGAATGCCCCTTAGTTCCTTTGTGAGGTATTTCCCTGGCTCCTATTACCTCAGGAGCCTCTGGCTCATCTCCGTAAGACTTCAGGTGTGCTGCAACGTAGCCAGCACATCTCAGAGCAACAGGCTGTGGGGCCCTCGATAGCACCCTGCCCCTCTAACCTTGGCATGTCACCTCACAGCTTGTCACGGGCAAGCCTGATATTGCCCCCCCTCCCCCCTCAAGCCTAGTCAATGAGCCCCGCTAGTTGTTGTTGCATTACAGAGTAAAGTGAGAGAACTGGAAAACAGGAGTTTACAAGATGCAAAGGTGATTGCACAAGTAGTTATTACTGTTCAAGCAGAGCGGTGCTATGAGCTGCAAGATTATGTAGAGCAGTTGGTAGCACGTATTGCTAATAAACAAAGGGACAAATATGGAAAAGTAAGGTTTCAATTTCCCAAGTTCATGCTCTCACCACAAGATTGTCATGGGATCCCGAGGAATGGGATGGAAATATTTGGAGTGAATCCTCGAACTCCGAGATTGAGTTTGAATTTGATCCAGATTTAAAAAGCAGGGATGTCGGAGTGGGAGACGGACCCGGAGTAACGATGAGTCTCAATATGAGTATGGTCGTTCTCACTTTATTCAAGTTCTCACAGAGTATATAAAGACAGACAAGCAGAGCACGCGCTAGCGACAGCTATACGATTGGCTTACAGTCTCTGTTCACGCGCCTAGAGCGCTCACACAATTAGTGCAGACCTCTTGTCCACGCGCAGCAGATGTTTCTCTATCTCCTGGAGGCAGTACCGCTTATCTCTTGTTTATCATGTAGCTACTTCTTCATACTTCTGTTTTTCAAGGAGAGTTCACAGCCTCCTCCGGGCTTTCATCCCTATCAAAGACTGGGTTGCTCATTGCAATCAAGTTGTGCCCCTTTTCACTCAGCCATTCCTCCACAATTCCCCCTTCTTGTTTTTGAGCAATCCAGGCTTGGTTTACTACTTTTAACATAGCTCTCTTAATACAACTGAGCACTAAACATAAGCATAGACCTATAATCATAAGGGTTATTATAATGCGCAAGCCTTCAACAAGCAAGCCTACTAACCATTGTGGCATATTCCCAAACAAGTTAGTCAGCCACCCATCTAAAAACCCATGGTTTTGACGAATTTTGTTTGCATGCTCTTTTAACCACTGCAACTGTTTATGAATTGATTCGCTGTGATCGGACAAATTCATACAGCACATGCCTTCAAAATCCTCGCAACCATGACCTTGAGCTAATAGCAAAAAGTCAATTGCCACTCTATTCTGCAAAATTGCGTGGCGTAAGCTATTTTGATCTCCTAACAGAGTTTCTATTACCTCAGTGGTGACTTTAGCTTGTTTTTCAGCCCAACAAGCTAACCGTCCTATCTCCTTCAAAGCTCTGCCTGCCGCTGCCCCAGGTACAAACAGGGATAAAAACACTCTCTCAGTGGGATTGAGTAAGGTAACGTCATCATTGCAATTTGGTGGGAGACCCGTGACCGCCCGTTTTGTACGTGCGGCGTTTTCTCCCTTGGTCACATTTCTCCACCAGTTTTGATTTGGGGCCAACAACGTTAATTTGCCAAGATAACATGGACCACCTATCACATTTTTTGGAATTCCCTGCCATGCCCTGTCACCACATATCAAAAACACGTCTGGCGGCAAGGCTTTTGGGGTGCCATTGTTCCAAATTTGCTGTTCCCCTTTCGTTCCAACCCCAAGGGCTCCCAGTCCTTGCTTTGATGTGTCATTTGTGCCACAAAATGCGCCTTTATATCTATAGTCATAGTAGTTTGCTTTCAGAGAGACGTTTGTCCACCCCGTCCAATTAAATGATCGATAATAATTTACGCCAGTAAAGGCAGGTCCTCCAAAAAATATGCAGGTTTGAGTCCAGTTCTGGGAGACATTTCCAATTCTCATTGATCCTAACAGTTCTAATTCTTGAGGGTCCCAAGGCAGCGTAACATTCAAGCTATTAAGGAGCGTGGCACTACAATTACTAACGCTCTGGGAATTAGTGCAGTTCTGCTTACTATACTTGCTAAAGTCTTCTACCCTAAAACCAGGTACTCCTATCAAACATGTCCGAAAAGGCTCTGTAGCAGAGGCAAGCGATAGACAAAAGGCTTGTTGTCCTGTCTTATTCGCCCAGGTAACCCACATGTTTTCCCTAGGTTCAATCTTGTGGAGGGTCATTACCGCCGGGATCAATATCCCCAGGGTCAGGATCTTGAACATCTTGGTTGTCAGGCGGATCATGTCGAGTCAGAGCAGGTTTTACAGCTCGACTGGGCACCCACACTGGACCGCAATCTGTGGAGACACACATATAACCTTGACCATTAAATATAACAGGAACAGGCCCCATCCAAATTCCAGAGACTGGATCTCTATACATCACTTTGAGTTGCGGGAGTATTGTTGAACTACTGAACTTAAGGTTTTGATGGTGAATCATCACTGGCGGTTCCTCTCGATCACCCATGAGACAGAGAAAGTTCAACGTAAAGAGCACACGATGTAGCCTTTGCTGGGCATCTGTCTCTACTCCCTTTTGTTTACCTAGATAGTCCTTCAATACTTGATGAGTGCGTTCCACTAATCCTTGTCCCGTAGGCGAATGTGGGATCCCTGTCGTGTGATCGACCCCCCATCTTAGCAAAAACTTTCTAACCTTTTGACTAACATAAGCAGGCCCATTATCAGTTTTAATGCACTCAGGCACTCCTAATACAGCAAAGCAAGCAAGCGTTTACAGACATGATGTGCCTTTTCTCCGGGCAATGCGGTTGCCCAGATCATTTTTGAAAAGGTGTCAATGGTCACATGTACATACTTCAAGCGACCAAACTCTGGGATATGTGTGACATCCATCTGCCATAACTCTAATGCCTTTAATCCTTTTGGGTTCACTCCTAACCCTATTCCTGGGCCATGGCTCCCACATTTCGGGCAGGCTTGGATAATGCCTCGAGCCTCATTTTCTGTTAAACTAAATTGTCTTTTTAGCCCTTTTTGCATTTTGGTGAAAATTCTCATGACTCTGCCTAGCTTGCTGAAATTTATCCATAGGGGGCACATGACACACTGGGCTAACCAGGCTGTCAGCAAGTTGATTGCCCTGGCCTAATCCAAGGTCTAGCTGATGACTACGAATATGGATAACACAACAGGCGGCTGTTCGTTGGTCAAGTACAGATCGCAACCGAATAAATAAACTCCCCAGCCTAGGATTAGCTGTCTCTCTAAGTAGAGCATCTTCCAGGCGCGGCACTATTCCAGCCACATATAATGAGTCTGTTACTACATTCAAGGGAGTGCTTAGCCAATTGTTCAAGGCCCAAACTACTGCGATTAGTTCCAATGTTTGAAGGGAATCTCGAGGTTGTCCCTCTATGATATGCTGGCACCATTGACCTTTTTCCTGCCAAACACAGGCTGCACGCCGCAAGCGTTTGCCCGCATCTGTATACACAGTGATACCATCTGACAATGGGTCTTTCTGTACCTTGGGTCTTTCTAGCCACTGATTTCTTTTTAGAACTTGCCACAATTTCCCTTGTGGCTGTTGTGAATGCACTCTCCCACTGTAGCCTAACAAGGCCTCTTGCATGGCAGCGTCGTTACGCAGCCACCATTCTAAATCTACAGCATTAACAGGTATGCTAATATCCTCTGGTTCTTTACCACTGATTTCTATGATTCGTGATCTTCCTTTTCGTATCAATTCACCTACTGCTTCAGTTCGCGTTTGAATGCTCATTTTTGGCTGTACACTTAAGAACACCCATTCTAAGACATTGAACACATCCTCCTTTGTTACCTTCCCTTCGCATTTGTCAGTGGCATCACCAAAGAAGGATAAGAGAGTGGCAAGTTCCCCCTTTTTGTTTTGCCACTGACAAATGACTGTGTATGGTCAATCTCTGCCATTACATATTATCAGAGACACTGGCAACATTAAAATGCGTCGAGATGACCACGTCGATTGCAGTTTTTGTGCAATTTGTTGTAGTGCTGCTTGCTGCGTCGCCGTCAGAGTAACGCTGTCGGCTGGATGATTGCTTCTCAATAATTCTGTTAAGGGTGCAATGTCGGTATTGGAGATGCCAACACAGTTCCGCACCCATTGAATGTCTCCAAGCAGGGTTTGGACATCAGTCAGTGTGCGCAATTGAGTTGCGAGCTCGGTTTTTTGTGGTCGAATCTTGGAGTCTATGATAGCTACCTTTTGGAATAAATAAAGGCGGACAAACGGTGTAGGCCATAATGTGGACGCGACCAGTATAATCTGCATCAATCACTCCAGGCAGTACAATCAGTCCTTTGTTTCTTGCTGATGACCGGCCTAGTAACAGTCCTTCGATAGCACTGGTTTGATGAAATAAAGGCCCTACAGCGTTGCTAGGAACTTTCTGGACATTGGAGTCAATGAGGGTAACATCTATTGTGGTTTCCACGTCGATTCCCATGCTCCCTCGGGTTGCTGGTTGGTGCTGTTGTAGAAAACTTTTGTCTTGTTTTGAGGGTTTATTTGTTTCTGCACGTGGCCTCTCCCCGCGCTCGGCTTCCAGTTTCCCGTACAGGCTTTCGTAGCATGAGTATTCTTTTGACACTTGTCACACCATACAGCACCGTGACAGTTGGTTCTAACATGGCCAGACTCACCACAGCGGAAACAACTTCCACAGAAGGGTTGTCCAGGCGGTCGTACTTGCTTCTGTTGGACAATTGCGGCCAAGGGCTGCATGACTTCTCGGACAGCTCCTTGAACTGCTGCAGCGACTGTGGTGCTTTGTTTTTGAGCTTCAGCCCTTTCTACTCTCAATAACATTTCTTCAACGCCTGCTCCTTTTGGTAGACTGGCTAGAATTTGCTTGGTGGTCTTATTGGCATTGTCAAAAGCCAATACTTTGAACATCTGTTGTTTGCCGCTGTCATCTAAATCAGGGTGATTCATGATTGCTTCCCACAGTCGGTCAACAAAGCTACTATATTTTTCTGTAGTTCCTTGCATCATGGTACCAAATGACGGAATAGTAGATCCTGCGAGACCGTGAAACGCCTCCAGGGCAAGTTGCGCCGATCACTGTAAGAGGTTTGCTGGAAACGTCAACTGTACTTGCAAGTCACTAAATTTTCCGTGCCCTGCGAACATCTCTGCCGTGACTCCACGGAGGGGGTCTCCCTCCCCTTGTCTTCGAGCTGCTTCATTCATGGCTCGTTGTTGCCGGGAGGACTCCCACAACAAATATTGTGTTGGAGTAAGCAACAGTCTCATTAGGTTACGACAATCATATGGACACATCAGATCAGCAGAAAAAATCCAGCTGACAATTTGTCGGGTAGCCTCAGATTTTACTCCATAAGTTGAGATGGTGGTGCGAGCTTGTAAAATTTTCCAGTCATGTGGTTCCCATTTGCCAGTATTGTTTACATGTATGACGGGACATGCGAGAGGTGGAGTTCCGCCCAGACTTGCGGCTGCTCCCCACTGTCCTTCTAATATAGCGTCTCTAATAATGCCACTCCAGCGTGCAGTTCTCGGAGGCGTTGAGGGATTCACTAGCCATGGAGGCATGTTATCATCCTTCCTCGCCACACGTAAATCTAACTCATCGAGGCGCCTTAAAACTGTCTGTAACATTTTGTCTGTGGACAGTTTACGACTCTTGTCGGGAGGTGGAGTTGGCGGACCAGACGAGTCACTGGAGGAGGGAAACGGATACAAGGGAGGCGGAGTTGCTGGAGGAGGTGCTGTGGGCGGAGGCCGACACGCTGCTCCTCCCAAATCGATGAGATCAGTAGATGTTTCAGGCCCCTCCTCTATCGGAGTTTTCTGAGGAGGCACTTCCACATTTGCATTACTTTTCTGTTTTGGTTTCGCATCACTCACTTCCGTTTTTCCCGAGTTTTGCAAGGGGTTCAGCGGCAAGTCTTTACTTTTCTCAGGAGGGTCAGAGTCCTCATTAGCTCGAATTTCAGCAACAGTTTTACACACAGTCCCGGTCATTCCCTTTACCGCGGGCAGCCCAAAGAACCGCGCAATAGGTCCAGGCTTACTTTGAGGTTTTAAGGCGGACGCTCCTGGACCTAACATTTGAGCAGCTGCACAGGCTACTTCCCGCTCCGCTTTCATCGCTTCTAAAGTCTCTAGCACAGTATGCCACAACCCACGGACGGTCTTTATCTCCTTCTCCTCTTTTTCGTCCCCCTCAATTGTTTTTTGCCACATCGTCCCTCCAAAGTCTCGCCATTCCAAGACAGAAAACAGCATAGGTGTGTCAGAAAAATGACCCCATCGCTGTCCTAATTTAATTAACTTTATCAACAGTTTCGCCGGTACTTCATTCCCTCTCTTAGAGAGGATTCCAGCGAGTAGCAGGGAACTTTATCAACAGTTTCGCCGGTACTTCATTCCCTCTCTTAGAGAGGATTCCAGCGAGTAGCGTGGCCGCAGCTTCTACTTGCATCACTGCGCCTGGGAGGCGAGAGGCCACCTCGCACCGTTGTCTGCTCCCGCCTTTGCGCCCGAGCAGCACTTCTCCCAGCCGTGGTTTCCCACTCCCCTCCTCTAGCTGCTTACCGCAGACTCGGAGAACTCAGTCCTGCTGAGCTATCGATCTCTGGGCATCCTCTGCTACCAGATGTCAGAGTGGGAGACGGACCCGGAGTAACGATGAGTCTCAATATGAGTATGGTCGTTCTCACTTTATTCAAGTTCTCACAGAGTATATAAAGACAGACAAGCAGAGCACGCGCTAGCGACAGCTATGCGATTGGCTTACAGTCTCTGTTCACGCACCTAGAGCACTCACACAATTAGTGCAGACCTCTTGTCCATGCGCAGCAGATGTTTCTCTATCTCCCGGAGGCAGTACCGCTTATCTCTTGTTTATCATGTAGCTACTTCTTCATACTTCTGTTTTTCAAGAAGAGTTCACAGCCTCCTCTGGGCTTTCATCCCTATCAAAGACTGGGTTGCTCATTGCAATCAAGTCGTGCCCCTTTTCACTCAGCCATTCCTCCACACAGGGAGGTTGTGGAAGCACGACCCCTCATTCAAATGAGGGGGGACCAGGGACGAGCAGATGGAGGAGTACAGATCATGCATACATACACTCTGAAAGAGTTAAGGGAATTTTTATAGACCTATCAGCAAAAGAGTGGGGAAGGCATACTGACACAGATTTTGCAAGATTGGGACAGTGGAGCTGCATGTATCCATTTATCAGTGGGTGAAAAAGATTTTTTAAGCCCTATAGCAAATGATGATCAGATACAACGAGGATATGCCCAGCTGCAAAATGTTAGAGGTCCCGATGAGGGAGACATTATTGCACCTACACCTTATCAGTGGTTGCGTGCAGCAGTTTTAACAGTATATGCAGAACCTGCTGAATTAGTGTTGTCCCTCAGAATCTGGTGTACAACGGAAGAAGGTATTAATTTTGTGTGGCAGATGGGGATGGGTTATGGGATGGTTATGGGATCCAATCTGGACAATGTAGCAGTAACAAGAAGTATCAAAATGCAGGTTTTGAGAGGAGCGCCTGCCTCACTAAAACCCTTGTTATATCAGCAGTGACAAATGCTACAGGTAACATAGGTGCCCTAGCAAAAACCTTGAGGGGAAATTGTGGCTGCAATTTCGGGACCATTGTTTGGGTGGTGAATAAAGGAAAGCTGGCAAAACTGAAAGGAGTTACAGCACAGGTGATGAGGAAAAAAATGTGGAATGATCTTGTACAAGCCGGTATCCCACAATCAGAAATAGATGGGATCACATCATCAGAAATATTTCGCTAATGGCAAAAGTTACTGTTTACGCAAAAGAGACAGTCACCCCCAGCCTCACCACCAGCTCTGTGCCCACCCTCCGTCCTGCCTGCCACCTCAATGAAAGATGTTACCGGGCAACAAAAGCAATATATTTTCCAGGTATTATCTCAGGGATACAAACACAGTCCCTCCATTTGCCACCAAATGATAGCAGCTGATGTAGCAGTATGGTTGGGTACTGTTACTGTTTACCATTACATTGATGATCTAATTATTATGGCAGAGTCACAACAAGAAAGTGAAGCAGCTGCCAAATTGCTGAAAGTGCTTTTACAGGACCGAGGCCGGGCAATTAATCCAAAGAAAATACAGGGCCCTAATACCACTGTACAATTTTTGGAATAGTTTGGCATGGACAGATTAGAGAAATACCAAATCAGGTACAGCAAACAGTCCAGTGATTTCCTATACCAATCACGGTAAAACAGTTACAGACCTTTTGGGGACTTTTTGGGTATCGGAGAACTTTTACCCCACATCTAGTGATATTAATGTGCCCTCTGCAGAAATTAACTAGGAAGAAAGTTGTTTGGCAGTGGACCAAATAACAAGAAGCCTTTGATGCCTGCAAAAATGCTTTGATTAAGCATGCGCGATTATATGCTCCTAGGCAAGGATATCCTTTTAAATTCGAACTAACAATTTTAGTCTTGTTTATTCTTAAAAAGTTAAAAGGAAGCTGAGATTTGTTTCTAAAAGTTGGCCACAGAAGATCAAATTTGAAATTGGATTTTCACATACTATTTCCATTAAACTGTGGGATTCAATAGCAAAATCTAGCCCTAAATCAAGACATATTTTTTAGCAGTATTCTAGCCTCATATAAGACTCAATATCAATTAACCAACACTTAAGCCTTTTTGGCATTTTACAATTAAGCAACACAGTCTTGTTTGGGGTGAAAAATTAGGATATATCAGTTTAAAAGTCCACCTACTAATTTAAAAGCCATACTCACTATTAAACCTTGTAAACCTTTATCTATGCTCATCTCCATCATGGTCGTGTTCACCCATGTCACTGAGGACTGCTCTTGGGTTGAAATTGCAAATAAAACCCTTCCACCACTGGGAAAAAGATGGAAAATATGAGAAGGGGCAGAGGGACATAAGGTTCCACCCTCTCACTTCCTCTAGAAAATCTGTGGTTAATGGTTCAGTCCCGAGCTACCAGACCATAAAGTTTTGATAGCTAAGGTATTTCAAAAGAAGCACACAGAACAAGTTTCAGTATCCAGTATAAGGACACTTCACTCCTTTCTCCATATTTCTTCTAAAGACTCAATTTTTTATGGCTAGAATCAGAATGTGCAGCCTAGAGAAATAGTTTATTGCTTTTATTTCTTTTAAAACACTTGCACAGGTCTCCACATGTGTCAGAGTATTTTGCTTTTTTGTTTCTCCTAGTGAGAAAAAAGAATATCTAAAATTAAGTTCTTATGTCAGTTTAGGCACCTAAAATACAGTTGCCCTATTTGCTACAGTGCAAACATGTACAGTTTACCTTAGCTTACTCTAACCTCTGACTGGCTTTTTATTTGGCCAAAGCATCATGCTCGTTCCCAATAATGCTTTCATCATGTAATCAAAAGCAATACATGACTGAACATTACTAGCTGTTAAGAAATTGTACTGAGTGTTTCTCTGAACACAATCAAAAGATGAGTCTTGTGAATCAGTATTGTACCTATTGAGCTCCCTCTTGGCTCCAGGAAGGTAGAAACCAGTACCTGCAATGTATATTTAAATTCAGAAACCTAGTTTGAAACAGAAGTCATGTTTCAGCTAGGATTAGCCGAGACTGCACTTCAGAACAAGTCCATCACTTAAAAGTCTGTCTACAGTGGAATTAGGCCAATGAAACTGTGTTCACTTATGCAGGCAGTGGAATTTTGGCTACAGGAGACAGGAAGAGTCTGTCTCAAAAGATAACTGAGTTCTTGGAAAACAGATTTCAGTGTGTGTCGGAAGTATATCTTTGCATCTGGCCCAGGAGGACACGTTCCGGTCAAAAGAGTTCAGCTGTCTCTCTAAGGCTGACCCAAACAAATGCAAGTTCTTACATCCTTCCTTAAGCAGGCTGGCAAAATGTAGAGGCCTAAAAGCCAAAATAAACATTGTACCATCAACGGTCCACAGCTGGAACCCAAAAGGGAGGAAAGGGCCAGCAGAATAGTAGCTGCCCTCTTCAAAGGGCAAGCAGGAGGAATTCATGTTCAACCATGCCAAACTCTCACCAACAGCGAAAGCCAAACTTTTTCAGGTTCGTCCTTCCCTGTTGAAAGACAGAAAAAGCAACAATAAAAGTCTAATGGCTCATGCTGCAGCTGAGGGCATAGCCACCAGCTCTTAACAGCATCCTAGAACTAATGACTTGTCAAAGAATATTAACATACTTAAGGCACTCTTACATTAGATTATGGCTTGCATTACCACAGAAAATACACCTGCAGATGCCAAGAGACACCCACTCAGCACTGAATGTTACTGAGCATCTAGAGATCACTAAGTATCCTGTAAAATATTTGTAGATTATACTGAAGTGTAGCAGTTTGACTGTGTTGTTCCCAGAGATGTTCTCTCATACTGTGTCTCTCACATATGCACAGAAGACATTTATTTTGAGATGAGATGCAATACCAGTACATGAGTATGCAGGGGCACTTAATATATTTCAAATAAATAATTTTGGACTATGAAATCCATTACAGTTAAGAGTGTTGCAGTAGAAAGATCTTCAAGACTGCTTTAAAAGAACAGAAAGCATTAATCCTCAAATCTAGTAAGACTCTAAAATAAGATACTAGAGTACAGTCATTGAGTGCTAGCCTCAGTAATCCTTGAGTCAAGAAGCAGTAGGGAGTTTTGAATGAAATACAGTTTCAGCTGAATTACAAACTACTTAATCTACAAACCCATTAAACGTATCATGTTCAATGTCAATGTACTGTGTCTATTCCTAAAACATCCCTTATACAAGCACTTTGTACGCGATGTGAGCATTGACATCTAACAAAGAACAACACAAAGGAGTCTGGATTTGGGTGGATAGGCAATTACACAAGGGTGTAAATTTCCTGTCTAGCAAAGTCAGGGTTGGCAGGGAGAAAGGTCAAGAAGAGCTACTGTGGGAAACTTTTTGGAAAGCAACGGACATGTTGAACTGATGAGCTTATGAACTTTGTGTAACAGAAGAGATACCAAAATATGGAACAAGCTAGTACAGTCTGAAGGTCAACATGAAGGAGGAAATCACATGCTGATACTGAAACTGCTACTCCTCAACAGATGCTGAATGTGTGTTAGTAAAAGATTGACTTGGCATAAACAGTAACATAGTGTAGATACTAAGTTACAGCTGTATTTAACCAATAATAGTTTGTGTGTATAAGTTTAGAAGCCAATGAGCACAGAACACGGAGCTAACCCACATTGTAGTAAAGTATATAATGGTTTAAGTATTTTAATTAAACGGCTTCAGCACGATCATATTGGTCTGTGTCTGACTCCCACCGCAAGCTACATAATGCAAATCCTCTGCTCCTCCCTTCTACTCTACCAGTGCAGTTCTACATTAGAGACCATACAGACTAGCCTAGAAAAACCTGTCAGAGTGCTTCTGTAACCACTACTTCCTCTGCTTTCGTTCAACTTCTCAGGCTGGCCGCAGGCCCTGAATTTTCCCTTCAGTAGGGGTTAACCTATTATAAAGTGATTTTGCCACCCAAGCAATTTCCTAGGGATACTACTACCTCATAGATCTCCTTTCATATTTCTTTTCAGAGACATTATAATACATTTGCCAAACTCCTCTTCCACCCTCCCCCATGAACTTCATTACAAATTTTGCTCATATAACCTAAGAAGATGAAAGTTGTCTGCTCTTCTTGTTCTTTCATGGTAAGCTAAACAGTTAGAGCAAAGAGTCTCTCAGCCTTTGAGCACAACAAATACAGAATGCCCTGGGACAATGGATATCAAAAAGACTTCAGTTTACTAAGCATTTGCCTATGACATCAACAGAAAATCTGACAAGTTCAGCTTGTCTTTGATAACTAATGAGTTTACAAAACTGAACAAGAGTCCAAAGAAAGAAAAAAATCTTTGTCTTCATTTACAATGACATATTCGGTAAGAATTTTTAAATTTAGAGGTTTAGTTGTTAGGTGATAACTTCTGCAGAAATAAACTAGGAAGAAAGTTGTTTGGCAGTGGACCAAGTAACAAGAAGCCTTTGATGCCTGCAAAAATGCTTTGATTGAGCATGCGCGATTATACGCTCCTAGGCGAGGATATCCTTTTAAATTCGAACTAACAATTCCAGACAATATAGTCTCGTGGGGATTGTGGCACATGACTGGGATGAAAAATCAGAAAGAACCTGTAGGATTTTGGTCCAAGATATTACGAGGTTCTGCTATATATTATACCCCGATGGAAAAACAAATTTTAGCTGTAGTTTGGGCACTACACGAGACTGAAAGAGTCACAGGCCAAGATAGAGTGACTGTACACACGCCCATACCTATTCATGGGTGGGTTACTGATGATTCTGTTAGGGCCCAGACAGGAGTATCTCAGGCAGCCACACATTGGAAATTGAAACATTATTTTCAGCAATGATTTCTACCAGGAAAACCACTGTATCGTTTAATCATACGCCCACACAAGTGGAAAATCTTTCCCTTGGAGATATCCCTACATTGCCTGTGGAGGAGGCTCCCCCTTATGACGACATAATAGAAG
Source organism: Numenius arquata (assembly GCF_964106895.1). Classification (NCBI taxonomy): domain Eukaryota; kingdom Metazoa; phylum Chordata; class Aves; order Charadriiformes; family Scolopacidae; genus Numenius; species Numenius arquata. Next base: position 3,958,332 of record NC_133615.1, read on the forward strand.
AGCACAAAAAAGATGCCTGGTTAACTGTGGAAGTATAACATTATTAATATTTCATTAAAGTATGCATTAAAATTTTAAAATATTAATTAAAAATTGAAATTAAAATATACCTCATATTAATATTGATATGGTATTGATACTGGGGGTTGCCCCGACCCAGGTGCAGGACCTGGGCCTTGTTGATCCTCAGGAGGTTCACACAGGCCCACTTCTCGAGCCTGTCCAGGTCTCTCTGGATGGCATCCCTTCCCTCAGGCGTGTCAACCACACCACTCAGCTTGGTGTCGTCAGCAAACTTGCTGAGGGTGCACTCAATCCCACTATGTCATTGATGAAGATATTGAACAGTACTGGTCCCAATATGGACCTCTGGGGGACACCACTTGTCACTGATCTCCATCTGGACATTGAGCCGTTGACCACTACTCTCTGGATGCGACCATCCAACCAATTCAGATGCTTTTAGGGATCCTTGGCAGAATGATGACAGCACTAAGTTGTAGTTACAATTAAAGCTTCATTTTCTTAACAGCATTTTATGATTAGCATAGCATTTATGATCGGAATAGCACAGGACTTCTACAAGCAGAATCAGCATATGTGAACAGGTGAATGATCTGCTCAGCCTGGTGGCAGAGCTGAGAGAGGAAGTTGAAAGGTTGAGGTGTATTAGGGAGAAAAGCAGCCAGGGTCTAGGAGTCCCTCTATCCAGCCCCAGTCAGGCTGAAGGCAGAAGCCTAAATGAAAAGAGTGAATGGAGGCAGGTTCATGGTCGGGACAGCAGACGAACTCCCCCCTTGCCCACCTCGCCCCACCCAGTACCTCTGAAGAACAGATACGAGGTTCTGGTTGAGGAAGGTCAGTCGATTGAGGAAGTAGACGATGGGCACTCTACATCACAGATGCTTCCTCAGTCAAAAAAGCGTACACCCCGGATCACCACCACACCCACAAGGAGAAAAAGAAGGGATATAGTTGTTGGTGACTCCTTCCTGAGAGGAACAGAGGGCCCAATATGCCAGGTGGACCCTCCTCATAGGGAAGTCTGCTGTCTTCCTGGAGCCCGGGTTAAGGACGTCACCTGGAAACTTCCTGGATTAGTGCAGTCCTCAGACTATTACCCATTATTGATTTTCCATGTAGGCGCAGAGGAAGCTGCGACTCACAGTCCACAAGCAATAAAAAGAGACTTCAGGGAGTTGGGAGGGATGGTGAGGGAATCTGGGGCACAGGTTATTTTTTCCTCACTCCTTCCAGTTGCGGGCAAACACGCTGGGAGGAACACATGGATCCAGTAGATTAATACATGGCCCCGTGGCTGGTGTCACCGCCATAACTTTGGTTTCTTTGACAATGGATTGGCCTATACAGCACCGGGCTTGTTGACATCAAATGGGAGGCACCTCTCTCAAAGGAGAAAGAGGGTTCTAGCCCAAGAGATTGCAGGGCTGCTTGACAGGGCTTTAAACTAGATGTGAAGGGGGAGGGGGGTAATAATATCAGGCTTGTCTGTGACAAGCTGTGGGGTATCACATCAGGGTTAGAGGGATGGGGTGCTAGTAAGGGCCTCCAGCCTGTTGCCCTGAGGCAGGCTGGTGATCCTGCACTGCAGTCAAAGTCTTATGGAGATTAGCCAACAGCTCCTGAGGTAGTTGAAGCCAACAGAGAAACACCTGTGAGACACCTCAAGGGGTGTTCCCCTAAGAAGATGGCACAGCCAACAGCCCAGCTGAAGTGCCTCTACACAAATGCATGCAGCATGGGAAACAAACAGGAGGAGTTGGAAGCTACTGTGCTGCTGGAAAGGTATGATATAGTGGCCATGACTGAAACCTGGTGGGATGAATCCTATGACTGGAGTGTGGCTATTGAGGGCTACAAGCTGTTCAGAAGGGACAGGCAAGGAAGGAGGGGCGGAGGTGTTGCCCTCTATGTTAAGGAATGGATAGAGAGTGAGGAGATGTCCCTAAAGCCCTCCCTGGGGTCAGATGAAGAGAGAGTTGAGATCTTGTGGGTGAGGATTAAGGGGTGGGACAATATGAGGGACACTGTTGTGGGTGCTTATTACAGGCCACCTGATCAGGATGGGGAAGCTGATGAGGCCTTTTACAGTCAGCTCAAAGGAGCCTCGCAATCACAGGCCTTGGTTCTTGTGGGGGACTTCAATCACCCTGATACCTGCTGCGAAGGCTACACAGCCAAGCACGTACAGTCCAGGGGGTTCCTCCAGTGTATTGATGATAACTTCTTGACTCAGGTGGTGGAGGAGCCAACAAGGAGAGGTGTACTACTGGACCTAGTTCTGACAAACAAAGAGGGACTGGTGGAGGACATTAAGGTTGGGGGCAGCCTCGGCTGCAGTGACCATGAAAAGGGATTGACCACTTGGGAAGATTACAAGAATGCTGTCAGAGTATGCAGGGATGAAACGAGGAAAGCCAAGGCCTCCTTGGAATTAAACCTGGCAAGGGATGTCAAAGTCAACAGGAAGGGTTTTTTCAAGTATATTGGAGGCAAAAGGAAAACTAGAGAAAATGTGGGCCCGCTGTTGAATGAGACGGGTGCCATGGTGACAGAGGATGCAGAGAAGGTGGAATTGCTGAATGCCGCCTTTGCTTCAGTCTTTACTGCTCAGGCCAGCCCTCAGTCTTAGTCTGGAGAAGAGAAGACTGAGAGGGGATCTCATCAATGCTTATAAATATCTAAAGGGCGGGTGTCAAGAGGATGGGGTCCAGAAGGTCCAGGTGATTAAAAAACCATAAGCTAAGTAGTGACATAAAATTCTGTGCTATGCTACTTATATAGTTGTACTACAGAATCACAGAATCACAGAACAATATGGGGTTGGAAGGGACCTCTGGAGATCATCTAGTCCAACTCCCCTGCCAAAGCAGGTTCACCTAGAACATGTTGGACAGGAACGCATCCAGGCGGGTTTTGAATATCTCTCCAGAGAAGGAGACCACAACCTCTCTGGGCAGCCTGTTCCAGTGCTCGGTCACCCTTAAAGTAAAGAAGCTTTTCCTCATGTTTAGATGGAGCTTCCTCTGTTCCAGTTCGTGTCTGTTGCCCCTTGTCCTGTCACCAGGCACCACTGAAAAGAGCCTGATCCCATCCTCTTGACACCCGCCCTTTAGATATTTATAAGCATTGATGAGATCCCCTCTCAGTCTTCTCTTCTCCAGACTAAGAAGACCCAAGTCCCTCAGCCTTTCCTCATAAGAGAGATGTTCTAGGCCCCTAATCATCTTTGTAGCCCTTTGCTGTACCCTCTCCAGCAGTTCCCTGTCCTTCTTGAAGCGGGGAGCCCAGAACTGGACACAGTACTCCAGATGGGGCCTCACCAGGGCAGAGTAGAGGGGGAGGATGACCTCCCTCGACCTGCTGGCCATGCTCTTTTCAATGCACCCCAGGAGACCAGTGATCTTCTTGGCCACAAGGGCACATTGCTGGCTCATGGTCAACTTGTTGTCCACCGGGACTCCCAGGTCCCTCTCTGCAGAGCTGCTTTCCAAAAGGTCAGCCCCTAACCTGTACCTTGCATGGACTTATTCCTCCCCAGGTGCAGCACCCTACACTTGCCCTTGTTGAATTTCATCAGGTTCCTCTCTGCCCAACTCTCCAGCCTGTCCAGGTCTTGCTGTATGGCCGCACAGCCTTCTGGTGTGTCAGCCACTCTTCCCTGTGTTGTGCCATCAGCAAACTTGCTGAGGGTACGCTCTTTTCCCTCATCCACGTCATTGATGAATATATTGAAGAAGAGTGGACCCAGTACTGACCCCTGGGGAACACCACTAGTTACAGGCCTCCAACTGGACTCTGCACCACTGATCACAACCCTCTGAGCTCTGCCATTCAGCCGGTTCTCGATCCACCTCACTGTCCATTCTTCTAATCCACACTTCCTAAGCTTCCCTATGAGGATTTTATGGGAGACAGTGTCAAAAGTCTTGCTGAAGTTGTTAGACAATGTTCACTGCTATCCCTTCATCCATCCAGCCACTTATTCAATCATAGAAGTCTATCAGATTGGTCAAGCATGACTTCTCCTTGGTGAATCCATGCTGACTACTCCTGACAACCTTTTTTTTCTTCTACATGCTTAAAGATGACATCCAGGATGAAATATACAGTATGTAAAAGGTCTGATTGAGCAGGACCAGCTCGATTAATGGATCCCCTGGCATTAACTAACCAGGTAGCTTGTGCTAAATGCTTGTCCCAATTTTTAAAGGATGCACCATGCATTTTTTTTAGGGTAGTTTTTAACAATCCATTGTATCACTCAATTTTCCCAGAAGCTGGGGCATGATAGGGGATATGATATACCCACTCAATGCCATGTTCTTTGATCCAATTACTTATAAGACTGTTTTTTAAATGAGTCCCATTGTCAGACTCAATTCTTTCTGGAGTACCATGTTGCTACAAGACTTGCCTTTCAAGGCCCAGGATGGTATTCCAGGCAGTGGCATGGGGCATGGCATAGGTTTCCAACCATCCGATGCTTCCTTCCACCATTTTAAGCAGATTACGCTTACCCTGGAGGGTTTGAGGGAGTGTGATATAGTCAATTTGCCGGGCCTCCCCATACTTATATTTCAACCATCATCTCCCATACCACAAACCTTTTAGCTTGCTTGATTTCGGCACATGTTTCACCATGGATAACCTGCACAATAGTATCCATAGCTAAATCCACCCCTAGGTCACAGGCCCATTTATATGTTGCATCCCTTCCTTGATGACCTGAAGTGTCATGGGCCCACCAAGCTAAAAATAGTTCCCCTTTATGTATGTTCCCAGTCCAAACCTGTCTGAAAAATCTTAGCAGCCTGGTCCACTTGTTGATTGTTTTCATGTTCCTCAGTGGCCCAATTCATGAGTATGTGAAAATCTACATGATGTACCTTCAGAACTAGTTTCCCTAGCCGGTCAGCACTGCTGCTTCCACTGCTTTAACCATCCCCACAGAGCATTTGCCACCATCCATGAGTCAGTACATAGAGAGAGTATTGGCCACTTTTCTCATTCAGCAATATCTATAGCCAGATGTATGGCTTTTACCTCTGCAAATTAACTAGATTCACCTTCACCTTCAGTACCTTCTGCGACTTGTTGTGTGGGACTCCATACAGCAGCTTTCTACCTTTGATGCCTTCCTACAATATGACAAGACCCATCAGTGAACAGAGCATACTGTTTCTCGTTATCTGAAAGTTCATTATATATGGTGGGGCTTCCTCAGCACGAGTCACCACCTCCCCTGGTGGCATTATGGAGTATTTGCCTTTGGGCCATTTTGTGATCACATCTACAATTTCCTGGATTTGGGTTTCCTATTCGAGCTCTCTGTGTGATTAAGGCAACCCACTGGCAGATGAACCCAAAGGCAGATGAACAGAGTCCTCCTCGGACGTTGGCCATTGAAGAAAGAGGGCTGACCCTTTGATCTCTCAGCTTTTATACTGAACATGATGCACATAGGATGGAATACCCTGTTGGTCAGTTTTGGGTCACCTGTCCTGTCCGCTCCTCCCCATGGGTGCAACCCCTCTATGCTCTTCCACTTCCAACTTTCCAACAGGGCATATAACAAAGCTGACCTTGGTTGTTATACCAATAAGTATAAGAAAGAGGGGAGATTTAGATTAGATACTAGAAGAAATTCTTTACTGTGAGGGTGCTGAGACACTGGAACAGGTTGCCCAGGGAAGTTGTGGATGTCCCCTCCCTGGAAGTGTTCAAGGCCAGGCTGGATGGGGCTTTGAGCAACCTGGTCTAGTGGAGGTGTCCCTGCCCATGGCAGAGGGGTTGGAACTCAATGATCTTTAAGGTTCCTTCCAACTCTAACCATTCTATGATTCTATGATTCTATGAAATCTCTTTATCCCTCCTCCTCCTCTCCTTGGAATGAGAGGTGGGGGAAAGCATCTGTCACCTGTAATTGGCTGATTTGGCCTAAACCATGACAAGTTGGTATAGGTTTAATAATAGCTAAGTGAGTATAGTGCACTGCTGCAATCAGTTACTTAGTCCTGTTGCTGCTGCTTAAAAAAATACAGCCTACAGCTGTTTTTGCTTAAGAAAATGACAATATCAAGGGTTTTTAGCTGGAATTGCTTCCCTCTCCTACTTCCCTTTCCTGCTAGCATTACCGAGAAGTTACGAGAAATTCAGTCTGCTGTGCTATCAAGACAATTGTGATAAACAGCTGTTCTCATATGTCAGGACAGAGGTGACTCAAAAACTACAAAAAAAAAGAGGAGGGAGAGAGAGGGAAAGGGGGAGAAACCATTCATTGGTTCACATAAACATGACTAAGCTTCTGTTAAGTAAGCCTTCTGTTTGAGCATGTCTTGTCAAATCATTACACAGCACATTTAATGGAGTATTTTGCATTTTTTCACCTGGCTTGTCCACTTTGATTTCCTGTTTACAGTGTGCTAAGTATTGTAACCTGCAGTAACAAAACTTGTTAGAATACCATGTAAACATAAAGGCCAGACCCTGACTTCAGAGGTAGCTTTGTGTCAGAATGAGTTTTGCAGGATTTAGCTTTAGAGCTGACCCAACTTTTTTGCAGTACTCAGTGATTGTTAACTGCAGTTGGAAAGTCCCAGATTGTACAACAAGAATCCATTCTGCAAAATGTGCTGCCGTTTCACCCTATAAATTGTCTGATTTAAGAGAGACTTCTGTTGTCATGTGAATATAATAATAAAGAAATAATAAAGAGGGAACAACACTAAAAAGAAGGAATATTATAACTTTTATAAACCTTTTTTTCTATTTTCTTTAACATTAAACAAGGTAATTTTATTCAGGCTGCATTTGTGTGTTCTGGTTTGCATGCATCAGCTATCTTCCTGCTTCCTCATTCAAATCCACATTCCAAACCTGACTGCTCCATAAATCTATAATAGGCATGTGTGTCATTTACTCGGTCTTTCATTTTTAATGCACTTTTTTCAATGTATTCATTCAATAACTGTGACATTTAAAAGCTTTTCAAACATATGAATTGAATGGCATGAAGAAAATAGAAGTGGGAAAATTGGTACATTGCATGTGCAAACGTGTTTTGAGATTTATGGCACAAAACTTATCAAATACATGTCCTGCCTTTGCAAAACAGACAATAGAATAAAGGGACATATGAATCTATTTACCTTACCTCCAAAATCATCTTTGATTTCTTGAATGCATGCCAAAGTCTGCGTATTCTACAAAAATTTGCAGAATTTGAAGTTGTTAATACCTATGATAAGAAACTCTGCAATAATAGACATCTGTCAATTAAGTTTTCAGTATCTGTCCAAATGACATGCACATATATGAAAAATAGGAAAATAGTAACTTTCATATGCAGTCATAACCTGAGCATATATATATGTCATATATATATATGTCATATATGTCATATATATTCTACCAGATTAACTTCAATAAACATTTTTAAAATATAGCCCTATATAAAATAGTGTAAAACATTTTTTGTAAGGAAATAAGTTTTAGCATTAACCTTCCAGAGGACTGTTTATTATATGGAGGAAGAAGGAAAAGCATTTTAAATACGGAAAGTAAATTTCTGGTATCTTGTTTGTTTGTTTGTTAAGCATCCTATTTTGGATGGCTTGTCAAGAGTTTGGGAGCACAAATCGTGTTCTCCTCTGTCCCTCCAGTTTTGGGGACTGATGAATGGATAAACAAGAAGATCAGGCAGATCAATGCCTGGCTCCATAACTGGTGCTACCAGCAGGGCTTTGGGTTTTCTGACCATAGCTTGATTTACAGGACACCGAGTCTGCTTGCGAACGATGGGAAAACCCTATCCCAAAAGGGGAAAAGGGTACTAGGCCAAGAGCTAGCAAGGCTCATGGACAGAGCTATAAACTAGAAGTGAAGGGAGAAGGGGATAAAACCAGGCCCACTCGTAATGAGCCTGGGGGTAAAGGGCCAAGGATGGGGGTGAAATTGGGGCCCAGCTCAAGTGCATCTACACTAATGCACGTAGCATGGGCAACAAACAGGATGAGCTGGAAGACATTGTGCAGCAGGACAGCTATGACGTAGTCACCATCACGGAAACGTGGTGGGATGACGGTCACGACTGGAATGCTGCAATGGATGGCTATAAGCTCTTCAGAAGGAATAGGCAAGGAAGGAGAGGCAGGGGTGTGGCTCTGTACGTTAGGGAGTGTTTTAACCATATAGAGCTAGATTCCAGTGATGATGAAGTTGAGTGTTTATGGGTTAAGGATGAAGGGGAAGGCTAACAAGGGAGATCTTGTGCTGGGAGTCTGCTATAGACCACCCAACCAGGATGAGCAGGCAGATGAAGTATTCTACAAGCGGCTGGCTGAAGTCTCGCAATCGCCAGCCCTTGTTCTGGTTGGGGACTTCAACCTTCCGGATATCTGCTGGAAATATAACACAGCAGAGAGCAGGCAGGCTAGGAGGTTCCTTGAGTGTATGGAAGATAACTTCCTGACACAACTGGTAGGAGACCCTACCAGGGAAGGCGCCTCGCTAGACCTACTGTTCACAAACAAAGAAGGACTAGTGGGAGATGTGAAGGTCAGAGGCTGTCTTGGACTTAGCGATCACGAAATGGTCAAGTTTTCAATTCTTAGTGAGGTAAGGAAGGGGGTTAGCAAAACCTCCACCTTGGCCTTCCGGAGGGCGGACTTTAGCCTGTTCAGAACCCTGGTTGGGAGGGTCCCTTGGGAGATAATCCTACGGGGCAAAGGGGTCCAGGAAGGCTGGATGCTCTTCAAGAAGGAAATCTTAAAGGCCCAGGAGCAGGCTGTCTCCATGAGGCGCAAAATTAAAGGGCGGGAAAAATGGCCAGCCTGGTTGAACAAAGAGCTTTTGATGGGACTTAGGGAAAAAAGGAGGGTTTACCACCTTTGGATGAAGGGACAGGCAACTCAGGAAGAGTACAGAGATCTTATTAGGTTATACAGAGAAAAAATTAGGAAGGCAAAAGCCCAGCTGGAACTCAACCTGGCCATTAATATAAGGGACAACAAAAAAAGTTTTTATAAATACATCAACAAAAAGAGAGTCAGGGAGAATCTCCATCCCTTACTGGATGCGGGGGGGAACATTGCAACCAAGGACGAGGAGAAGGCTGAGATACTTAATGCCGCCTTTGCCTCTGTCTTCAATAGTCAGCCCAGCTACCCCCAGGGTGTTCAGCCTCCTGAGCTGGAAGATAAGGATGGAGAGCAGAACAACCCCCCCATAATTCAGGAGGAAGTAGTTAATGATCTGCTTATGCACCTGGACACACATAAGTCCATGGGGCCAGATGGGATTCACCCAAGGGTACTCAGGGAGCTGGCGGGAGAGCTCACCAAGCCTCTCTCCATTATCTATCAACAATCCTGGTCAACAGGAGAGGTGCCAGATGGCTGGAAGGTGGCCAACGTCACACCTATCTACAAGAAGGGCCGGAAGGAGGATCTGGGAAACTATAGGCCTGTCAGTCTGACCTCGGTACCGGGAAAGATCATGGAGAGGATCATCTTGAGTGAGCCCTCACGGCAAGTGCAGGGCAGCCAAGGGATCAGGGGCAGCCAGCATGGGTTTATGAAAGGGAGGTCCTGCTTAACCAACTTGATCTCTTTCTATGACCATGTGACCCGCCTTCTCGATGCAGGGAAGGCTGTGGACGTTGTCTACCTGGACTTTGGTAAGGCCTTTGACACCGTCCCCCACAGCGTTCTTCTGGAGAAGCTGGCGAATCATGGCATAGACAAGTATAGTCTTCACTGGGTAAAAAACTGGCTGGATGGCCGTGCCCAGAGAGTTGTGATTAATGGGGTGAAATCTTGTTGGTGGCCAGTCACCAGTGGTGTCCCTCAGGGCTCAGTTTTGGGGCCAGTCTTGTTTAATATCTTTATTGATGATCTAGACAAGGGGATTGAGTGCACCCTCAGTAAGTTTGCAGATGACACCAAGCTAGGTGGGAGTGTTGATCTGCTTGAGGGTAGAAAGGCTCTACAGAGGGATCTGGACAGGTTGGATCAATGGGCCAAGGCCAATGGGATGAGGTTTAATAAGGCCAAGTGCCGGGTCCTGCATTTCGGTCACAACAACCCCAGGCAACGCTACAGGCTTGGGGCAGAGTGGCTGGAAAGCTGCCCAGCAGAAAAGGACCTGGGGGTGTTGGTGGACAGCCAGCTTAACATGAGTCAGCAGCGTGCCCAGGTGGCCAAGAAAGCCAACGGCATCCTGGCCTGTATCAGGAATAGCGTGGCCAGCAGGAGTAGGGAAGTGATCGTGCCTCTGTACTCGGCCCTGGTGAGGCCTCACCTCGAGTGCTGTGTTCAGTTCTGGGCCCCTCACTACAGGAAGGACATTGAGCTGCTGGAGTGTGTCCAGAGGAGAGCCACCAAGCTGGTGAGGGGTCTAGAGAACATGTCATATGAGGAGAGGCTGAGGGAACTGGGCATGTTTAGTTTGGAGAAGAGGAGGCTGAGGGGAGACCTCATTGCCCTCTACAACTACCTGAAAGGAGGTTGTAGAGAGGTGGGTGTTGGCCTCTTCTCCCAAGGGAATAATGACAGGACCAGAGGAAATGGTCTGAAGTTGGGGCAGGGGAGGTTTAGATTAGATATTAGGAAGAATTACTTCACTGAGGGGGTGCTCAGGCACTGGAATGGCCTGCCCAGGGAGATGGTTGAGTCGCCATCCCTGGAGGTATTTAAGAAACGTGTAGACATGGCACTTCAGGGCATGCTCTAGAGACATTTTGAGACATTGAGACAATTTGGGTAGCTCTCCTTAGCAAAGAATCCCTTGTCTTTACAGAAAATGCTGCTTGTATATTTTATGATTCACACACATGCAACCTCATTCTAATCCAAAACTATCTGAGGCCTCACTTAACATTTTATGGTTATACTGTAAGATGTGGGAGATTGAAACCATGTGGAATATATTGCCATTTAAAGTTTCTGGGCCTGTTCATCTTTGAAAATCTAAAGACTCCACTGAGATTATAATGGAAAAAGTATGTGAAGGCAGGAAAGAGGTCTTCAAAATACTTAATATTATTTTAAAGACTTTAAAATGAGATCACTAAGATGGTTTTCAAATACTAAGTCTCCTGGATACTATGGCTTTTATGGCATAAGAATTACTCTGGTTTCACAAAAAAGTCTAGGCTCAGATGCTGTACTTCAAAAGTAAAAATGATCAAGGTTAAAACTTTTGTACACAGTTGACCTAGCATATAGCTACAGCAGTTGAATTAGTGCCATCTAAACTTTGTATATCTGTCTGTAATGGTTGCTTATAAATCTGCTCTTCAAAGACACAGGTCAAGTGAGACCAAATTTGAGGTTTTGTATCTATCTCACTCTGATTTGAGAATATTTATTAACTCCATCATACACAGAATATTCTCACTAATAAATAAAGGATTTCTTAAACAGAAAAAGCAGGTTTCCAATAAATAATATCAATGTTGAATAGTTCTTAAAGCTTCGACCCTGAGAATGATCAAAAGGAAAGGATAGGCACCAAAATGGTTATATGGTTATACTAAATAGAAGACCACAACTGTAGTTTATATTAGTTAACCTTTCCTGGTTGGCACAGTCATAACCTATGAGGGCTACCTGACCAACAGGTGTGTAAAGACTGCAACCATGGGTTCACAGGATTCCATAATACACAAGGACACAGAGGCTTTGTTTCCATTAATTTCTTTATTACAAATTACTACCAGTAAAGCAAGTATGTACTTATGATCATTTACCTATATGCACGCCTATATATATTATTTGAGGTGTTACCAGTACAACACTCACCAAACTGCTCCCAAGAGTGAGGCTAACTGACAACAGAAAAGTCTCTCTTCATAGATGATGCACATCACAGAGTCTGTAATCAGCCAGGCATCCCCAGTGAGGGTCTGGTCTGTTCAGGATATCTCGTGCAGAGAAGCTCTTGCGCAGAGCTCTCGCAGAGATGTTGGGAAGGTGCTAGAAGAAACTATTCCATCTGCTCCTCTGGCCTCACCATTGGGAAATTAATGGAGGAACTCCCAACCTCTGCCCAGGGAATTCCAAAGTTCCGATGACCCATCTCAAGTGAACGAAATTTTTTTATTAATATTAGTAAAAGCCCTCATATACCATTGGTGGTGAATGATAAATATTCTGTCCCTTTTCTCATGGACACAGGAGCTTCAATATCGATGATTAAAGCTGGCTTAATCCAGAAAACTCAAGAAACGGTTTATATAACAGGGATCACCGGAAAAAGACAGTGGCTCCCAGTCCCTAGGATAAAGTTAACTCTGCTGAATGGAAGAACGTTAAGACCCATGGTGGCGATAGGGCCCTTAAATATATTATTCATGGTTATATTAAAATTCCAAACCATTAGTACTCCATTAGGCACTTGCATGCCAAACCCCCAGATTCAAAACTCTGCAATCTCTATAGATAAAATATCAACCAAGGGGGTCTACTGCCTTTTTATTACAAGCCGCACCTAAACTACCCAAAGTGCCTTGACTCTTGTATGACTATCATATTAGCCCTGAAGCCTCGCTAGGCATAACTGTGCTTATTCAGGATTCGGAATGACAGGGTATTATTCAGAAAACTCATTCCCCATATAACTTCCCCTTGTGGCCTGTCCGTAAACCTAATGGTACCTGGTGTTTGATGGTAGATTATCACCCACTGAATGAAAATACTGGACCCTTACACGCTGCCATCCCATCTATCATGGATCTCGCTTTCACTATAGAACAAGCAGCTCATCCTTGGATGGTGGCCCTGGATGTAAAAGATATGTTTTTCATGGTTCCATTGCAACCTGAGGACCAAGAGAGATTTGCTTTCACTTAGGGTACACTTTTACACAGTTACCCCAAGGATTCAAACATAGCTCTACATTGTCACATCAGGCTTCAGCTTGGGAATTAGAACAAGTCCCACAAGAACCAGGGGTGACAATATATCAATATATAGATGACATTTTAATTGGAGGGGTTTCCTCCAATAAGATCCAGAGAATGCGTGATCACATCCTAGCCCATCTGGAAGGTAGGGGGATTACTATCCCTGAGGCTAAAAAACAGGGACCTAGCCAAATGGTTTGATTTTTAGGCATAACTTGGCAAAGTGGCAGGTGCTGTTTTCCCTCTGATACCTTGCAGAAAATACCCAAGTTGAGCTCACCCTCCAATAAGAAGGAGCTCTGAGAAGTCCTAGGAACTTTAGGATTCTGATGAGCCCATATTCTTGGGTTTAGTATAATTGCTTGACCTTTATATGATCTGTTGAAGAAGCGCACTACCTGGGAATGGACAGTTACTCATGAAGAGGTGCTTTGTTTATGTTTTAGAATATCTAAGACAACATTTTAGAATATCTAAGACAACATTTTAGAATATCTAAGACAACATTTTAGAATATCAAGCTATGGGCCCAATAATACCAGGGACTCCCTTTAGCCTACATATAGGACTCACAGAAAAAGGATATCAATGGCAATTGTGGCAATGAGCTCCCCATAAGGGAGCTCCCATACCAATTAACTCCCATACCGTTCGGGTCAAAGAGGTGGCAAGGTTCACAGTCAGAGTATTTGCCTTGGGAAAAATCACTATTGGCTACTTACAAAGCCCTATTAGATACTGAATCCATCACATTAGATGCACCCTTAGAAATACAGACTTCATTCCCTATCCTCAAAATAATCAGAGAGTCTGCTCCTGTTCTACACTCCAGTACAATTCAGAAGATGGTAATGTACATAGCACGTCAAAACTAGGGCAAGGGGAGAACAGGGCTTACAGGGAAATTGTGACAGAGTACAATATCCAATGGCAAGGGGGTGCTGAATCACCCCTTGATATGCCACCCTCACCCATTCAAAATGCACCATCTCATCTGATTTACAAAAGGATACTGAGGCTTGATCTAATGTCTGGTTTACAGATGGATCAACCCAAAGGATTAAAGGAGAGTGGAAGAGAAGGGTTGCCCTCCTGCAACCCTTGGATGAGACATCCAAAACACAAGAGATAGATGGATCAGCTCAATTGGTTGAGCTCCAGGCAGTAGTGCTAGCTGTCAAATGGGGTGCCAATGCAATGTATACTGATTCCTATGGAGTATTGGCTAGAGCCACTCAATGTGTCTCATACTGGAAAGCTGAAGGATGGAAAATTAAAGTAAGGGAAGTCTGGGGAATAGAAGTATTGCAAAAACTATATTCAATAGCTCAAGCAAAGCAGGATGATGGGAATCCTCTTCAAATAGGGCATGTATCAGCACATACGAAGGACAGATTTAGGATCCAGATATAACCATGTAGTAGATCACATAGCCAAAGAACCTAGAAAGACCAGTGATATTGTTTTTCCACATAACATAGATACTCTCTCCACCTCTGATTGCATGATACTGGATTGGCTACATGATCACTCAGGACAGGTGGCCCATTTCTAAAGAACAATGCCTAGACTTTGTAGCTAGCTGCCCTTTTTGTGCAGCAGCCCGAGACAAATTATACAATCACACCCAAGCGCGGTTTCAATTTAAATGTGACAAAACACAAGCTTGTATTGATTCTGACCTGGGAACCTCGTGGACCTGTAACAATGAGTTGGCAATTACAAATGATTACTTTTTTTATAATCTAGGACTCTGGAATCTTATATAGAATGTTAATAATATGAATTGCCAAAGATACTACAATTTCACTTGTCTGAATTCTACACGCTACAGTTTACAGAATAATGGTTGGCTAAGTACTAACGATAGTTGGGAAACACGTGGCCCAGATGACATATCTGTGTAGATCACAACCTCTTTTGGACAATCTGATTAAGACAAACATGCTTAATAAAACTCAATTTTTCTTTCATTTCATGGTGCTCAATTTGCTAACATTGCAGTAACTTCTGGCAAAGCTGGTTGCCTACCATTTTAACACCTGGGGTGGTTCTGGCTTTGTGACACTAATGCCTATAAGAATCTACCACTGCAGTGGGCAGGCACTTGTACTATAGCATGTCTTGCTTCCTATGCATTTCAATCTAAAAATTTAACATTAAACTTTCTACAAAACCATTACCCTGTACATAATAAGTGCGAAGCTTCTAACCCCTTAGTAGAAAGGCCAAGTTTCACCAGTTTCTACGTGTGATGTTTCCAACTTTGGGTATTGCTGAATTTGAATGAGCTATTGTTAACATTTCTACTGTGGAGGAATGGCTGAGTGAAAAAGGGCATGACTTGATTACAATGAGCAACCCAGTCTTTGATAGGGATGAGAGCCCGGAGGAGGCTGTGAACTCTCCTTGAAAAACAGAAGTATGAAGAAGTAGCTACATGATAAGTAAGCGATAAGTGGTACTGCCTCCAGGAGATAGAGAAACATCTGCTGCGCGTGGACAAGAGGTCTGCACTAATTGTGTGAGCGCTCTAGGCGCGTGAACAGAGACTGTAAGCCAATCGTATAATTGTTGCTAGCGCGTGCTCTGCTTGTCTGTCTTTATATACTCTGTGTGAACTTGAATAAAGGGAGAACGACCATACTCATATCGAGACTCATCGTTACTCCGGGTCCGTCTCCCACTCCGACATTCTACTACACTTGAAACTGCCCAAAATGCTACTATAGACGCTTTAAAGAATCTACAATCTGAAATTAATTCGCTCTCACAACTAGCTATCCAAAATCACTGTGCCTTAAGAATATCTTCTAGCCTCCCAAGGAGAGGAGGTGTTTGTGTGTTAATAAATACTACCTGTTGTTTTTACACTAACAAATCTAATACATTGTAAATATCATTCAACGACATGTCTCTACCTTTCAGCAAATAGCTCCAGAACTATCTCTGCTTGGGGGTCTGCCAGCTGACTGGTCATGGCTATGGTCTTTTCTACCAGACCTCAGAACATGGGCACAAGCAGTTTAATGATATTAGCTCTCGTTTTAGCTGTCAGAATTGTGCTTTTTTGGATTATATCTTGCATCAAATCACTGTGTGCATCACCTCTATCTAAACTGGTACTCTATACTCATGTCTCAATTGACAAACCCTCTCAGAAGTCACAACAACATTGGGCTTCACAAGTCTCCTCTGCCTCACACATTAGGAGGCAAGAGACACGCACCAGATGGTATAGTCTCACTCCTAATGACTCATAAGTGGCTGTAGGAAAACGGGTGGAGTGACAGAGCTGCCACAAAGGTCACACACATGCATGCACGCACACATGCACATCCCCCAAACAACCTGACAAAGACTTAGCTGGGAACCTGAGGCATCCCTGATAAGTTCAGCAGGGAGCCCAGACATCCTTAATGGGTGCAGAACAAAGAAACCTTGGTAATGAACTGACCTTCCAGGAAACCAGCACAGCACAGCAGCACTCAATGGTGGTGTGACTCCATTCAGGCCAAGATAGTCTACTGTTCATCTGCATTCTCCATCAGACTTGTAGTTGCCCTTGCAGTAGCAATTGACACCTGCTGTTCTTTAACCCTCAGCAGTCCCACCACAGAAGGGTCATCTGAAAGATCAGGTAAGGTAGACAGCTGTGTAATATCCTCAGTCTCTACAGCTCTATACCAAAAGCCCACCGATACCCTTTTGGGTCATTTGTCAGAAAACCCATAACAATTTATTGTCATTTAGAAAATTATTCTCTCACCCGATGACCCCTCCCCACCTGGAAAGGGAAATCGGGGAACAAAAGAAACACAAGGGTTGAAATATAAATAGATTTAATAGACTAAGACTAAATAATTAACAGTAATACGAAAGAACCAATATTAATCCCAATACTGATATAAGATATACAGGAATTATACTCAGCCAATTCTATCAGTAGGAAGCTGTGCACTCCCAGCAGTGGACAACAAATGTCAGACACTGCGAGCGCAACGTCTTTGGGAGGAAAGGAAGGCCTCAGGGGTCCGGCACCGGGGCAAGGAGTTTTCTGGACTGCTGCCATCAAGGGAGACAGAACTACACAGCAAACTTTTCTAATTTATATTGAATGTGATGTTCATGGTATGAAACAATACTGTTGGCCAGCCTGGGTCAAATGCCCAGTCCTTGCTCCTCCTCGTCCCTGCACCTGGCAAGGCTCAAAAACACTAAGACCTTGAATCCCACAGAGCCTGGATGGCTATAAAAATATTTTCATGAATTCAGACACCAGAGTCTTCTAAAAGTGCAGTTTTCCCCAGCATTAGAAGAGAAGTTAGTCCTGTGTCGCTCAACTCAGGACATCTTTTAAATACTCTCTCTTGAGGTAGTCTATACCAAGGATGCCTGGAGCATCTGGGCCAGTCACAATGGGGTGCTTCTCCCATTTATTCCCAGTTAGGTTTGCTTTGGCCTCCAATACAGACAGTTCTTGAGACCCCCCCATTGTTGTCCCAAATCTGGGCTCTTTTAACCTGGTGTGCAAGAAGCCGATATACATACAGAGACAAGATATTTGATTATTTAATTTCTGCACAGAGATGGGTGCTAGGTAGTTCATCCACAAAGCTAGCACATACCAATTAGCACGTGGTAAAGCATTTATATGTTTTGATAAACAGTTAAGCAACAGTTTTCAGTACTTTTGACAGTTACACTTAGTCATCCTCATTCCCATTGATTCTTGGTGTGCCTCATCTCTACTTAAATTCACAGCATCTTTTCTTTTTATTACGCATTTTCCGTGAGGAGGGGACTTCTGTTAGTAGGGGGCTTTGCCTAACCAAGGGTGGTGTCCCGGTTTGAAGTAAAAACAAACCAATTTTCTGTTCTGTAATTTTACATCTTAGCTAGGCCTCCTCTAACTCTCTGAAATTAACAGCATATTGTGGAGAAAACTGCTCGTTCTCAGAATGATAAGCCCAATGTTTGTGCTCCATGCCAAGGGATGGTATGCAGGGAGGCCCTTGCTTATACTTATTGCTGTAACAACCAAGGGCAGCCAATTTTTGTTATTTGCCCCTTAGAGGGTCGGAAACGGAAAAACGTAGCGGGGTCACATCGGTGGGGAGGAGTGGACAGGACAGGTGACCCAAACCTGACCAACAGGGGTATTCCATCCCATCTGCCCCATGCTCAGTATAAAAGCTGAGGGATCAAAGGGTCAGGTCTTCTTCCTGCGATGGCCGACGTCCGGAGAGGACTCTGTCTGTCCATCTGCCTTTGATCCCGATCCGTGTGTTCCTGACTCCAGAGCTGGAATCCAGTTCCCATCCATCACTGAGTCCAGTCTGGGACTTCCCCAGTGCCTGCCGGTGATGTGACTGTCATCCTGGGAGCTTGATACGGTTTTGTATATACTGTATCTATTTCATTATTTTCTTCCTTATTTTTATTTTAATATTAATTCTTCATTAAAGTAGTTTAGTTCATTCTAAACTTCTAAATCTCGTTATCTCTTTCTCTTCCTCTCTCCTCTTTTGGGGGGGGGGAGGGGGAGGGAAGGGCCATCTGTCAGTCTGGTTTTGGTAAATTCGGCCAAAACCACAACAGGTGGGTTTTTTACTATATTAGTTAGGAGAGTTCACTCAGTTCAAGTGACTTCTTTGGCCTTGTTAGCAGTTCTGTTCCCCTTGAGCTTATCTTGGTATTCCCTTATTTTGGCTCATTTATGGTACCCTCCTGTTCTTCCTCCAGGGCCACAACTTGCTGACTATTTACAGTGGTTAATTGTACCCTTTACTACTAGTATTTCTCCAACACCATCACTCCAGAAATAGTGATGAATTCTGCCCCTTGATGATTTGATGGCAATAGGGTGCACTGTGCACCAGTGTCCACCAGGGCTTTATACTTTTGTGGCCAGGCCATCAAATTCACACAGTCCGATAAACTGGGTTGTCTCTCTCCTCCACTGGGCTGGAGGCAGGGCACCTCTAATCTTAAGCGTAGTACCCATGATTAACAGATGGGTTCCTACCCAGACAGGAGAACCACTCACCATAGACCGGAGCAGCCATCCTCCTGGGAAAACTCCTTCTTCTATTTGTTTTACCTTGCAACTCATGCCTGTAGGCTTGAGGTAGGTTGTCCATCTGACTTCCTCATGTCCTCTCTGTGGTCACGGAGGTAAAACCACAGGGTATCGTGTGGCGTGTTGCATCTCTCTTGAGCTGGTCTCATAGGACGGTATCTTCTAATGGCTGCAGCGTGGGTCCATGCAGGGGAAGAGTGGGATCTTTCCTCCATCCTGGACAGTTTATCATACAGTTTTTCAAATAATTTCTTGGGTTTGTCAGTCACTTTCCCGCTTTTCTCAGCCATCTTCTCGGTTTTCTCAGTCAGTTTTTCCATGGCTTCCACAGTGAGGGGATGAGAGAGACTGTCTTCATACTGTCGTATTCTCTTAGCCACTTCATTTACTGTTGGTGTGCCAGCATCAGATCCTCCCCAGAACATTATTAACAATGTGTGGAAATACATTGGTGGTGGACTCTGAACAAACTTCCACAATGAAGACTGTGTGCATGGCATTTCATCAGGGTCTACATTCACTCACCAATCACCATAAATCACTTCTCACACAGCCAGTTCTCTCAGGTACTTAATATCTTTCTCCATAGTGGTCCATTTGCTTGTGCGGCATTCGATATCATCCTTAAAGGGATACCTGCTCTTTACAGCTGACACCAGTTGCCTCCAGAGACTGAGAGTGTTCAACTTTCTCCCAATCGATTTATCAATGCCTCCATCTTTGGCCAGTTTGCCCAACTGCCTAGCTTCGCTACTGTCTGTCTATGGTATCGGCCCGATTATCCCAGCATCGGAGCAACCAGGAGATAAATGTCTCACCTTCACGATGGCAAAAGTCCTTTCTCATATTTCACAAGTCTTTCACAGAATCATAGAATTGCCTAGTTTGGAAGGGACCTTTCAGATCATCTAGTCCAACCATCAACTGACAAAAACCATCACTAAACCATATCACTAAACACTACGTCTACCAGCCTTTTAAATACCTCCAGGGATGATGATTCAACCACTTCTCTGGGCAGCCTGTTCCAATGCTTGATAATCCTTTCAGTGTAAAAATTTTTCCTAATATCCAATCTGAAGCCCCCCAGGCACAACTAGAGGCCATTTCCTCTTGTCCTATGGCTTGTTACTTGGGAGAAGAGACTGACCCCCACCTCACTACAACCTCCTTTCAGGTAGTTGTAGAGGGTGATAAGGACTCCCCTCAGCCTCCTTTCTCCAGGCTAAGCAATCCCAGCTCCCTCAGCTGCTCCTCATAGGACTTGTTCTCCAGACCCCTCACCAGCTTCGTTGCCCTTCTCTGGACTCGCTCCAGAATCTCAATGTCTTTCCTGTAGTGAGGGGCCCAAAATTGGACACAGTATTGGAGGTGGGGCCTCACCAGTGCCGAGTACAGGGGGATGATCACTTCCCTAGTCCTACTCACCACATTATTCCTGATACAGGCCAGGATGCTATTGGTCGTCTTGGCCACCTGGGCACACTGCTGGCTCATATTCAGCTGGCTGTCAACTAACACCTCTAGGTCCTTTTCTGCTGGGCAGCTCTCCAGCCACTCTTCCCCAAGCTTTTAACACTGCATCGGATTGTTGTGACCCAAGTGCAGGACCCAGCAGTTGGCCTTGTTGAACCTCATCCCATTGGCCTTGGCCCATCGATCCAGCCTGTCCAGATCCCTCTGCAAAGCCTTTCTACCCTCAAACAGGTCAACACTCCCATCTAACTTGGTGTCATCTGCAAACTTACTGAGGGTGTACTTGATCCCCTCTTCCAGATCATTGATAAAGATGTTAAAAAGAACTGGCCCCAGTACCGAGCCCTGGGTACCACCACTCGTGACTGGCCACCAACCGGATTTAACTCCATTCACCACCACTCTCTGGGCCCAGCCTTGCAGCCAGTTTTTTACCCAGCAAAGTGTATGGCTGTCCAAGCCATGGGCAGCCAGTTTCTCCAGGAGGATACTGTGGGAGACTGTATCAAAGGCCTTGCTAAAGTCCAGGTAAACAACATCCACAGCCTTTCCCTCATCCACCAAGTGGGTCACTTTGTCATAGGAGATCAGGTTAGTCAACGGGACCTGCATTTCATGAACCCATGCTGACTGGGCCTGATTGTCCTGCATGTGCCACATAATGGCACTCAGGATGATCTGTTCCATGACCTTCCCAGGCACCCAGGTCAGACTGACAGGCCTGTAGTTCCCCGGATCCTCCTTCCGATCCTTCTTCTGGATGGGTGTCACATTTGCTAGCTGCCAGTCAGCTAGGACCTCTCCGGTTTGCCAGGACTGCTGATAAATGATGGAAAGTGGCTCGGTGAGCACTTCTGCTACCTCCCTCAATACCCTCAGGCAGATCCCATTTGGCCCCATAGACTTGTGTATGTCCAGATGTTGGAGCAGGTCCCTCACCATCTCCCTTTGGATTATGGGGGCTTCATTCTTCTCCCCACCCCATCTACTAGCTATGGGGTCTGGGTATTCGGGGATGTTATGGTTTGAGAGAACCCATAACAATCTATTGTCGTTAGACAATTATTCTATCACCCGATGACCCCTCCCCACCTGGAAAGGGGAATCGGGGAACACAAAGAAACACAAGGGTTGAAGTATAAATAGATTTAATAGACTAAGACTAAATAATTAACAATAATACTAAAGAACCAGTATTAATCCCAATACTGATATAAGATATACAGAAATTATACTCAGCCATCTATATCAGCAGGAAGCTGTGCACTCCCAGCAGTGGATAGCAAGTATCAGACACTGCGAGCGCAAAGGCTTCAGGAGGAAGGGAAGGCCTCAGGGCTCCGGCACTGGGGCAAGGAGTTTTCTGGACTGCTGCCATCAAGGGAGACAGAACTACACAGCAAACTTTTCTAATTTATATTGAATGTGACGTTCATGGTATGAAATACTCCTGTTGGCCAGCCTGGGTCAAATGCCCAGGCCTTGCTCCTCCTTGTCCCTGCACCTGGCCAGGCTCGAAAACACTAACCTTGAATCCCACAGAGCCTGGCTGGCTATAAAATAAATATTTTCACAAATTCAGACACTAGAGTCTTCTAAAAGTGTAATTTTCCCCAGCATTAGAGGAAAAGTTAGTCCTGTGTCTCTCAACCCAGGACAGGGGAACAAATGACTCACATTAAGTACCTCCTGAACAGACCAAAGTCTGCCCTCCGGAAGGCCAAGGTGGCAGTTCTGCTGACCCCACTCCTTGCTTCTCCAAGAATTGAAAACTCTATCATTTCATGATCACATCCCCCACAAGTCCTTCTCTGTTAACAAAAAACAGGTCCAGCAAGGCTCCTTCCCTAGTCAGCTCCCTCACCAGCTGTGTCAGGAAGTTATCCTCAACACACTCCAGGAACTTCCTAGGCTGTTCCCTCTCAGCTGTATTGTATTCCCAGCAGATATCTGCTACGTTTAACTCTCCCACAAGGACAAGAGCGAGTGATCTTGAGACTTCTCCCAGCTGCTTGTAGAATATTTCGTCTGCCTCTTGATCCTGGCTGGGTAGTCTATAACAGACTCCCACCATGGTATCTGCCTTGTTGGCCTTCCCTCTGATTCTTACCCATAAACACCCAACCCTATTGTCACCATCATTAAGTTCTTGACGTTCATAACACTCCCTAACATACAGAGCCACCCCACCACCTCTTCTTTCTTGCCTATCCCTTCTGAAGAGTTTGTAGCCATCTAATGCAGCACTCCAGTCACGAGTTATCCCATCACGTTTCTGTGATGGCAACTACATCATAGTTTTCCTGCTGCACAATGGCTTCCAGCTCTTCCTGTTTGTTGTCCATGCTATGTGCATTGGTGTAGAAGCACTTCAGTTGGGCTATTTGTCCTGCCACCTTTTTTTCTGGGAGGAGCCTGAATTCCTACCTGTCCATTCCCAGGTGCAGCCATCATTTCTAACCCATCAATGGTCTTCATGTCTCTGCTGCTGCATGAATCTCCATCCCCTGCCTTCACTGAGTCAGCAGACGAAGGGACCTCACTAGCATCTTGTCCCACAGACATTGGCACACACAGTGTCGCCACAAAGCAAGTCTTGTCGTGACATGGCACTCCAGAAAGAATTGAGTCAGACAATGGGACTCATTTCAAAAACAATCTTATAAGTACTTGGGCAAAAGAACATGGCATCGAGGGGGTATATCATATCCCCTATCATGTTCCAGCTTCTGGGAAAATTGAACGATACAATGGACTGTTAAAAACTACCCTAAAAGAAATGGGTGGTGGAACCTTTAAAAATTGAGACAAACATTTAGCACAAGCTACCTTGTTAGTTAACACCAGGGGATCCATCAATCGAGCTGGTCCTGCTCAATCAGACCTTTTACATATTGCAGAGGGGGATAAAGTTTCTGTGGTGCATGAAAGGAATATGTTGCGCAAAAGTGTATGGTTTTTTTCCTACTTCCGGCGAAGGCAAATCCATTCATGGGACTGATTTTGCTCAAGGACCTGGATGTACTTGGTGGGTGATGCTGAAGAATGGAGTTCAATGTGTACCTCAAGGGAATGTGACCCTGGGTGAGAATACTCAGTTCTGAGCTGTATGATGTTAATTGCTGCATAATACTAACAGTGTCCAATAAGAGTTTTCCAGGATAACATAGTAGTGATGAAACCTGAGCTAGCTTCATCAAGTGGCGTCCGGCAGACTCTTTGAGATGGACATGATACCTGTGAGCACGAACCACGGTGAATTTTGTACCATGTCTCCAGCCCTTAGAGACTGCTATGATAGATAGAATCCTGCAATTATGAACTAAATGAACTTAATGCGCTTTTGTGTGGAAAGATACATCATAAATTAGTGATCTGTATATATTTGAAGATCAAAAACGTAATAGTGATCTGAGCATGATGCAAATGGTATGGAATAAGGGGTGGAATGTCCTGGTTTGAGGTAAAACAGAACCAATTTTCTTTTCATTAATTTTACTTCTTAGCTAAGCCTCTTCTAATGCTCTGAAACTCTCTGAAATTAACAGCATATTTTTCAGACACTGTCGGCTTTAGCAGAGATAAGGCCTGATGTTTATAATTAATACCAAGGAATGGTATGCAGAGGGGCTCTTGCTTATATTTATTGCTATAACAACAAGGTCAGGTAACTTTGTTATATGCCCTGTTGGAGGGTCAGAAGCGGAGAGCATAGAGGGGTCCCACCTGCGGGGAGGAGCAGATAGAACAGGTGACCCAAAACTGACCAACAGGGTATTCCATCCTATGTGCATCATGTTCATTATAAAAGCTGAGGGATCAAAGGGTCAGCCCTCTCTTCTTCAATGGCTGGTGTCCAAGGAGGGCTCTGTCTGTTCATCTGCCTTTGATCCCGATCCGTGTGTTCCTGAATCCAGTTCCCGTCCGTCATTGAGTCTAGTCTAGGACTTTCCCAGTGCCTGCTGGTGATGTAATCGTTTTCCTGGGAGCTCAATACTGGTTTTGTATATATTGTATATATTTCATTATTCTTATTTTTATATTATTATATTTTATTTTTATTATTAATATTTCATTAAAGTAGTTTAGTTTCTTTTCAACTCATGTCTCTCTCTCATTCTTCTCTCACTTGGGAGAGAAGTTAGAGCATCTGTTGTTCATTTTAGTGGCCAGCTAAGCCCAAACCATGACAGCTCTTTAACTCAATAAACAAGTCAGTGAATGTTACTTTTTATTATCATTTCTCTCTCTTCCATGTCTTTTGTATAAGCCATATGAAGCAAAAAAAAAAAATCTATATGCATCTTTATAACATTATGTAGAAGTAAAATGTCCAGTTTTGGGGAGTTAGCATTGACTAACAGCTAAACTCTCACCCAGCTTCCCACTCACTCCCCTTGCTCGGTGGGGACAGGGGAGAAAAATAGAAAGAACAGGAACAAGAAAGCTTGCTGGTCAAGATAAAGACAGGGAAATTGTTTACTAATTACTGTTGCAGACAAACCAGACTCAAATGGGGAAGATTAACTTATTACTAATTAAAATAAATATTTAATTGCTGATTTTGAGTAATGGAAAACAGAAACATTAAAACACCTTTCCTCCCCCTTTCTCAGGCTCAACTTCATTCCTTCACTCCAGACTCCTCTGGAGTACAGGGGATATGAGGGGGGTTACAGTCAGTACATAACATTTTCTCTCTGCTGCTCCTTCCTTCTCACACTTTTCCTCTCCTGTGGTGTGGGTTCTCCACAGACTTCAGTCATGTTAGGAAAAATCTATGGCATTGGTTCTCCACAGGCAGCAGGGAATATCTGCTCAACCATGAAGCACCATCTCCTCCTACTCAGACCTTGGTGTTCCCTCTATTATTTCTCACTCTTTTTGTTCTCTCCTCTCTCTGTCCATCATTTTCTGAACTTTCTTAAATATGTTTTCACAGAGGCATCACAAACTTCGCTGACTACCTCAGCTTTGACTTGTGGTGGGTCTGTTGCTGAGACAGCTGGAACCACCTGTGTCCATCACAGGGCAATCCCTTACTTTTTCCCACAGGGGCCACCCCTGTAGCACCACCACCACCCTGCTGCCAAAACCCTGCCACATACTCCCAATACAGCAGTCATTGAGGTAAGTGTGCAGGTCTGGGTTTGTTATAATCCATATATGCATATAAAAGTTGAAAAGGCTGAGCAAGGTGCCTACTATTTCTGTTTCTTTAATAAGAAGAGTTGCTTACATGCTTTTTATTTAAATAATTGCCACTCTCTTCTTCCCCCACCCTTGGCTTTTCCTTTTGGAGTGGAAAAACTCCTAGAAATAACTAGTGTCAGCAGTGAATTCTAGAGGAGAAACCAAGAATATTAAGCCAATGCAAGTGTGAACAGATTTGACCCTCTTCGGGAAGATAGTGACACAGTCCCCTTCTCCCCACTCACACAGAGTGAGTATGTTGGTGTCAGCAACTTTTACAGAAATTGTATGAATAGGTAAGTGATGATTATTCTTTACAGCTGCTCCTGAGTCAGCCAGCCTTGCCTCTGATGAGGATGCACTTTCACTACTTTTACTTCAATTAGCCCATGTCTGGAGTCTGTTTGCGAGACACTTTGTTCTCATAGTGTACCTTTAAAAAGGGATGTCCATGTTTATGTTGCCCAATATGGTGTGTTCTTTACTAACCAACACTTTGCATGTTGTATTTAGGGTCATCTCTAGAGCAGCCCAATTTACAAAATTTGGCTATTGTAGTGTCCTTGTTCAGCATTGCTGACTGACATTGGACTACACCAAAAGCAGATAGATGGTATCTTTGCCTCAGAACACATGAAACAGCAGTATGATGAACAGTTTTTCACTACATAGTACCAGTTACTTTTGTGGCACATACTATTGCACCTGGTGAATCATGGTAGTTTTTATTTTTTGACAAGTTACATGGCTCTTAGTTTTGTTTTACTCTGTCATTTTGTAACAACACTAGCCATAAGACTTTTTGGGGGACTGAGTTAAAATTATGAACCTGAAATTTGTTAAAGGTCACCAAAGTGTTTGTTCCTCATGTCAACCATTTGCATTAATAATAGAGCTGGAAAAGTATTTGCTTTAGTTCCTGGGTAAGATTCTGAGCATCCTAGAAAAATACCATAATAATATTTTGAAACCCCTTATTAGAACTGTCACCATATTTAGGAAGGTCTAGGAGCTGCAGAAATAGAATATCTTCTTATAAGGTTAGACAATACAACAGTGTGTTTAAGTCCAAAATGTCCTTGCTTGAACTTGAAAGAACTCTGCTTTGTGTAATTAGTAAACAGACTTATGAATTACATAAATCAAAGCTGATCCTCATCCAGAGTCTACTCTGTGTATGTGTGTGTTCATGTTCCTTACAGACAATGGGATGGCCTACACAGCACCAGGCTTGCTGGTGTCAAATGGGAGATACCTCTCTCAAAGGGGAAAGAGGGTCTTTGCCCAAGAGATTGCGGGGCTGCTTGACAGGGCTTTAAACTAGATGTGAAGGGGGAGGGGGGTAATAATATCAGGCTTGTCTGTGACAAGCTGTGGGGTATCACATCAGGGTTAGAGGGATGGGGTGCTAGTAAGGGCCTCCAGCCTGTTGCCCTGAGGCAGGCTGGGGACACTGCACTGCAGTCAAAGTCTTATGGAGATGAGCCAGGGGCTCCTGAGGTAGTCGGAGTCAACAGGGAAACACCTGTGAGACACCTCAAGGGGTGTTCCCCTAAGAAGATGGCACAGCCAACAGCCCAGCTGAAGTGCCTCTACACGAACAAACACACCATGGGCAACAAACAGGAGGAGCTGGAAGCTACTGTGCTGCTAGAAAGCTATAATATAGTGGCCATGACTGAAACCTGGTGGGATGAATCCTATGACTGGAGTGTGGCTATTGAGGGCTACAAGCTGTTCAGAAGGGACAGGCAAGGAAGGAGGGGCGGAGGTGTTGCCCTCTATGTTAAGGAATGGATAGAGTGCGAAGAGATGTCTCTAAAGAATAGCCAAGAGGAAGTGGAAAGCTTATTGGTAGGAATTAGAGACCGAGGCAACAAGGGGAACCTTGTGGCTGGTGTCTACTACAGGCCGCCTGATCAAGGGGAGCCTCCTGATGAAGCCTTCTTACTCCAGCTACAGGAGGCATCATGCTCAAAGGCTCTCATCCTGCTGGGGGATTTCAACCACCCCGACAGCTGCTGGAAAAGCAACACGGTGAGCTGTAGACAATCCAGGAGGTTCCTGGAGTGCCTCGATGATAACTTCCTAAGGCAGGAAATAGATAGCCCTACCTGAGGGGATGCAATACTGGACCTGATAGTCATCAATGCAAGTGAGCTCATCAGGGATGTCAAGACTGGAGGCAGCCTGGGCGGCAGCGATCATGCCCTGGTGGAATTCACAGTCCTAAGGGATACGCAACAGACAAGGAGTGTAGTCAGGACCCTGAATTTTAGGAAAGCAAACCTCCAGCTCTTCAAGGAGTTAGTCAAAAGGACCCCCTGGGAAACAGTCCTCAGGGACAAGGGGGCAGAACAGAGCTGGCAGATCTTTAAGGACGCTTTCCATAGAGCACAAGAGCTCTCGATCCCCAGGTGTAAGTCAAGCAAGAAAGGGAAGAGACCAGCATGGCTGAGTAGGGACCTGCTAGTCAAACTGAAAGGCAAGAAGGAACTGCACAGGCAGTTCAAGCAGGATCAGGTATCCTGGGAAGAGTATACAGATGCTGCCCAGTTATGGAGGGATGAGGTCAGGAAGGCCAAGGCGTGGCTGGAGCTGAACCTGGCAAGGGATGCTAAGAATAACAAGAAGGGCTTCTACAGGTATGTCAACCAGAAAAGGAAGGTTAAAGAAAGTGTATCCCCCATGATGAGCAAGAATGGCAAACTGGTAACAACAGACAAGGAGAAGGCTGAGGTTCTCAACAACTTTTTTGCCTTGGTCTTCACTGCCAATCCCTTTCCTCATACCTCCCAAGTTGAAGGACCAGGCAAAAACAGGGGCTATGAGAATGAAGCACCGCCCACTGTAGGAGACCAGGTTCGAGACCTTCTAAGGAACCTGAAGGTACATAAGTCCATGGGACCTGATGAAATCCATCCATGGGTCCTGAGGGAGCCGGCGGATGAAGTTGCCAAGCCACTTTCCATTATATTTGAAAAGTCATGGCAGTCCGGTGAAGTTCCCGCTGACTGGAAAAGGGGAAACATAACCCCCATTTTCAAAAAGGGTAAAAAGGAAGACCTGGGGAACAACCAGCCGCTTAGTCTCACCTCTGTGCCCAGCAAGCTCATGGAGCAGATCCTCCTGGAATCTCTGCTAAGGCACATGGAAAATAAGGAGGTGATTGGTGACAGCCAACATGGCTTCACCAAGGGCAAGTCATGCCTGAAAAATTTGGTGGCCTTTTATGATATCGTCACAGCATTGGTAGACAAGGGCAGAGCAACAGACATCATCTACCTGGACTTAGGCAAAGCGTTTGACACTGTCCCGCATGACATCCTGGTCTCTAAACTGGAAAGTCATGGATTTGATGGATGGACCACTTGGTGGATAAGGAATTGGCTGGCTGGCCACACTCAAAGGGTTGTGGTCAATGGCTGAATGTCCAAGTGGAAGCTGGAGATGAGTGGCATTCCTGAGGGGTCGGTACTGGGACCAGTGCTGTTTAACATCTTTGTCGGAGACATGGACAGTGGGATAGAGTGCACCCTCAGCAAGTTTGCCAATGACACCAAGCTGTGTGGCACAGTCGAAACGCTGGAGGGAAGGGATGCCATCCAGAGGGACCTGGACAGGCTTGAGAGGTGGGCCTGTGCAAACCTCATGAAGTTCAACCAGGCCAAGTGCAGGGTCCTGCACCTGGGACATGGTGATCCCAAGCACAAATACAGGCTGGGTGGAGAATGGCTGGAGAGCAGCCCTGAGGAGAAGGACTTGGGGGTGCTGGTGGATGAGAAGCTCAATGTGAGCCATAAATGTGCGCTTGCAGCCCAGAAATCCAACCGCATCCTGGGCTGCATCATAAGAAGCCTGGCCAACAGGTCAAGGGAGGTGATTCTGCCCCTCTACTCTGGTGAGACCCCACCTGGAGTATTGTGTCCAGCTTTGGAGTCCTCAGCACAGGAAGGACATGGACCTGTTGGAACAGGTCCAACGGAGGGCCACAAAGATGATCAGAGGGCTGGAGCACCTCTCCTATGAAGACAGGCTGAGAGAGTTGGGGTTTTTCAGCCTGGAGAAGAGAAGGCTCTGGGGAGACCTTATAGCAGCCTTTCAGTACCTGAAGAGAGCCTACAGGAGAGATGGGGAGGGACTCTTTATCATGGAGTGTAGTGATAGGATGAGGGGTAATGGTTTAAACTGAAAGAGGGGAGATTTAGATTAGATATTAGGAAGAAATTCTTTCCTGTGAGGGTGGTGAGGCACTGGAACAGGCTGCCCAGAGAAGTTGTGGATGCCCCATCCCTGGACGTGTTCAAGGCAAGGCGGGATGGGGCTTTGAGCAACCTGGTCTAGT
This sequence comes from Numenius arquata, assembly GCF_964106895.1. Taxonomy (NCBI): domain Eukaryota; kingdom Metazoa; phylum Chordata; class Aves; order Charadriiformes; family Scolopacidae; genus Numenius; species Numenius arquata. Next base: position 3,988,356 of record NC_133615.1, read on the forward strand.
GGAAGGTGTCCCTGCCCATGGCAGGGGGGTTGGAACTCGATGAACTGTAAGGTCGCTTCCAACCTAAACCATTCTGTGATTCTGTATAAGTTTACTGCACAGTACTCTGATATTAATCTGCTATGTGTATGCTTTTAATCTATGATAAAATCACCCTCAAGGTAAGTCAATTTGCAGTCATTATGAGATACTTCAGGGTAAATCTGGGGAAATATAGAATAGTTGCCATACTGCAACTACCTATTTACTAGGTCATGCCATGAATAAAAGTAAGTTTTATACTATAAATTTCCATGTCTTCTACGTAATAATTACTTTTGTCATTTTTTAATAAAAATATTGTTTTGGGGAGAAAATTGATAGTGGTTTGACAAGTGCATTCTGGGAAGGCATTTCAGGTAAAGAAGGTAGATGAAAGGGTCTTTTGGAGGAAATCAAGCTTTATATATGGCATTATTGATGGTATAAGATATAAAAGGAAATACAAACACTAAAAGAAGTAGCACATTTTGAGGCATTAAAAAGTTCATATAAGATATAAAAAAAGGGATATTCCTTGCCATATGATGTCGTGCCCAGCAATAAAAGCTCAGGGAAAGGAGGAAGAAGGAGGGAGTTCATGGTTCTGGTGTTTGTCTTCCCAATCAACAACTACACATGCTGAGGTGCTGCTTCCCAGGAAGTGGCTGGACATCTGCTTGCTGATGGAGAGCAGGGAATTAATTCCTCTTCTTTTCTTTCCTTTCTGTCATGGTTTCGGCCGAATTTACCAAAACTTGTGTGAACAATGCTATATATTTTTAATAAAAATTATATTTCAGGAATTATTCCACAGGTAGATAGCTGCGTAATACCCTCAGTCTCTACAGCTGCTACACCAAAAGCTCACTGATACCCTTTCGGGTCTTTGAAATACCCTCTCTTGAGGTAGTCTATGCCAAGGATGCACGGAGCATCTGGGCCAGTCACAATAGGATGCTTCTCCCATTTATTCCCATTCAGGCTCACTTTAGCCTCCAGTACAGTCAGTTCTTGAGATCCTCCTGTCACTCCTGCAATAGTGACTGATTCTGTCCCTCTATGATTCGATGGCATTAGGGTACACTGTGCACCAGTGTCCACCGGGGCTCTATACTTTTGTGGCTCTAATGTGCCAGGCCATCGAATCCACACAGTCCAATAAACTCGGTTATCCCTCTCCTCCTCCTGGCTGGAGGCAGGGCAACCCTAATGCTGAGGACAGCATCTCCAATTGCAAGGTGAGTTCCTGTCTGGACAGGGGCAGTGCATACTCTGAACTGGAGCAGCCATATTCATGTAACCATCCTTTCTTCTGTTTGCTTTACCTTGCAACTCAAGCACTCGTGCCTGCAGGGCTGAAGTAGGTTTTTTATCCCATCTCCTCTCCATAACTGCAGAGGCAAAGCCACAGGAAACCTCGGAACGAGTCCTGTTTCCCTTTGGTTGGTCTCATAGGAGGGCGTTTTTTCTTAATGGCTGCAAATTTGGTCTTAGCCGCAACTTGTGTTTGAGCAGGAATTTGAGCCTGAGCTGCAACTTGGGTCTGAGCTGGAGAAGAGTGGGATTCTTTCCCTATCTCAGACAGTTTTTCAAGCAGTTTGTGAAAAATTGTCTCGTTTTGCTCAACTATTGCCTTGGTCATTTTCTCCATTGTCTCATTCTGTGTCTTAGCTATGTTCTCTATTGTTTCAGTCATTGTCTTAGTTTGTGTCTTATTTTGTTCAGCCATCTTCTCAGTTTCCTCAGCCACTTTCTTAGTCAGGTTTTCTATTGCTGCTACACCGATGGGATGAGAGAGACTATCTTCATACTGTCATACCCTGTCAGCGACCTCATTTACAGTTGGTGTATCAGTATCAGATCCTCCCCAGACCATTGTTGACAAAGTGTGGGAATACACCGATGGTGCACTCTGCACAATCTTTCTCAACAAAGGTCGTTGACATGGCATTTCATCAGGATCTATAATCACTTGCCAATTGCTATAAATCACCTCTTGAACAGCCAGTTCTCTCAGGTAATTAATACCTTTCTCCATGCTGGTCCATTTGCTTGGACGGCATTGGATATCATCCTTAAAGGGATATCTGCCCTTTACAACTGATAGCAGTCGCCTCCAAAGACTGTCTGCCTTATTCCCAATTGCTTTACCAATACTTCCTTCTTTGGCCAGATTTCCCAGCTGGCTGGCTTCTCTACCATCTAAGTCTATGGAATTAGCTCCACTGTCCCAGCATCGGAGCAACCAAGAGAGAAGTGGCTCCCCATCATGACGAGTAAAATCCTTCCTCAGATTTTGCAAATCCTTTAAGGACAAAGAGTTAATAATTACATCTACATCTGAGGCATCATCCTGTATCGAGGCTGGCTGAGAAGGACCCTCTCCCCTATCTACCTGAGAAGGAGCTGTTGACTGTGTTGTAAGAGGGTGCTTTCCTTTATCTACACCAGAAGGACCCTGTCCTGGATCTTCATCAGAGGAACCCTCCCATGCTCTCTGGCTTGGGCATGTCCTTGTCGTAAGGGGCAGGGGACCGAGCCGACCTCTTTTTCTGCTTCCTGGTCACCGGAGCAACTTGTGCCGGTTCTGCTGGCGCTGGGGGAGCGGCAGTGCTCGTTCTGGGAGCTGGAGCAGTGACAGCGCTGGCTGTCGGGGCCGGAGCGGCCGGTGCAGCTGCGGGCGGGGGAGGGGCTGGCGACGGAGATGTGGGGGGTGCGGGCGGCGGAGTCACTTTCACCGCCGGCTGCGGAGTGACCGGGGCCGGGCCGGGCCGGGGCGCGGCTTGGGCCGGGGCCGGAGCCGGTGGGGGAGCAGCCGATGCCGCTGGGGCCGGTGTCGGCGTGGCCTTGGCCGGTGCCGCTGGCTTGGCTTGGGCCGGGGCCGAGGCTTGGGCTGGAGGCGGAGCTGGGGCTGGTTCTGTTTGTGTCTGCACTGAGACTCTCGCTGGGGCTGGGGCAGCAACTGTTTGCGTCCCTGCTGTGGCTTTCGCTGGGGCTGGGGGAGTAACTGTTTGTGTCTCTGCTGTGGCTTTCGCTGGGGCCGTTGTCTGAGTCTCTGCTATTTCTGATTCCACCCGTGTCTGAGTAGCAATACTGCATGTCACACAACGCTCACTCTGATCCTCCTCATATCTAATAACAGTTAACCCCTGCAGCACATTCAGTACCATATGCATCAAAATCAAAATCACATGACAGAGACAATCATCACAATCATTCTCTGAACAGCCCAAAGGTTTTTCACCCCTTAATTCCATTGGTATCACTTTGAAAAAATCACTAACAGGCAAAGTAAACTTTCCCCAGGTGAAATCAAAAGTGTAAGTAGCAACAGGATCCGCCATGATGCCCAAGACATGCAGATATCATAGCAATCCAACTGATCACATTATACATCCACATGAACATAGCATGCTTGACCCACCGCATCCAAACACAAAACACAAATAAACCCTTCAATATATTCGGCCATTTAAGCACCACTACATCAATGAACTTCATACAAAGCTCCCTAAAAACACCATACAAAATATTCTGTAGGAACGACATGATGTAAGCTGTCAGTTCTCCCTGAGCAAGCTGGAATTCAAACTATTCAGTCAATCTTATTGGAGCTTGGGTCATGCCACAGTCGTCATGGAGCCCCATGTTGGGCGCCAATAAATCTGTCGTAGTTTCGGCCAAATTTACCAAAACCAGACTGACAGATGGCCCTTCCCCCCCTCTCCCCCCACCAAAAGAGAGGAGAGAAAAAGTGTCGTGGTTTTGACCAGATTGACCAATCAGAACGACAGATGGCCCCTCCCTCCCCCCTCTAAGGAAAAGAGAGGAGAGGAAGAGATAAAAGAGATTTATGAGTTGAGAAAAAAACTAAACTACTTTAATGAAAATATTAATAAATAATTAAATAATAAATAATAATTAAAAAAGGGAAAAAAGTAAAAAAAAAGTATACAGTATATACAGTATATACAAAACCATATCAAGCTCCCAGGATGATGATCACGTCACCAGCAGGCACAGGGGAAAGTCCCAGGCTGGACTCGGTGATGGACAGGAGCTGGATTCTGGATCTGGAGTCAGGATTGCTCGGATCGGGATCAAAGGCAGACAAACAGACAGGGTCCTCCTCAGACGTCGGCCATTGAAGGAAGAGAGATAACCCTTTGATCCCTCAGCTTTTATACTGAGCATGATGCAGATGGGATAGAATACCCTGTTGGTCAGTTCTGGGTCACCTGTCCTGTCCGCTCCTCCCTACAGGTGGGACCCCTCTACGCTTTTCCGCTTCCGACCCTCCAATGGGGCAAATAACAAATTTACCTGACCTTGGTTGTTATAGCAATAAGTATAAGCAAGGGCCTCTCTGCATACCATTCCTTGGTATTATCAGGTCTTACCACTGTGAGAGCGAGCAGTTTCTGAACAATATGCCGTTAATTTCAGAGTTTAGTTAGTTAGAAGAGGCCCAGCTAAAAAGGTAAAATTACAGAACAGAAAATTAGTTCTGTTTTACCTCAAACCAGGACATTCCACCCCTTATTCCATACCATTTGCATCATGCTCTGATTATCATTACATCTTATCCATCAAATACATACAAATATATATACATAAGTCCCTTATTTATGATTTAACTTTATACACAAAAGTTCATTGAGTTCTTTTAGTCCATAATTGCAGGTTTTTGTCATAGCAGACTCTCAGGGCAGAAAAGATGATATGAAATTCATTGTGGTCCATATCCACAGGTAGCATGTCCCTCTTGAAGAGTTTGCTGGACATCATTTGAAGAAGCTAGCTCAGGTTTCACCACCACTATTTATCCTGAAAAACACTTATTAGATAATGTTAGTATTATATAACAGTTAATATCATACAGCTCAGAACTGAGTATTCTCAGCTAGGGTTAAATTTCCTTGAGATACACATTGAATTTCTCCATTCTCCAGCATCACCCACCAAGTACATCCAGGTCCTTGGGCAAAAACAGTCCCACAAATGGGTTTGCCTTTGCCTGAAGTAGGAAAAACCCAAACAGTTTTCCCTAGCATATTCCTGTCATGCACCACAGGGACTTTATCCCCTTTTACATGATTTAAAATGTCTGATTGAGCAGGACCGGCTCGATTGATGGATCCCCTGGTGTTAACTAACCAGGTAGCTTGTGCTAGATGCTTGTCCCAATTTTTAAAGGTTCCACCACCCATTGCTTTCAGGGTGGTTTTCAGCAATCCATTGTATCTCTCAATTTTCCCAGAAGCTGGTGCATGATAGGGGATATGATATACCCACTCGATGCCATGTTCTTTTGCCCAGCTACTTATAAGATTGTTTTTGAAATGAGTTCCATTTCACTGAATTTCACTGAATTTTTAGAGTTGGAAGGGACCATAGAGATCATCTAGTCCAACTCCCCTGCCAAAGCAAGATTGCCCAGAGCATGTCAGAGCATGTTACTCAGGACTGCATCCAGGCGGGTTTTGAAAATCTCCAGAGACGGGGACTCCACAACCTCCCTGGGCAGCCTGTTCCAGGGCTCTGTCACCCTCACCGGAAAGAAGTTTCTTCTCATATTTGAGTGGAACCTCCTATGTTCCAGCTTGTGCCCGTTGCCCCTCATCCTCTCACTGGCAACCACTGAAAAGAGTCCGGCTCCCTTCTCCTTCAACCCACCCTTCAGATACTTATAAGCATTGATAAGGTCTCCCCTCAGCCTTCTCTTCTCCAGGCTAAAGAGTCCCAGCTCTCTCAGCCTTTCTTCATAAGGGAGATGCTCCAATCCTTGAATCATCCTCGTTGCCCTTCGCTGGACTCTCTCCAGTAGTTCCCTATGCCTCTTGAATTGGGGAGCCCAGAACTGGATGCAGTATTCCAGTTGTGGCCTCACCAGTGCAGAGTAGAGGGGGAGAATGACTTCCCTCGACCTACTGGACACACTCTTCACTATGCAGCCCGTTGTCAGACTCAATTCTTTCTGGAGTACCATGTCGCCACAAGACTTGCTTTTCAAGGCCCAGGATGGTATTCCGGGCAGTGGCATGGAGAATGGCATAGGTTTCCAATCATCCGGTGCTTCCTTCCACCATTGTAAGCACATAACGCTTACCCTGGCGGGTTTGAGGGAGTGTGATACAGTCGATTTGCCAAGCCTCCCCATACTTATATTTTAACCATCGTCCTCCATGCCACAAAGGTTTTAACCTTTTAGCTTGCTTGATTTCGGCGCATGTTTCACAATCGCAGATAACCTGCGCAATAGCATCCATGGTTAAATCCACCCCTCGGTCCCGGGCCCATTTGTATGTTGCATCTCTTCCTTGATGACCTGAAGTGTCATGGGCCCACCGAGCTAAAAATAGTTCACCTTTATGTTCCCAGTCCAAATCTGTCTGGAAAATCTTAGCAGCCTGGTCCACTTGCTGATTGTTCCGATGTTCCTCAGTGGCTTGACTCATGGGCACATGAGCATCTACATGACGTACCTTTACAACTAGTTTCTCTATCCGTTCAGCAATATTTTGCCACAATTCAGCAGCCCAGATGGGTTTACCCTTGCGCTGCCAGTTGCTCTGCTTCCACTGTTTTAACCATCCCCACAGAGCATTTGCCACCATCCATGAGTCAGTATAGAGATAGAGCATTGGCCACTTTTCTCGTTCAGCAATGTCTAGGGCCAGCTGGATAGCTTTTACCTCTGCAAATTGACTTGATTCACCTTCTCCTTCAGTTGCTTCTGCAACTCGTTGTGTGGGACTCCATACAGCAGCTTTCCACTTTCGATGTTTTCCTACAATACGACAAGATCCATCAGTGAACAAAACATACCGTTTCTCATTATCTGAGAGTTCATTATATGGTGGGGCCTCCTCAGCACGTGTTACCACCTTGTCTAGTGGCATTGTGAAGTCTCTGCCTTTGGGCCAGTTTGTGATCACTTCTACAATTCCTGGACGATTTGGGTTTCCTATTCGAGCTCGCTGTGTGATTAAGGCAACCCACTTAGACCAGGTAACATCAGTGGCATGATGAGTAGAAGGAACTTTACCTTTGAACATCCAGCCCAACACTGGTAATCGGGGCGCCAGGAGGAGCTGTACTTCAGTACCAATTACCTCTGAAGCAGCTCTAACTCCTTCATATGCTGCCAATATTTCTTTCTCAGTTGGAGTATAGTTGGCTTCAGATCCTCTGTATCCCCGACTCCAAAATCCTAGGGGTCCACCTCGAGTTTCCCCTGGTGCTTTCTGCCAGAGGCTCCAGGTAGGCCCATTATCTCCGGCTGCAGTATAGAGCACATTTTTAATGTCCTGTCCTCTTCGGACTGGTCCAAGGGCTACTGCACGCACAATCTCTTGTTTAATTTGCTCAAAGGCTTGTCGTTGCTCAGGACCCCAAGTAAAATCATTCTTTCGAGTCACTTCATAGAGAGGTCTCACAATCTGACTATAACCTGGAATATGCATTCTCCAGAAACCCACAACGCCTAAGAAAGCTTGTGTTTCTTTTTTGTTAGTAGGTGGGGACATAGCTGTTATTTTGTTAATCACATCCATTGGGATCTGCCGATGACCATCTTGCCATTTAATTCCTAAGAACTGGATCTCTCGTGCAGGTCCCTTGACCTTACCTCTTTTTACAGCAAAACCTGCTTTCAGAAGAATCTCGATTATTTTCTTACCTTTCTTGAAAACTTCTTTTGCTGTATTACCCCACACAATGATGTCATCAATGTATTGCAGGTGTTCTGGAGCTCCACCCTTCTCCAGTGCAGTCTGGATCAGTCCATGGCAAATAGTAGGGCTGTGTTTCCACCCCTGGGGCAGTCGATTCCAGGTGTACTGGACACCCCTCCAGGTGAAAGCAAACTGTGGCCTGCACTCTGCTGCCAAAAGAATAGAGAAAAAGGCATTAGCAATGTCAGTTGTAGCATACCACTTGGCTGCCTTCGACTCCAGTTCATATTGCAGTTCTAGCATGTCTGGCACAGCAGCACTCAGTGGGGGTGTGACTTCATTCAGGCCACGATAGTCCACTGTTAGACGCCAGTCTCTGTCAGACTTTCACACTGGCCATATCGGGCTGTTAAAGGGTGAGCGAGTCTTGCTGATCACTCCTTGGGTCTCCAGCCGACGAATCAGGTTCTGAATGGGAATCAGGGAGTCTCGGTTCGTGCGATACTGTCCTTGATGCACTGTGACAGTAGCAATTGGCACCTGCTGTTCTTTAACCCTCAGCAATCCCACAACAGAAGGGTCATCTGAAAGGCCAGGTAAGGTAGACAGCTGTGTAATGTCCTCAGTCTCTACAGCTGCTACACCAAAAGCCCATCGATACCCTTTCGGGTCTTTGAAATACCCTCTCTTGAGGAAGTCTATGCCGAGGATGCACGGAGCATCTGGGCCAGTTATAATGGGGTGCTTCTCCCATTCATTCCCAGTTAGGCTCACTTCAGCTTCCAGTACAGTCAGTTCTTGAGACCCACCTGTCACACCAGAAATAGTGACTGATTCTGTCCCTTTATGATTCGATGGCATTAGGGTACACTGTGCACCAGTATCCACCAGGGCTCTATACTTTTGTGGCTCTAATGTGCCAGGCCATCGAATCCATACAGTCCAATAAACTCGGTTATCCCTCTCCTCCTCCTGGCTGGAGGCAGGGCACCTCTAACGTCTATAATTGGCACATGAGTTTCTACCTGGACCGGAGAATCGCCCCCTACGAACTGGAGCAGCAGTCCTCCTGGAATGATTCTGTCTTCTATCTGCTTTACCTTGCAACTCACTTACTCGTGCCTGTAGGGCTGAGGTAGGTTTTTGTTATGGTTTGAGAGAACCCATAACAATCTATTGTCGTTAGATAATTATTCTATCAGCCGATGACCCCTCCCCACCCGGAAAGGGGAATCGGGGAACACAAAGAAACACAAGGGTTGAAATATAAATAGATTTAATAGACTAAGACTAAATAATTAACAATAATACTAAAGAACCAGTATTAATCCCAATACTGATATGAGATATACAGAAATTATACTCAGCCAACTATATCAGTAGGAAGCTGTGCACTCCCAGCAGTGGATAGCAAGTATCGGACACTGCGAGCGCAATGGCTTCAGGAGGAAGGGAAGGCCTCAGGGGTCCGGCACCGGGGCAAGGAGTTGTCTGGACCACCGCCATCAGGGAGAGAGCCCGCTATGCAGCAAACTTTTCTAATTTATATTGAATGTGACGTTCATGGTATGAAATAATCCTGTTGGCCAGCCTGGGTCAAATGCCCAGGCCTTGTTCCTCCTTGTCCCTGCACCTGGCAAGGCTCGAAAACACTAACCTTGAATCCCACAGAGCCTGGCTGGCTATAAAGTAAATATTTTCACAAATTCAGACACTAGAGTCTTCTAAAAGTGCAATTTTCCCAGCATTAGAAGAAAAGTTAGTCCTGTGTCTCTCAACCCAGGACAGTTTTTTATCCCATTTACTCATGTCCTCTGCATAATCACAGAGGCAAAACCACAGGATATTTCGTAGTGTGTTCTGTCTCCTCTGAGTCGGTCTCATAGGAGGGCGTCTTCTCCTGACAGCTGCAACATTGGTCCATGGAGGGGAAGAATAGGATCTTTCCTCCATCCTAGACAGTTTATCAAACAGTTTCTCAAACAGTTTCTCATTTTTCTCAATAATTTTCTTAGTTTTATCAGTCAATTTTTCTACAGCTGCTACAGCTAGGGGACAAGAGAGACTGTCATCATACTGTCGCATTCTGCTAGCCACTTCACTTACAGTTAATGAATCATCATCAACTCCTGCCCAAATCAGTACCGACAAAGTGTGGGAATACATTGGTGGTGCACTCCGTGAAAACTTCCGCAACATAGGTTGTCTGCATGGCATCTCATCAGGATTTACAGTTTTATCCCAGTCACCATAAATCACCTCTTTCACAGCCAATTCTCTCAGGTACTTAATACCTTTCTCTATGTTGGTCCATTTACTTGGGGAGCATTCAATATCATCCTTAAAGGGGTATCTGTCCTTTACAGCTGATAAGAGTCGTCTCCAGAGACTGAGAGTCTGTGACTTTTCCCCAAGAGCTTTATCTATACCGGCCTCTTTGGACAGGTTTCCTAACTGCTTAGCTTCTGCACCGTCTAATTCCATGCAACCAGCTCCATTATCCCAGCATCGGAGCAACCAGGAGACAAGTGTCTCACCATCATTACGGCTAAAATCCTTTCTTATATTCCGCAAATCCTTCATAGAGAAGGATTTAATGATTATCTCTGTATCTGAGTCCTCCTCCCTTGCTGGCACAGGAGCCTCTCCCTTATCAGCTCTAGAAGGACGCTCCTCTGCATCTCCATCAGAAAAGTCCTCTCCCCTGCTGTCTGGCCTTACTTGCTGTTTGTCACTAGGGACAGAGGGCTGAGCTGACCTCCTCCTTTTCCTTCTGGTCACCGGAGCAACTTGTACCGGTGCGGATGGAGTCCGAGTAAGGTCAGTGTCAGTGCATATCGCATTTCTGCGCCAAGATTTAAAGAGAAACCACCCCTGCAGCCCATTCAGCAATATCAACACTAAAATAATGATTTTAGGAATGCAGCTGTCATTCACACTATTCAAAGGGGCTGCATCCTCTGTCTCTGATGATGACGTATTCGCATAAGCAGTAAAGGGTGAAGTAAACATTCCCAAGGTAAAATTCGAAGTATAATTAGCAACAGAATTCAGTACAAAATGCCCGAGGAATCTAGGTAAAGAAACCAGCCATTCAATCACGGTATGGATCAGGATCAAACACAATACCACGTTTGAACCACCGCATACAGACACAAAGAGCAAGTAAATTATACAACACATAAGGCAAATTATACAGTGCCGAATCAAGTAACCTGGACGAAATCCCCATCAAGATATGATACAATATCCTGTCTAAAAACATGATGTGAGCTGTCTGTTTTAATCCCGGAGAAAGCTGGAATTCAAACTATTTAGACAATCTACCAGAGCTCTAGTCGTACCACAGTCGAGCCCCACGTTGGGCGCCAATAAATCTGTCATGGTTTTGACCAGATTGACCAATCAGAATGACAGATGGCCCCTCCCCCCCCCCCTAAGGAAAAGAGAGGAGAGGAAGAGATAAAAGAGATTTATGAGTTTAGAAAAAAACTAAACTACTTTAATGAAAATATTAATAAATAATTAAATAATAAATAATAATTAAAAAAGGGAAAAAAGTAAAAAAAAAGTATACAGTATATACAGTATATACAAAACCATATCAAGCTCCCAGGATGATGATCACGTCACCAGCAGGCACAGGGGAAAGTCCCAGGCTGGACTCGGTGATGGACAGGAGCTGGATTCTGGATCTGGAGTCAGGATTGCTCGGATCGGGATCAAAGGCAGACAAACAGACAGGGTCCTCCTCAGATGTCAGCCATTGAAGGAAGAGAGATAACCCTTTGATCCCTCAGCTTTTATACTGAGCATGATGCAGATGGGATAGAATACCCTGTTGGTCAGTTCTGGGTCACCTGTCCTGTCCTCTCCTCCCTACAGGTGGGACCCCTCTACGCTTTTCCGCTTCCGACCCTCCAATGGGGCAAATAACAAATTTACCTGACCTTGGTTGTTATAGCAATAAGTATAAGCAAGGGCCTCCCTGCACACCATCCCTTGGCATGGAGCACAAACATTGGTCTTATCATTCTGAGAACGAGCAGTTTTCTCCTTAATATGCCGTTAATTTCAGACAGTTAGAAGAGGCCTAGCTAGGATGTAAAATTACAGAACAGAAAAATTGGTTTGTTTTTACTTCAAACCGGGACACTTGCACAGGCAGCTTTTGCTTTCCTTATTAAATTGTCATTATCTCGATCCCAGAGTCTTTTTCCCTGACTTCTACTTCTTTCATCCCCCAGGTGGAGGGTGAGTGTGAGGCAGGGTAGGTGTTTGGCTGCTGGCTGGAGTCAACCCACCACAACAATGAAGGAATTAAGAGAAGATTGTTACCTTCTTTGAATTACAAAGGAAAAAATAGGGAAAATTAGAAAGTAGAAAAGTAAACACAGTGATTTGACTTGAAAGTTCATTTAAATTATATTGGTTTACTTCTGCATTGACCAGCTATTGTTTTCTTCATTTGCTTTCTTTGAGATAATAACATTATGTGGTACAATCAGTGAATCACTGTATTGCTTTAGAGGTGTGCAAGTCAGTCACAATATATGGTATATGATGGATTAAAAGGAAAGGGCAGCAGTAAAATTGCTTTTTCTGACTTATGCTGTTAAGACTGGTAAGAAGACCATTTACTTTAATTTATGGGTGATAATTAAATAGCTCTAAAACAGTGATGCAAATTTCTCTTTATTTATACCACATATTTAATATTGAAATAAATTTGGAAATCACACCTGGACTTTCACAGAACCATAGAATCATTTAGGTTGGAAAAGACCCTTAAGGTCATTGAGTCCAACTGTTTACCTAACACTGCCAAGTCCACCACTAAACCATGTCGCTAAGCACCATGTCTCCACATATTTTAAATACCTCCAGGGATGGTGACTCAACCACTTCTCTGGGCAGCCTGTTCCAACGCTTAATAACCCTTCTTGGCCATCTGGGCACACTGCTGGCTCATCTTCAGGTGGCTGTTGACCAACACCCTGTTCTGGTTCCAGTGGGGATAGGGTTAATTTTCCCAAGGATCTGGCACTGGACACAGGTATTCCATACCATGTCATATCATGCCTAGTCTATATAGAGGGAGCTGGCCAGGGGAAGGGAGCAGGAAGCCGCCACTTGGGAGAGGGTTGGGGCATCCCAGGTCTGGTTGGTGAGCGGTGATACAGTAATCATGTTTTGTACATTCCTCTGTCAGTATTATTGTTGTTGTTTTCCTCTTTCCTTTGCTGTTCTGTTAAACTGCTTTTCTCTCAGCCCACGAGTTTTGCCTTTTTCTTCCTATCCTCCCCCACAGGTGTGTGGGGGTGAGAGAGCAGCTGCATGGTTCTTCTTTGCCAGCTGGAGATAAACCATGACACACGCGCAGGTCCTTTTCTGCTGGGCAGCTTTCTAGCCACTCTTCCCCAAGCCTGTAGCGCTGCATGGGGTTGTTGTGACCCAAGTGCAGGACCTGGCACGTAACCTTGTTGAATCTCATACCATTGGCCTCGGCCCATTGATCCAGCCTGTCCAGTTCCTTCTGTAGACCCTTCCTACCCTCAAGCAGATCAACACTCCTGCCAGACTTGGTGTCATCTGCAAACTTATTGAGGGTGCACTCAATCCCCTCGTCCAGATCATCAATAAAGGTATTAAACAGAACTGGCCCCAGTACCGAGCCCTGGGGAACACCACTCGTGACTGGCCACCAGCTGGATTTAACTCCATTCACTGCAACTCTTTGGTCCCGGCCCTTCAGCCAGTTTTTCACCCAGCGAAGAACGTGACCATCCAAGCCATGGGCAGCCAGTTTCTCCAGGAGAATGCTGTGGGAAACAGTATCAAAGGCCTTACTAAAGTCCAGGTAAACAACATCCACAGCCTTTCCCTCATCCACTAAGTGGGTCATCTTGTCATAGAATGAGATCAGGTTTGTCAAGCAGGACCTGCCTTTCCTAAACCTTTCTGGGCCTGATCACTTGGTTGTCCTGTATGTGCCATGTGATGGCACTCAAGATGATCTGCTCCATAACCTTCCCTGGCACGCTTTAATATGTTATGGTGATCTGTTTTCTGAACTTAGCAATGCTAACCCCACAGACTTCAACCGATTTAGAATTGGCCCCAAAACTAGGGTGTAAATAATACAAATTTGATTTATTAATCAGAAATCATTACCAAGTACATGGTCTCTATCTTCTACAGAGCTGAATGAATCATGGAAATTTTATTATATTCTTTTTGTTAACTGATGGACAAGCATGACAAATTTACTTTGAATATTAATACGGCCATCTCTAGTGGGAAGTTTAATTTGGATTCTAGGCATTTTGATGACACTAAGGTATCATTTATATTTAGATAATTGCATGAATTTTTCAGATAAAGATAAAAAAGCATTAGATTTTGTAGTGATTTTCCCTGTTCCTATGTTTCCCCATTGTATCAGTTAAAAACAAGTGTCATATCTCTTTTGATAGATTGAATGACATCCCACTCATAAAATAATTTTAGATATATTTATTAAATCAATGAATGGCTAAAAGGTTCTGACTTCCCCCATTCCCATTTGTTGAAGAGTAGGCAAGTCAAAGGCATACTTTAGACTTGCCTGATGCACAGGAACAAGAGGGGAACCATCTTTCACTTCCTAATTCCCCCCATTGTCCTTAGTGGGAACCCATACAGGGATTTCATGGTAGACTTCAGTGCTGTCATGAGTGGTGATTCACCATCTTAGATTTTTGTTTTTCTTGTATAAGGGATCAGACTCTACTGCTGAAGAGGCAGAGATTTAATGCTTAAATACCTGGTTTTGCACTTCAGTATTACTTCCTGGATGTGGGTTTGGGGTTTGTTTTTTTGTGATTGTATATTCCTACCCCCTTAAAAATGCATGTTCTCACCTTCCCTGTTGTAAGTTATTGTCTTTCATCCAAATATGCAATCATTTATAGCAAGGTGCCTGAAACAAATTCAAAATCCTTATGAACTGGATTAAAGGTACACTGTTCAATTTTTATGTTGCAGCATCATCTGGCCTCTACTCAGAAGCTACCACTAGGTCAGGAGATATGGAGATGCAGCTCTTAAAATAGCAGGCTGTAGCTGACAGGGAGTGAATGATTACTTAGAGAACAAACATTACTTTTTTCCTATTTCAAGGATATCATCTGGAGGGCGGGTGAAACACGCCTGATGACATGCCTTTGTATGTTGCTTTCACTAGAAAAAATATAGAATCATAGAATCATCCAGGTTGGAAGAGACCCTTGGGATCATCGAGTCCAACCATCTACCCTACACTACAAAGTTCTTCCCTATATCATATCCCCCAACACCACATCTAAACATCTCTTAAACACATCCAGGGATGGTGACTCAACCACCTCCCTGGGCAGCCTGTTCCAGTGCCCGACCACTCTTTCTGTGAAAAATTCTTTCCTAATGTTCGGTCTAAACCTACCCTGTTGGAGCTTGAAGCCATTCCCTCTCGTTCTGTCATTAATTACCTGTGCGAAGAGACCAGCACCAACCTCTCTACAGTGTCCTTTCAAGTAGTTGAAGAGAGTGATGAGGTCTCCCCTCAGCTTCCTCTTCCTCATACTAAACAGTCCCAGCTCCTTCAACCGCTCTTCATAGGATTTGTTTTCCAGGCCCTTCACCAGCTTCGTTGCCCTCCTCTGCACTCGCTCCAGCACCTCGATATCTCTCTTGTATTGAGGTGCCCAAAACTGGACACAATACTCCAGGTGTGGCCTCACCAGTGCTGAGTACAGGGGCACAATCACCTCCCTACTTCTGCTGGTCACGCTATTTCTAATACAAGCCAGGATGCCGTTGGCTTTCTTGGCCACCTGGGCACACTGCTGGGTCATATTCAGCCGCTTGTCAATTAGAACCCCCAGGTCTCTTTCTTCCAGGCAGCTTTCCAGCCACACTTCCCCAAGCCTGTAGCAATGCACGGGGTTGTTGTGGCCCAAGTGCAGAACCTGGCACTTGCCCTTGTTGAAACTCATGCCATTGATTTTGGCCCAATGATCCAATCTATCTAGGTCTCTCTGTAGAGCTTAAAATATAAAATCCTAATTCACTGTCATAGAATCATAGAATTGCCTAGGTTGGAAGGGACCTTTCAGATCATCTAGTCCAACCATCAAGCCAACGCTGACAAAAACCACAAATAAACCATATCGCTAAGCACTATGTCTACCCATCTTTTAAATACCTCCAGGGATGGCGACTCAACCACTTCCCTGGGCAGCCTGTGGTGAAGAAATTTTTCCTAATATCCAATCTAAACCTCCCCTGGCGTAACTTGAGGCCATTTCCTTTTGTCCTATTGCCTGTGACTTGGGAGAAGAGACCGACCTCCCCCTCGCTACAACCTCCTTTCAGGTAGTTGTAGAGAGCATGCAAGTACAAGTCCTTGGCAGCTCCTAAAGTTCTAAGAATCTCTGAAGAAGATTCTGCTCAAAATCCATGGAATGTGGAAAGTCAGTGACTGGATTCTTAAAAGTCAGTCTGGACTCTCCAGCCAAATCAATATTCCTAGGAACAGCTGTCCTCTTGTAACACCAGCCTACTGAAAATTTATGTTGGACACTTGACTCTGCCATATAGCCATATAATTCGATTCACAGGATTCAGTTCAGATCAGCAGCATTCACATTAACAAAGAAGTTTCCCTGTAGAAAGTTCATTATTGGACAATGGCCCCACTTACTCTGTTCTGAAGACTGTTCTTTGATTCTGTACCTGAACTTTTGTGAGTGTTGCTGTAGTTTATGGTGATTTACTGGTTGATTTTTCTAAAACATTAAAGGCTTAAATTTAAAAAGGGATTAAGAAGTGCTATTTTAGCTAGATAATTGAAAAAAAAAAAGTTGATCAATTTTGCAACATTGCCTAATATCTCTCAGATATTGGAGTTTTATAATTTATCACCCTTTTGTATATTTTTATGGATAGCCGATGTAGAAGAACCATTAGTTTTATATCCTGGTGTAGCACAGATTTGTATGATGATAATTTAAATTCTAACCTTGCCACATAGCATTAGAAACTTTAGTTATTAAAAAGGGTTGTGCTGTTATTAGAAAAAAATATTCTAATAATTGTCACTCAGCTATAAAGGAGTTCTTAGTATATGATCATAATGAGAGACCACCTTATTTTTTATATTTTGTTGGAAACTGAAGTTTTGCTTAGCATAACTAGCTAGATTGGTGTAGCCTTCTCTAGGCCGAAAGCTGTAATCCTAGCAACATAGTGAATTTAGGCTGAACTCCTTCTTAGTCCAAGAAGAATGGCTGGTAGTCTTGTATGACTTTGATACACTGTAACTTAACTAACATAATGAAATTGTATAAGTAACTTTGATGAAGATTATATGCTTGAGCAATATGAATTAGAGTGACTGTTATGTTAAAAGGAAAGGGAACTATAATTTGTGAAAATGAAGAAAGGGACCATTCTACCTGGAGTAAGCAAAAGACAGATGAGACCCAGGAGACCGATGAGATCCAGGTGCAGATGGGACAAAGAGGTCATGAAACCATGTAAGAAGGTAAAACCACCTTCACCAAAACTCCAGTCAGCGAAGAGGACACATAACTGTTGAACAATTTGATTGGACAAAAGACACACACTTGTCATGTGAACAGGTGCATGGACAGTTTATGTAATAGATTGTGAGGCTTTAAAAAGCACAGAAAAATAACCGAGGGGGGCCCTCTTCTCAGAGGCACCCAGCTAGAGCTGTATTAAACCGACTCTGTGACAGAACCTAGGGTCCAAAATTTTTTTTCTACAGTCAGAGGCTAAGATTGGATCTAGCCGCACCTAGATTTCTCTGAGAAGGAGTTTAGAAAGCAAGGGGGTCCAGTCTGAACCTCACAACTCAGCAGAAGGGTCTTCCCGGACTCTTTAACATATTTACTCTTAGTTTCAACCAGAACTCAGGCACAAATGATTAAGTGTTATTAATGGGCAAAAGACCTAAAAGATCTGTCTGGATTCTCCATAGTTGGCAGTTACAAATTCAAAATTAAATCAAAATGCTTTATTTCACACAAGAATTCACACATTCAGGAAGTCTACTGTTTGCATTATGCAAGGAGTTAGATCAAATGTTTGGGTTGTCTATGTTAGTATCATACACCATAAAACCTACTGTAACAGTACCATGAGAATTTAGTGGTCTTCAGTACCTTTAACACCAACAGACAGGAACAGCACATATTGGACTTCCGAGTCCCTGGCTGCTAGCCTAGTGAACCTTGCCTTAGGTCAAAGGACATTTTGATACCAAACAATGATGATAATCCATTCTGTCAGAGGTTCAGCTGTGTGCAGTATGCAGAAACAAGATGCTATGGCAGTGCTTCATTTCTGGAATGCTGAGGAACTGTATTAATATCTTGCAAAGCTCTACTGACCAAAACACAAATAGCACATAGTGATTTTCAACATCTGGTAACATTAGACTTCCAAGGAAACAGCAAGATGCACCTTATTGACCCCAGTTCAACAAACCAACCTTCATATCCCAACTGCAAACCACTGAGATATCTGGCTTTTAAAGTAATTCCCCTTCTCCAGATTCCTCCCACCCCTACCAAAATGTGCAATCCCTGCCCCCACCATATGTACTGGAAAATACTAGACAACTTGAACAGAGATCATCAGTTACAATAATTTTTAAACATTGTCCTGGAAAGACATTCATATCTTGTAAGTTATTAGTACTTTCTAAGTTTAGGAGATTGTATTGTGGCTTCCCACCGAGCCCCAAGAAATCATTGATATAAACAAGAAAAAGGTGCTGAAACTTAGCTCTTGTGCTAATCAATGGTGTAGCTCCAATGTTTTTTTCCCTATGTAGTTGATACATAGCATATGTATTTCTATAGTAATTTGATCCTTATGGCTATTGTTTATACAAAAACACATATTAAATGTTTAAGTCACAAACAATCTTATGGCTTACAGTTAAAACATTTAAAAGCATTTTTTTTTAAAAAAAGTTTATTTTCCACAAGGAGGAAAACTTAAATTGTTTCCCACATAGTTTTCTTAAAATAGAGTCCATAAGGACATATTCAGCACCAAAACTAAAAAAAAAAAAAAAATA
The DNA here is from genome assembly GCF_964106895.1 of Numenius arquata. Taxonomy (NCBI): domain Eukaryota; kingdom Metazoa; phylum Chordata; class Aves; order Charadriiformes; family Scolopacidae; genus Numenius; species Numenius arquata. The sequence goes on from NC_133615.1 coordinate 4,007,184, forward strand.
CAAACAGCCATATAATATAATCTATAATGCAAACATTTAATATTGCACTTTGTTTTTCTAATGCTTGGATTTTACTTTTTTCCCCTAATTCAGATCAAGATTCTATATCAAATATTGGGCTACAACTATGAACTTGTAATGCCTCTGAACAACTAACAAAAAAGTTTAAATGGGAAGTCTTTATTTGATAAGGTTTTAGAATTTTTCACTCTGATCACAGCCTGTGATGCAATGTCAATTACTACAGCATTGGTCAATTCTGCTTCATATATAGTTTTCCATTACACTGGGATAAGTACTTTAATGCTATATATATCAGCAATTGTTCCCATGTCTGTTAAAACAACAAAAAAGAAAAAAAGTAAAATCACCAAATGCCCTTTTATGCCAACAATCTTATCAACTTTTAAAATTTTGTCTGGTTGGAGAGAGTAGAAGGAAGGGACATTCACAAAATTAGCCAGCATAAGACATCACCCAATTTCCCATTCTTGCTTATCAAAGCCCAAACCTTTGAACCAAATCACTTAAAACGTGACTCTCGTTTTAACCACCCTGTCATCATTTTTGAAACATGAAATATCTTTCATGTTCTCATAAAGGCCACTTATGGAAAAGCCTATTTTGTCATATTTATGAAGCCTTAAAAATAAGGCAGAACTTTGTAAGAATGAGCACAATGCAGAAACACCAGCTTTCTCCCCCTCCATTCTGAGTTGTTTTATTGCACAAGGATATACACATTGGATTAGATTTTAAGTAGCCAACATCAGACATGTCTCTGACAATAGTTGAGGGGGGTGTTTTTTTGGTTTGGGGTTTTTTTGGTTTCATTTTGGGTGGGGTTTTTGTGTTTTGTTTTGTTTTTTTAACGTGATTTCTGAAAAGGAAATTTACTTTTACAAATCTCTAGCATAAAAGCACTGGTCAGATCTAATGGCTCCATCATTCTTTTCTTCTTTAGGGGTAAGTGCTTTTTATATATAATTTCTCGCATTCTAGATGAATGTATGTTTAAAGTTGTTGGACTGTTTGGTTGGGTTTTTTTGTTTGTTTTAAAACTCTCAGGACTAGCCCAGGAGACAATCAGAGCAATTCTCAGCAAACTAACTTGAGTATGGCTGGTAACACTGATACTCTGGCTCGGTTTTATTATAGTTTTAGTATTACTATTTTTACAGTCTGCTACCGACCTCCAAACCAAGATAAAGCCAACAAAGCAATATTTGGGTCACTTAAGCAAGCTTTGGGTCAACAGAACCTGGTTCTTATGGGTGACTTCAACTACCCAGACATCTGTTGGAAGAACAATACAGCAGTTCACGTCATCCATCAAGTTCCTGGAATGCATATGAGGAAGCTGGACTACTTCCTCATACAAATGTTAAGATGTGCCAACCAGGAATGATGCACTGCTGGACTTGCTACTCACAAACCAAGAAAATCTGCTTTGTAATATCTTGGTTAGTGATAGCCTTGGTTGCAGTGATCAGTTGTGGAGTTTGGGATCCTGCTGAGCACACTAAAGGTTAGTACTAAGACAAAGGTTTTAGATTTTAGAAGAGGAAACTTCAGCTCTCAGAGCTTGACTGGGAAGGATTCTGTGGGAAGCTTCCACAGAGGATAAAGGAGCTAGTGAGTGCTGGGAGTTTTTCAAGAACACTCTCCTGGAAGCACAAAGACAGTTCATCCCCTTTAAAGATAAGGTAAGTAGGCAGAGCAAGAGACCCCCTTGGCTTAACTGCGAGCTTCTGTGTCTGCTCAAAACCAAAAGAGAAGCATACCAGAGATGGAAAAGCAAACGAATACTACAAGGACATCGCCAGGGTGTGCAGAGATGCAGTTAGAAAAGCAAAAGCTCATCTTGAATTGAAAGTAGCCAGAGATGTCAAAGACTACAAGAAAGGGTTCTTCAGGTACATAAACAACAAGCAGAAACAGAAGGAAAACATTGGCCCACTGTTAAACAGGAGAGGTGAATTAGTCGCTGACAACACTGAAAAGGCAGAGGTTCTCAACACTTTCTTCACTTCTGTCTTTACCAGCACTGTTGGGCCCCAAGCCTTGGGAACAAAAATCCAGGTTGATGCAAACACAGACCCACTGTCAGCAAAGGAAGAGTTGGTTGTGAGGCCACTCTCCATAATCTTTGAGAAGTCATGGAGATCGGGGGATGTCCCGGAAGACTGGAAGAAGCCTAACATCACCCCCATCTACAAGAAGGGCTTAAAGGAGGATCCAGGAAACAGGCCCATCAGGGAAAGTTATGGAACAAATCCTGGAGGCTATCACAAGTCAAATGAAGCATGTGATTGGGAAAAGCCAGCACGGATTCACCAAGGGCAAATCATGCTTGACAAACCTGATTGCCTTCTATGACAAAATAACCCGCTCGGTTGATATGGGGTGAGTGGTGGACATTGTCTACCTGTCTCCAAGGCTTTCAATACAGTTTCCCACAGCCTCCTCCTAGAGAAACTGGTGCATTACAGTCTAGACAAGTGGTCCATGCACTGGGTGGGAAACTGGCTGACAGGCCGCACCCCGAGGGTGGTGGTAAATAGCTCCTTTTCAAACTGGCAACCTGTCACAAGTGGGGTCCCCCAGGGATCGATACTGGGTCCAACGCTGTTTCATAACAGTATCTTCATAAGTGACCTGGATGATGGGATCAAGTGTACCCTGATGAAGTTTGCCAATGATACCAAACTGAAGGGGGAAGTGGACACCTCTGAAGGGAGAGCCACCCTGCAGGAAGACCCAGATAGGCTGGAAGCAAGAACCTTATGAAGTTCAATGAGGACAAATGTAAGGTCTTGCACCTAGGAAAACATAATCCAGGAGTGCAGCACAGGCTGGGATCTACCCGGCTGGGGAGCAGCTCTGTGGAAAGGGACCTGGGGGTCCTGGTGGACAATAAGCTCAATATGAGTGAACAGTGTGCTACTGTGGCAAAGCAAGCCAACAGGATGCTGGGTTACATCAACAAGAGCATCACCAGCAGAGATAAAGAAGTCATTATCTCACTCAGTGCTTGTCAGGCCACACCTGGAATCCTGTGTTCAGTTTTGGTCCCCGCTATACAAAAAAAATGTGGACAGGCTGGAGAGGGTCCAGAGAAAGGCTGCAAAGATGATCAAAAGACTGGGAAGTCTGCCATATGAGGAAAGGCTGAGAGAACTGGGTTTGTTCAGCCTTGAGAAAAGAAGGCTTAAGGGAGACCTTACCACCACGTTCCAGTATTTAAAGGGTGGCGACAAAGAAGGAGACTGACTTTTTACAAGGAGTCACATAGAAAAGAGAGAGGTGTAATGGGTAGAAGTTAATCCTGGGGAGATTCCGATTGGACACAAGAGAAATTTTTTCACAATGAGAACAATCAGCTATTGGAATAATCTTCCCAGGGAAGTAGTTCCCCAACATTGGACACTTAAGATTTGGCTGGACAGGGTGCTGGGCCATCTTGTCTAGACTGTGCTTTTGCCAAGAAAGGTTGGACCAGATGATCCCTGATGTCCCTTCCAAGCTGGTATTCTATGATACAGTATCATAAACCCTGAAGATAATACAAAGTGCATAAACTGAGCTGTTGCTTAGTTGTTATAGTTCAAACTTTTCTTGCAGTCTGAAATATACTTTCTACTGGAGACTCATTTTATATATAATTTTTGATGATTAGGTAGCTACATATTATTTTAAAAAACAATCAAACCAACCTTCTCCTTCCCATCCCTACTAGTTGAGATATCTCTCTGCCTATGAACCCCGGAGAGCATATGACTATCCCCTTTGAAAGTTCTTTTCACACTTTGCTGGTGTCTGCTGGTGCTGCTTTCACTTTGTAAGTTTTGTGCATGTCCCTATTTAAAATCCCCCTCAAGAATAAAACCAAAAGACAAACACAAAACAAAAGAAATAACAGTGCAACGTAACAAAACAAACAGCATTCTAACAGTTTGGCAAGCGATGAGTTCACCTGAGATTAAGTGATCTTTACGCAGTCTGTAACAAAATGTTGCTTTGTAATAATAGCAGAAAGGCAAAGTCTTAAAAGAAATCAAGAATGTATACAATCTTGACAAAGTCTCTTATTAGTCTCCTTCTATTATCTCTTTCCCCACCCCCATATATCTGTTGCTTGTCTACTACAATTGGCTGCAAAACATACAGCAAGAAGGATTGGCTTGAAGGCATGTGATGTTTGTAAATAAATCCACAATAGGATCCAAGCTGAAGAGGTGATACATGATCAGCCTACTAGAACAATTCTGAGCATATGCATATGCAGGTAAAGTCCAGGCTACATTAAGTTTTAAAAAAAGTCAGTGCATTTGCCAGTTTTCATCACATTTTTTTTGTCATAGCTTTCTTTTGTTCCTTGTTGTGCAGATTACAAACAATTAAGGGGGGATAACAACAGTCCATCATAAATGAGAAAAAGCTGTAGTGACACTGAACTGCATAACATAAGCAATAAGCATGTGCAAATTTTCAAATCATAAGAAGCAGCCATTATTTTCTTAGAACATGGTTTGAGTGTTTTGAAACGTGACTGTATGCTAGTAAGGCTACTCCAAGTATGTGCCACTATTTAAGGGAGGGAGCCTCAGGTTTTCAAGCATGTGGAGCAGTCTTATGATGTGCTGTAGGTGTCAAAGCATGATCACAGGTTTTTTTCATTTATTCTCCGTACAGGCAAGAGCAATATCATTTCCTTTAAAAGCAAGTCTCCACTATGACACCTTGATCTTCAACACAGCAGGTGTGATTCAAAATCCAAGTCAAGTCAGCTTTTTATGGATTCCTTCAACGAGAGGGGCAAGATGGTCTCTCATCTGTGGGCTGATCTGGGTTTGGATCAATCTAACCAAAAGAAAAAAACAAAAACCAACCAAACCAACCCCAAAAAACGCCACAACAACCCAGTGCATTTTAGAATCAATTGCTAGAAATAAACTTGTGAATTTTTAAGACAATTATAATGATATATGGCATTCCCAGTCCAAAAGTTATTGAAATAATTGAAAAACTTCTAGTCAGATAATACTTTGAATAAAAATTAATAGAAATTAATATTAGATACAGTGGAAGACTTTCAGCTACAGGTTGATTGCAATTTAATGATAAGCATGAATAACTAATATAAAACTTTAAAAGTTTCTGCTTTACAAGCACTAGCAAGTCTTGAATTATCTGATATATAAAAAAAGATGACATATCACTAGAAACGTAATTTAAGAAATATTTGAGAGAAGTTTTGCTTGAAAAGGCAGAAAGTTATCAATTAAAAAATCATTCTACTTTTTAATTTAAAAGTAGTTAATCCTCAAATATCCTATGGGATGTTTCAAAAGTTCATGTGTTCTAAACCTTACCTCTTCTTCCTTTCTATAGGAGAAAGGAGGGGTACAGCCTGCTAACTTCAGTCTCAAAAACTGGATGGTAAGAATAGTTTAAGTATACAGTGCATCTTTTAGACAACATTACATCAATTAACTTCATATAGCCTTTTTTTGTTTAAAAAAAAATAACAAATGCTTCTTTCTAAATCTTAAAGTGCCTAAAATGAAAAGGACTCAGGAGTTGTGCTCTAGAGTTAAGCTATAGCAGAGTTCTCAGGAAAGTGTCTAGCACACAAAAAATGCCCCTCTGCTCAAATAGCACAGTAGTGTTTCAAGGCTGGGGCAGAGAATCATGCTACATAATGCTATTTTCCTAAAGTGGGTGAATTCAGGCAAAAATTGGCCAGAGAACATGTTGGGTTTTTTCTTTTGTCCTATATCACTGCTTTTTCTTGAAAAACAAACACAAAAAGCTTTGAAATTTGCATCTCATTCATAGTTATTCAGTGTCTGCATTTTTAGTTCTATAAAGGCCAAAAGCGTTCAAGAACTGTGTACTTCAGAAAACTTAACTCAGAAATGAATAACAGCATGCCGCTTTTCAACATGAAGCTTCTGAAACCCCTACATCCACAGAACTTAAACACAACTCAGCAGTTGCTATAAAATGTTAGGAAGCAGTAGAGGTGAAAGAGTTGAAACATTTTTTTTTATTTTTAATACAAAAATTTATAAAAATTATGTTGCCAAAATGGTAAACACCACCTTGAAAATTTCCAAAAATTATTAGATTAGGAAAGAGTGCTGCCAAGGAAAATTACCGTCCAGGTCTGCAGCTCCAAGAAATAGCATGACACAGAAGCCAAGACACCTCACAGAGCACTTTTTAATTTTAAGGTTGCAGAGTTCATGTTAAAAAAAAAAAAAAAAAAAAAAAGGGTAATCTATGCTGTAAAACAGGCATGGAAAACCCTTGATGCAATTAATCTGCATCTCACAAACAAACAAAAATCCTCCCCAACAACAACTTATTCCATTTTCATCATTTTAATGGTTTCTCCTAGTTTTAGGCAGGAGAAACAACTTCCTAAACTTATTGCACAAGACAAAAAAAAAAAATCAGACACAAACAATACATGAATCATCATATTCTGACAGATATACCTACTTCTGAATATAGGGGTGGAGGCAGAAAACGGAATTCCTGGATGTATGCAAATAATGGTCCTTGAAGTACTCTCTCAAAATCATCAAAAGCAGCTATAGGTGCAAGGCCGGACTGTCTGTTTTCCTCTGTGACCACTTCTGCATAGCTAGGAGGTGCTGAAGGGAGAAGGTACATGCAGTTCAAAGTTCTTATGCATGTCAAAATATATAACATGATAAATATTAAACTTCAATGACTATAAGATTCACCAGCAGGTAGGTGTCTTCTTAAAAATTGTTAAACAAAAAAAGGAAGACTAGAATGCTTCATTTTATTCTAATATTAAGCTTATGTTGAAAACCAGACTGACCACTATTTATTGTGGCTTAATTATTCCCTTAAAATTTAAAGCATACTAAAAATAATTTATTTCTGTACAGGCAGGAATGACAGAACATGGCAGTCCTCCGAACTCCAGAAATCTCCAGGTCTGAGATTTGTACTTTAAAAAACCCAGGATCTTAGGTACGTGAAAACAGGAAGGAAGGAAATACATAATTCTTTCTTTGGCCATAAGAGATTTCCCACAGAAAAGAATATTATCTTTGCATAAAGCCTTGGCTACTAAGGCTGATGAGAGACTTCAGAAACTGCTACTATGGGTTGCAATGCCTTATAACCAAGGATGCGATTGGGATACTAGAGATGGAAGTAATGAAGGTGTACACAGATACAATAGCATTCTATGCTTTCATTTCTGCCACCTTCCAAGGCAGCTGGATTTCACTGCCTGTCCTAGAGAAAGGCAAGGAGAGAAGAAACTCTGTTCTTTCTACATAGGACAACCAGGTGGCAAGAAAACATCCACAACAGGCTTCCTGGGGGCTTTATTACGAAAGGATGTAATTTGACTCTTCGCAAGACTGCAATGAATTGATTCAGAGAATGAATGGTTAAAGGTCGTTAGTGTGGATTTAGTACAGCCTGGCAAAGAACAGAGCTCGGAGCCCAGGAGCCCAGCATTCCAAGATAAAGAAATGGCCTTGTGTATAAGATAGCGGGAACAGCCTGCATGCTAAGGAGGAACCTAACTGTCTGGGTAAAGTGTCCATCTGGTCGGGACCAGTCCCGCGGTTTGGGGTCCAGCCAACCCAGCATTCTAAGCCAAAGGTAAAGGTACACGGTGAAGAAGACTGCGAGCCTTCCTCCAGAAGACCCCGGCCCATGACCACCAGGCGACAGTACGCATGCGGCAAGGGGAGAAGACTTATGATAATGAGTTCCTAGAAATAATTAGAATAGTAACGCCTTTTCTTAGAATCAATTATAATAACCCAGCCCACCTTAATGAATATGTATGCTTTTCATCATAAATAGATGCTTGTTTTACAAACCGGTGTGCAAGTTTGGAGGAGTGATCCCCCTTGCACCCAGCGCCGCAATAAACATACCTGCTTTATAACTCTCTGCGAGTTGTAAGGTTTGTTTCCGCGCGTCAATTTGGCACCCCAGATGGGACCCCCTCTGTCCGGCTGCGGGACCTGCTGAGGACGGGACTCCTCTGGGAGCCCCCGAGATTTCTCGGGAGGACTCCCCAACTCATCCAGATCACCGCGGGGACAGACAAGGACCATCTCTTGCGGACCAGGTATGTTTAGGGTTTCTTAAGGGGGGGACCTGTAAGTCGTGAGGAGACGTCCTACGCGTGGTAAAGAGTCGGCGTACTTGCCCCGGGGTATGCTCAAGCTTGGGCTAATGGTTGGGTTATGCTTGTGTGGGATCCCTCGGTTTTGGATTTTGTGGTAGTGGGTGGAATTGTAATACTGTTGGTTACTTGTTGTATTTGTCATAAGGTACCACTACCGTGTTATTGTCTAATATAAGGTGGAAATTGTTGTATGAGTGAACTGAGTGATTGAGACGCGGCACTGCTGCGGAGCGAGTGCGGAGTTCTGATCCACGGTTCCGTGTTCTCCGCGAGGAGAGCGGCCGGAGACGAACGAAGCGTATGACGGACTGTAAAGAAACATTGTGTGAACCAAATATTGAGAATATTAAGTGGCAGTCTTGGACATTCGGATAACGTTTGTGATCCTATTTTTATCTTAAAGTGCTTTGCTTGTAATACGGAGGTTTGGGTAGATCAGGAGGACGATTTTTGGTGTCCACAGTGTGGTAGCTGGGCTGAGTGGGAAAAGATTGAGCGGGCGGGAGAGTTGAAACAAGTAATCTGTGGAGACATAGCCTACCCCCGGAGATAAAGGTAGCGACAGGGATATAGCTGTACCGTTTCCCGGGAGGGAAATAGGAATAACACCCAGGTGACACACGGAGATCAGGGTCACCTCTTAACCAAGGGGGTAAGGAGGACATAAAATGGGCAATAATCAAGGGGGCGAAATACTGAAAAAGAGTCCCCTAGGGTGTACTTTAGCACACTGGAAGGAGATCGGGGGCTCACCAGGTGGCAGCGTGGACAAGAAAACCTTAATTAAATATTGTAATCAATGGTGGCCCCTTTACAAGTTAGATGATCAAGAGAAATGGCCCTTTAATGGGACCCTTAATTACAATACTATATTACAATTAATGCTATTCCTTAGAAGGGAAGGAAAGTGGGATGAAGTCACATATGCGGACATGTTTTTCACCCTTCGGAACCACCCAGAGTACCAACGGGACTGCGGGCTATTACCTCCACAAGACCCGATGGTATTAGCCTTAGAGAAAGAAAAAAGAAAGAAATGAATGCAAATATAAAAAGATGTTGTTCGGCCTGTAGCATAGGGCAGAGATGCACAAAGCCTGAAAAGATTCGGGGTTTTAAAGAAGAGGATTTACTTTTACTTGAAACTTACTTACCACCGGTTAAGGTAATGGGAGACCGTTGGGAGGTAAAGGTTTCCCAAGGAGATGGAGAAACTGATTCCAGAACCCCACCTGATAGCCCGGTATCGTCCCGTACCCGAAAGGGAACAGGGCGAGCATTGATTCAGGCACCCTTAAGGGAAGCCGTGAGTCCGGAAGGACCTATATTGATAAGAGTCCCTTTTTCCTCATTTGATTTAGAAACCTGAAAAACGTGGCGAAGAATTATCGGAATGATCCCATAGGGGTTACTAAACATTTTCAGTTTCTGTTAAAGCAGCACAATCCTGACTGGGGTGATATCCAGTTATTATTAGATCACCTTACAAAAACTGAGAAACAACTGCTTTTGAAAGCTGCTCAAGATATAGCCACGGACCACCTGAAAGATTCAGGAAGAGACATTAAAGACTATTTCCCCTTGCAGGACCCTCATTGGGACCCAAATAGGAGCAGTCACTTGGAAGCATTACACGGTTATAGAGATTGGGTTATAAGGGGGATGGAGAGGGCTATCCCGAAAGCCATTAACTGGTCAATGCTATATGCTGTAAGACAAGGGCCGAAGGAGAGTCCCTCGGAGTTCTTGGATAAATTACGAGATGCAATGAGACGCTACACCCCCTTGGACCCTGGATCAGAGATAGGAATCCAGCAGTTAGTGTCTCTCTTTATAGGGCAGTCTGCTAGTGATATCTGGAGGAAGCTGCAAAAACTAAGAACAACTGAAAGCAGAAATCTAGAGACTCTGTTAGATGAGGCATGGAGAGTATTTAACAACCGAGAAGAAGAGGATAGGAGAAGGGACAGACAGGCACTGGTAGCAGCACTACAAGAGGGGGGTGGAAATAAGAAATGAGAACTTTAGGAAACCATTAGAAAGAGATCAATGTGCATGGTCTAAGCAGAAAGGACACTGGAAGAATGAGTGTCCAAAGAGACGAAAAGAAAAAATTCAGGCCCATTTTAAAGGAGATTGACGGGGACCTGGGGAATCCTAACTAAATTGGTACCTGAATTGGCATGGTTTACCATCTTGGACCTAAAGGATGCCTTTTTCTGCTTGCCTCTGAGCCCAGAGAGCCAGCTTTTATTTGCATTCGAATGGGAAAACCCAGAATCTGGAAGGAAGACACAGCTTACATGGACTGTGCTACCACAGGGCTTTAAAAATAGCCCAACACTTTTTGGAAATCAGCTAGCCAAAGATTTAGAACAGTGGAAATGCCCGCCTGGGACAGGAGTGGTATTGCAGTATGTGGATGATATGTTACTCGCCACTGACACCAGAGACACATGCCTAGAATGGACTGTGAGCCTGATAAATTTTCTTGGACTTAATGGCTACAAAGTTTCTCCACAGAAGGCACAGATAGCCCAGCAGCAAGTGACCTATCTGGGATATGAAATAACCGCAGGCCAACGGACACCAGGGAAGGAGAGGAAAGAAGCCATCTGCCAGACACCTCGACCACAGACGCCTAAGGAACTTTGGACCTTTCTAGGAATGACAGGATGGTGTCGTCTCTGGATATACAACTACGGACTCTTGGTAAAGCCGCTATACGAGTTATTAAAATCTAACTCAAAGAATATTGTGTGGAATAAGGAAGCAGACAGAGCCTTCCATCAGTTAAAAAAGAGGTTAATGGAAGCACCTGCCCTGGGATTACCCGATACTACTAAACCTTTCTGGTTGTTTTCCTATGAAAAGCAAGGAATGGCCTTAGGAGTCCTAGCTCAGAATCTGGGACCCTATGGAAGGGCGGTGGCATACTTCTCCAAACAGCTCGACGGAGTAAGTAAAGGGTGGCCCAGCTGTCTCCGAGCGGTGGCAGCAGTGGTAATAAACATCCAAGAGGCCCGTAAATTCACCCTAGGCCAGAAAATCACAGTTATGGTATCACACACCGTCTCAGCAGTACTGGAAGTAAAAGGGGGGCATTGGCTTTCGCCTCAGAGGTTTCTTAAGTACCAGGCTATCCTGATAGAGCAAGATGATGTAGAAATAACAGTAACTAATATTGTCAATCCAGCCTCTTTCCTCAGCGGAACCGAAGGAGAATCAGTGACCCATGACTGCTTGGAAACAATCGAGGCGGTGTACTCCAGTCGACCAGACCTGAAAGAAGAACCATTGGAAGATGCAGAGGATTCCTGGTTCACCGACGGGAGCAGCCTCATTCAACAGGGGATACGCAAAGCTGGCTATGCGGTAACCACCACAGAGAAGGTAATAGAGTCCAAAGCCCTGGCCCCAAATACATCAGCCCAAAAGGCTGAGATAATAGCACTAACCTGAGCGCTGGAACTAGCCAAAGGAAAACAGATAAATATCTGGACAGACTCTAAATATGTTTTTGGGGTGGTGCATGCTCACAGGGTGGTCTAGAGAGAAAGAGGACTCTTATCTACACAAGGGAAACACATAAAACATGCTGAAGAAGTTCTCAAGCTCTTAGATGCAGTATTACTGCCTACCAAAGTGGCTATCATGCACTGCAAAGCTCACCAAAAAGGGAACACCGCTATGGAACTGGGCAACGCACTGGCGGATCAAGAAGCCAAAAGAGCAGCAGAGATGGGTAATGCAGAGGTACAGTCCTTGGTCCCAGACGGTAAGATACAAATTGACAATGAACCTAGATATTCTAAGGACGATCACAAATTGATCAAAGACTTAAATGGGAAAATTGAAGGGAAATGGGTCAGAACCCCACAGGGAAAAATAATAGTGCCTTTCTCGTTACTATGGGCTGTAGTCATGGCAGAACATAGGAAATCCCATTGGGGGACAGAGGCACTTTACAGATACCCGAGTAGGCTAATATGTGCTCGGAATCTATATGCCACTGTCAAACAAGTCACTCAGCAGTGTGAGGTATGTTTACAGAACAACCCTAGGACAGGTCCCAGAGTCCAGTTTGGCCAAATAGGGAAAGGAAACTATCCGGGATAACAATGGCAAATTGATTTTTCAGAACTTCCAAGAAAAGGGGGGTTTCGATACCTATTGGTATTAACTGATACCTTTTCAGGATGGCCAGAGGCATTTCCCTGCCGAACCAATAAAACAAGAGAAGTTGTTAAAGCATTGTTGCAAGAAATTATACCAAGATTTGGGGTTCCCGCAGTGATTTCCTCGGACCGAGGATCTCATTTCACTGCAAAGGTTGTTTCAAAAGTAAGCAGATTATTGGGGATAGATTGGCAACTTCACATCCCATACAACCCACGATTGAGTGGTCAGGTAGAAAAGATGAATCACTTAATCAAAACGCAAATTGTGAAACTAGGCCAGGAAGCTAACTTGGCCTGGCCTCAATCACTACCCTTAGCCCTTCTCAGGATAAGAACAAAACCCAGAACCAAAGAAGGTTTGAGCCCCTTTGAAATACTATATGGGAGACCATATAGTGTACAAGACGGGACATCCACAGCGTTGGGGAATGAAATATTGACAGATTACATGATAAATTTACAAAAACAGCTCCGAGGGGTAGAAAAACTGGTTCTGGGAACAAGAGCTCGTGGGCTGGATGGACCAGTACACGAGATCGAACCTGGGGATTATGTATATGTCAAGTCTTTTACAGATTCACCACTGAAGCCAAAGTGGGAAGGTCCCTTCCAGGTACTGCTGACCACTCACACAGCCATAAAGATTAAGGAACAAGCCACTTGGATCCATTGGACTCGAGTCAAGAGAGCTCCAGAACCCCCAATGGACATCAACGCAGGCCGGACCCCTGAAACTTCACCTCCAACGAAAAGATGGACATTAATGACATTAATAGTCGTCAACATGCCAGGACTTTGTATTTCAGGGGGAGGGACATGGGATATGAGTACATATTCATGAAATCTGGAAACATTGGTAAGGGCTACTAATCTGTCAGATTGTTGGGTATGTACTACCCTACCCAAAGGAGAAATGAAACTGCCTCTATATGGGGTGGCAGCAAGCGACTGGAACTGTGCCAACGGGACCTGGCCCAAATTTTGGGCAAGAGGGGGAAATGAGTTGAACGGGTATTGTGAGTACGATGATAATATCTACCCCTTAGGACCCAGATTTGATTTACAAGTGTTGAAAGAAGAGCTTGTTGTATTAATTAGCAGTAAACAATTGTACCCGGGAACCTCGTGGTTACCTAACTTGGTTTGGCTTAAACAACTGTTTATCTTTCTAGTAGCAATACTTGTGTTAGGAATTTTAGTGTGTGCATTAACTAGATGTCTTATGTGTTGTACCGGGGGGGGCCAAAGACAAATACATTCAATGGAAGAAGCATCAGCTCCGTGAACGAGTGGAGTCAGGGAAGTATTTTAGAAATCAGATGGAGAAGGAAAGTGTGTTACAGGCAATTGTAAAAGAATTTACAAAGGTGAAAGAAAAGGGGGGACTTGATTCAGAGAATGAATGGTTAAAGGTTGTTAGTGTGGATTTAGTACAGCCTGGCAAAGAACAGAGCTCGGAGCCCAGGAGCCCAGCATTCCAAGATAAAGAAATGGCCTTGTGTATAAGATAGCGGGAACAGCCTGCATGCTAAGGAGGAACCCAATTGTCTGGGTGAAGTGTCCATCTGGTCGGGACCAGTTTCGCGGTTTGGGGTCCAGCCAACCCAGCATTCTAGGACAAAGGTAAAGGTACACGGTGAAGAAGACTACGAGCCTTCCTCCAGAAGACCCCGGCCCACGACCACCAGGTGACAGTACGCATGCGGCAAGGGGAGGAGACTTATGATAATGAGTTCCTAGAAATAATTAGAATAGTAACGCCTTTTCTTAGAATCCATTATAATAACCCAGCCCACATTAATGAATATGTATGCTTTTCATCATAAATAGATGCTTGTTTTACAAATCGGTGTGCAAGTTTGGAGGAGTGATCCCCCTTGCACCCGGTGCCGCAATAAACATACCTGCTTTATAACTCTCTGCGAGTTGTAAGGTTTGTTTCCGCACGTCAAATAAAGCAGACAAAAACCAAAACAGACCAGCAAAATTATTTGGATTTGTATTGTTGTCATGGTTTAGCCCCAGCCAGCAACAAAGAACCGTGCAGTCGCTTGCTCACTCCCCACACCGTGGCAGGATGGGGGAAGAATCAGAAGAGAAAGGCAAAACTTGTGGGTTGAGATAAAAGGTAATTTAACAAAACAGCAAAGGAAAGAGGAAAACAACTGTCATAGTGTCTTCCCTAACATATTCTTCATGTGTACTATGGGGACTTTATCCCCTTCCACAGTACATGGAAGTTTTGATTGGGCAGGGCAAGCTTGATTGGTAGATCCCCTGGTGTTAACTAGCCAGGTGGCTTTTGATAACTGTGTATCCCACTGTCTGAAGGTTTCACCACCCATTGCCATCAGTATAGTCTTTAACAGTCCATTATATTGTTGGATCTTCCCAGAGGCTGGTGCATGATAGGGGATGCGATATACCCACTGAATACCATACTCTTCTACCCAAGTGTCTATGAGACTGTTTCGGAAATGAGTCCCGTTGACTGATTCAATTATCTCTGGTGTGCCATGTTGCTATAACACTTGCTTTTCAAGGCCCAGGAAATGTTCCAGGCAGCGGCATGGGGCACAGGGCATGTTTCCAGCCATCCAGTGATTTCTTTGGCCGTTTTGTGGGAGTGTGATATAATTAATCTGCCAGGCCTCCCCATATTGATATTTCAACCATCGTCCTCCATACCAGAGAAGTTTTAACCACTTGGCATGCTTAATTGCAGCGTATATTTCAGAGTCAGGGATAACTTCTGCAATTGCGTCCATGGTCAAGTCCAACCCTCAGTCACAAGCCCACCTATATGTTGCATCTCTTCCTTGGTAGCCTAAGGTGTCATGGGCCCATCAAGCCCTGAATAATTCACCCTTATATTGCCAGTCCCGATCCACCTCAGTCACTCCAATCTTAGCAGCCCGATTCACCTGCTGGTTGTTTTGATGTTCCTCAGTGGCCCAACTTGTGGGTACGTGGGCATCTACATGATGTACTGTTACAACCAGATTCTTTATACAGGCAGCAATATCTTGCCACAATGAGGCAGCCCAGAGGGGTTTGCGTCTGCACTGCCAGTTGCTCTGCTTCCACTGCTGTAGCCACCCCCACAGAACATTTGCCACCATCCATGAATCAGTATAGAGATGAAGTACTGGCCATTTTTCTCGCTCAGCAATGTCTAAGGCCAGCTGGATGTCTTTCGCCTCTGCAAACTGGCTTGATTCACCTTGTCCTTCAGCGGCTTCTTTAACTCGTGTAGGACTCCATACAGCAGCCTTCCACCTCCGATGTTTTTCTACAGTACGACAGGACCCATCACTGATCAGGGCTTATTGCTTCTCATTTTCTAGTAGTTTATTATATGGTAGGGCCTTTTCACCACACCTTACCTCCTCCTCTGGCAATATTCCAAAATCCTTGCCTTCTGGCCAGTCCATGATCACTTCCAGAATGCCTGGGCGACTGGGGTTTCCCATTCAAGGCCACTGTGTGATCAGTGCAATCCACTTCCTCCATGTAGCATCCGTTGCATGATGTGTGGCAGGGACCCTTTCTTTGAACATCCAGCCCAGCACCAGCAGTCAAGGTGCTAAGGAGGAGCTGTGCTTCTGTACCAGCCATTTCCAACGCAGCTCAAACCCCTTCATACACTGTCAATATCTCTTTCTCAATTGAAGTATAGCGGGCTTCAGATCCTCTGTATCCCCGGCTCCAAAAATCCTAGGGGTCGACCTCGAGTCTCCCCTGGCACTTTCTGCCAGAAGCTCCAGGTAGGGTCGTTCTCCCCTCAAAGTAGGTTGTCCATCCCACTTCCTCATGTCCTCTCCATTGTCACGCAGGCAGAATAACAGGGTGCTTCGTGGGGTGTACCCTCTATATTCTCGCTCTTGAATGGAGAAATATCTGCTCCTAACAGCTGAGATACTGGCTCATACAGGTGGGGAGAAGAACATATTCTCTTCAAGTTGCTGGACATTCGGAGACAGTTTCTCCAAAGATGAGACAAGGGGGAAAGAGAGGCTTTCTTCATATTGCCAAAGTCAGGCAGCCACCTCATCCACCGTTGGTCCCTCTTCGCCTTTCCATTCCATTACTGCTAATGAGTTGGCATATGATGGTGTGCTCCATACAAACTTCCACCACATGGGCCTTGTACATTGGACCTCATCAGGATCTGTGGGTAACTGTGCATTGTCCAGGTCATGATAAATCATCTCCCACATGGCTAATGCCCTCAGGTACTGGATACCTCTCTCCATGGTGGTCCACTTGCTTGGATGATATACAACATCTTCACTGAAGGGGTACCTTTCCCTCACACCTGACTGGAGTCACTTCCAGAGGCTGAGGGCTTGTGTCTTTTTCCCCAATTGCCTTGTCAATGCCCCCTTCCCTAGACAGGGATCCCAAAGGCTTGGCTTCCCTGCCCTCTAATTCCAAGCTACTGGCCCCATTATCCCAGCATGGGAGCAGCCAGGTGACAACATGCTCACCTAGATGGAGGCTGAAGTCTTTTTGCATTATCCCACAGCTCACTCAGGGACAGAGATCGAGTGATTATTTCTGGTTCTGCCTCTTCCTCCTATTCTCGTGATGGCCCTGGTTCATCGTCATCCCTTACTAAGCAAACATTTCTTTGTGTATTTCTTCTTCTGTATAGGGGCAACTGATACCAGAACGGGTTGATTTTCTGGTTCAGCTGCAGGACCTATTGCAGAGGGTTGAGTGCAGAGTGCCTGTCACAGGAGTTTCCCCTCTCTGCCCCCTGAGGGTGCTGCATAATATCAAGCAGTGTTTGGCAGATACTGGCGAGGGTCCAGCACAGCGCAGTAAATTGTGCCTCTCTGGAATAGCTGCAGCATTTTCCTTTCAAATGTTCTATTACTTGATCAGGGTCCTGCAGTTGTTCAGGGGTGAATTCCCAGACCATTGGGTATGAGTTCACTAGATATCTGCCCATATTCTCCCACACCCCATGCCGCCCATGACTATCCAGCCTTGAGGCAGATCTCTGGTGATAGCCTTAAATAGTTTTTTACCCCTAAACAAGACTTTAATCTACCAGATATCTGCTGAGAATACAATATAGCTGAGAGGGAACAATTTAGGAAGTTCCTGGAGTGTGTTGAGGATAACTTCCTGACACAGCTGGTGAGGGAGCCACCTAGGGAAGGAGCCTTGCTGGACCTGTTTTTTGTAAACAGAGAAGGATTTGTGGGGGATGTGACAGTTGGAGGCTGACTTGGGCATAGTGATCATGAAATGACAGAGTTTGCGATTCTTGGAGAAGCAAGGAGGGGGGGTCAGCAGAACTGCCACCTTAGCCTTCCGGAGGGCAGACTTCAGTCTATTCATGAGAGTTGACAGAGTCCCTTGGGAGGCAGTCCTGAAGGGCAAAGGAGTCCAGGAAGGCTGGACATTTTTCAAGGAGGAAGTCTTAAAGGCGCAGGAGCAGGCCATCCCCATGTGCCAAAAAATGAGCTGTCAGAAGACAAGACCAGCCTGGCTGAACAGAGAGCTATGGTCACAACTCAGGAAAAAAAGGAGAGATTATGGCCTTTGGAAGAAGGGGCAGGCCACTCAGGAAGGCTACAAAGATGTTGTAAGGCTACATAGGGAGAAAATTAGAAGGGCCAAAGTCCAACTAGAACTTAACCTGGCTTCTGATGTTAAGGACAATAAAAAAGTTTCTATAAATACATTAGTAACCAAAGGAGGACTGATCAAGAACAATCTCCATCCTTTATTAGATGAAGGCAGTAAAATAGTGACAAAGGATGAGGAGAACACTGAGGTACTTAATGCGAGTCATTTGTTCCCCGAATACCCAGACCCCATAGCTAGTAGATGGGGTGGGGAGAAGAATGAAGCCCCCGTAATCCAAAGGGAGATGGTGAGGGACCTGCTCCAACATCTGGACATACACAAGTCTATGGGGCCAAATGGGATCTGCCTGAGGGTACTGAGGGAGGTAGCAGAAGTGCTCACCGAGCCACTTTCCATCATTTATCAGCAGTCCTGGCAAACCAGAGAGGTCCTAGCTGACTGGCAGCTAGCAAATGTGACACCCATCCACAAGAAGGATCGGAAGGAGGATCCGGGAAACTACAGGCCTGTCAGTCTGACCTGGGTGCCTGAGTGCCATTATGTGGCACATGCAGGACAACCAGGCAATCAGGCCCAGTCAGCATGGGTTCATGAAATGCAGGTCCCGTTGACTAACCTGATCTCCTATGACAAAGTGACCCACTTGGTGGATGAGGGAAAGGCTGTGGATGTTGTTTACCTGGACTTTAGCAAGGCCTTTGATACAGTCTCCCACAGTATCCTCCTGGAGAAACTGGCTGCCCATGGCTTGGACAGCCATACACTTTGCTGGGTAAAAAACTGGCTGCAAGGCTGGGCCCAGAGAGTGGTGGTGAATGGAGTTAAATCCGGTTGGTGGCCAGTCACGAGTGGTGGTACCCAGGGCTCGGTACTGGGGCCAGTTCTTTTTAACATCTTTATCAATGATCTGGAAGAGGGGATCAAGTACACCCTCAGTAAGTTTGCAGATGACACCAAGTTAGATGGGAGTGTTGACCTGTTTGAGGGTAGAAAGGCTTTGCAGAGGGATCTGGACAGGCTGGATCGATGGGCCAAGGCCAATGGGATGAGGTTCAACAAGGCCAACTGCTGGGTCCTGCACTTGGGTCACAACACCACCATGCACCATTACAAGCCTGGGGAAGAGTGGCTGGAGAGCTGCCTGGCAGAAAAGGACCTGGGGGTGTTAGTTGACAGCCAGCTGAATATGAGCCAGCAGTGTGCCCTGGTGGCCAAGAAGGCCAAGAGCATCTTGGCCTGTATCAGGAACAGTGTGGTGAGTAGGACTAGGGAAGTGATCATCCCCCTGTACTTGGCACTGGTGAGGCCCCACCTCAAGTACTGTGTCCAGTTTTGGGCTCCTTACCACAAAAAAAAAGACATTGAGATTCTGGAGCGAGTCCAGAAAAGGGCAACAAAGCTGGTGAGGGGTCTGGAGAGCAAGTCTTATGAGGAGAGGCTGAGGGAGCTGGGGTTTTTCAGCCTAGAGAAAAGGAGGCTGAGGGGAAACTCCTCGCTCTCTACAACTACCTGAAAGGAGGTTATAGAGAAGCAGGGGTTGGTCTCTTCTCCCAAGACACAGGCAATAGGACAAGAGGAAATGGCTTTAAGTTACACCAGGGGAGGTTTAGATTGGATATTAGGAAAATTTTTTTACACTGAAAGGGTTATTAAGCATTGGAACAGGGAAGTGGTTGAGGCACCATCCCTGGAGGTATTTAAAAGATGGGTAGACATAGTGCTTAGAGATATGATTTAGTGATGTTTTTTGTCAGTGTTGGGTTGATGGTTGGACTAGATGATCTTAAAGGTCCCTTCCAACCTAGGCAGTTCTATTCTTTTAAGACCTGAAGCATATTCAGGAGACATAGCATTAGGAACATGCTGGTTTGAACGTCCCAAGCATATTCAAAATTCTCAAGAACTGTTGTACCTGGCCTGAGGGAGAAAAGGGAGGCCAAAGAACTGGGGAAAGTATCCCCCTATTTCCCCCATAGATCAGGTGTGTTTATTAATAAATTCGAAGAGATGGCACCCGAGGTATGGGCAGGACAGCAACGCCACATAAACATACCAACTTGTCCTCATGAACAGTGATGTTATAAATTGATATATTACACAGGACAGCACAATGATAATCCTAATCCCTCTCCCAGAGGTAATCAACAGCACCACAGGGAGTATATAGAACATGTAAGAATTTACATAATACAGCCATGTGAACAAAGCAATATTGTGACCAGTGACTATTTAACTAATGTAATAAAATAAATTTGTTTAATTCATTTAACACACTTTGATCAGATCTGTCATTACCTCAACCCTTTGTGCACCAAAAAGGACTGTCATGGTTTAACTCCAGCCAGCAACAAAGAACCACATGGTCGATCACTCACTCTCTCCCACCCATCCCCAGCTGGGATGGGGGAAGCATCGGAAGAAAAAGGCAAAACTTGTGGGTTGAGGTAAAGGTAGTTTAACAGAATACAAAGGAAAGAGGAAAACAACAATAATACTTATAAAGGAACATACAGAACACAATTAACGTACAAGCTCTCACCAACCCGAATCCAGGAAGCCCAACTGTGTTCCTGCCCCCCCCCCCCCAGCTATATACTGAGCATGGCATCACATGGTATTGAATACCCCTTTAGCTAGATTGGGTCAGCCCTCCTGGCTGTGTCCCATCCCAGCCCCTTGTGAAAATTAACCCTATCCCCACCAGAACCAGGAAAATTGTCAAGTTACCTTCTGGTCTTTCAGGCAGTGTCAGACCAAGCCAATTCATGTTCATGCTACCCTGGCTGCTCACACTTGATGTTCTGCTACCAAATGGATGTAGAGGAATGGTACCAATGACGAGTGGTAAATTAAGGAATAAATCCATTGCTCCTGGAATATCGACATATACCTGAAGAAAAAAGAAACAAGTGTATGATTAAAATCTGGGGGTTTATCAGCACTTCATAAGTATTAGTCTAAGTTGTCTTTCTATGGAAGTTTCCATGAGGAGCTTGTTTCTAACAGTCTCTTTTAGGGCCCATGCCCTTATGGAGACATGAGCTCTTCAAGTTAAAAAAAAAAAAAAAAAAGTCTCTCAACATGAGCCCTCGCATGGAAACACAGTCTGCTCATTAAATACTTGCTTAGTTGACACACAATTGTTTTAAGAACTTGCATGATTTAAACGAAATTTACTTACCAGATCTCCTGTCAGGACACTAATACCAGAACATGTATTTCTTTCATAACTAATTATCACAAAATGCTGTGCTAGGAATTTGTATGGAATGTTGGAAGCTACTCATTCTCAGGAGTGAAAAAGATTGCTCAACATACCATCAGTGAATACTCCACACGGATTATACTACAGTCAAGGATTGAAGGGGAAACAGGTGGAATTTTCAACTGTTTGCCATTCCAGGTTTCTGTTTTTCCAGATGACAAGGATTCCCCACGGAGGTTAGCAACAAGCTGTTTTACTTCCTTTATTTTCCCTTTGGCATAGAATGCCTGTGTTTGGTAAATGGTTGCCTTTGGCACCACCATACGGGAAGAGCAATTCTCAATCTCAGCAAAGATCTGAATTGATTCACCTGAAACAAGAAAACCAGAATTTCAAGTTACCTTTACATTTACAAGGCAGCTTAAGCTAACTGTCACGTTCTGTATACTGTTATAACACACCAGATGCTGCTATCACTGCTCTACCTGGAAAAACATCCACTGATGCTAATAGAAGCAAGATCCCCATGAGCTGTTCCAAAAGGAAAACCTCCACAAAAAAAACCCCAAAGCTTACCAGTCTAATAGATGAGGTCCTTTAACAATCTAGAGATACAAGTAGCGTTGTCTTAGTTAACAGAGTATACTGAGAAGATTGCTAGATGCAGAGTGAGGTGGTAAAAATGCACTTGATGTTTCTTTTATATAAAAACAGTAACTACAAACTCTAGCTTTAAAAGGGAAGAAAAAACATATCCTACAATTACTTCTATAACATACCTGGGGTGTAGCCCTTCCTTTCAATTTTGGCACTTAAGGATATTGGGCCTGAGGTACAAAGCCAACAACATAGAGTCTTCTCTTTTGTGCCTGCTTGGGGTGACTGCAAGAAGAGAAAAATATTGTCCATTAAAATATGACCTCTGTGAATCTCTTCAGGTATTTAAATCAACACAGGAAAATAATCACTTTCATAATGCACTTAATATATATTTTGATAAACAAGGCTACTTTCATAGGAAAAGTCTCAAGCAATTTAAACAGCATTATACAGACACAAGGCTTGTCCTAATTCCACTGATGTATAAGTATTACTTTTTCTGCCATCCTCCATAGTATAGCCATACTTAAAACAGTTTTTAATACTAAAAATAAATACCATATAGCTTAAAACAACATGCTTCATAGCCTACACATCCCAACATATTGTTGCAGAGCTTTTCATTTAACTAACAGTAAATTAGAACATCTTTGCACTTTCCATCAAGCTGTATTTCAGAAACAAAGTAACTAAACTACTGTAATCTTGACTCCTGCTATTTCCTTGGTTTCTGAATGATCCTGTTTCATATATATTAAAAAGACTTATTTTACACAACATCAGGATTAATGGGCTTTGGATCAAGCCCTAAAAGTCAAATGAGAGACCTTTGATTTTAATGGAGTTTGTACAAGGTCCCTTTGCAAGCCTGATTTTTCACCCATACACACAAGAAACCTATTGCAATGGACTTCTAAATTTTTTTCCCCCTCTGGGTTAAAATTTGAGGAAGGGATAAAATAAATAATTTCTAGGCCAGACTGAAATCAAATCCTCATTGAAAGAAGTTGTGATAATTAAGTTATTTTAATAAAGTGAAATTTCAGGAAAGGATTATACAGAATTGTGATAATTTCACCCCATCAGTAGAAAACTATCCATATGGAAATTATCAATTATGCACTGCAGTAAATTTTTTTTACTTTGCATTTTTAAGTTATCAGTCCCTCACTAAAATATTAAGAGTTGCACTGTTCCTTCCATAGATCATTATTTATAATTGAAGAGGAACAGTTCACCAAGTTTTCTTCCTTAATGAGATTCTACAATTTAGTAGTAGCAATTTAGATTGACAAAGGCATTTTATGTATCTTAAAAATCAAGCAACTCCAAGTACAGGATAACTTAGCCTTCAAAATACCAGCAGTTAAAGAGTTTCTAAACTGATATGATACTTAAAAGAAGAGCTGTAGTTAAACTAGCAAATAAATATTAGGTAAAATTACATGTTGATGTTGCTTCAGTTATTATATTCTTTTTCTGGCATAAACATAATCAAGTAATTCTGTCAGTTCTTACCAGTAATGAAGGAGTGTTGATATCTATATGTTCAAAGACCGTAAATTCCTTCTTTAATTTTACTGGTAGAAGCCAAGGCCTATGCAATTCAGCTTTCACCCAATAGCGCACACTGCCATGTCTGCCTTCGAATGAGGTAGCAAGTGGTCTGTGCAGGACAAAGGTCAAAGTTGAGTAAAATTTTTCTCTCTTTCCAATAACAATACAATTGATCAAATTAGGAATTAGTATGTAGAACTGCATTTTTAGTGCATCATTAGAAGCATAACTTGTTTGCAAAGTTTCCATATCTCAGAAAAATGTAAGATTAAAGTTGGGAGAAAATATCATCACCAATTCATCCAACGGTAGTTTTGTAGAAGTTTTAAGAATCAATTAAAGAATTGTGCTAGAAAATGCCAGAAGAGTACACATTTCCTTTAGACTTGAGGCCATTTTCAAGCGTAGAATAAAACATGCCCCTTTAAGGTCAAATTAAGACCACCAAATAAAATTAGCATTAGCACCATCCAATTATTGGTTTGGACATTGTATTCTATAAATAATTGTGTATTATTTACTTGGCTGGTATCTCAGTGGTTTATTTTAGCTGTAACTGAGTGCTTTTGTAGTTTGTCTTGCCTTAAGTCTGGTAGTTAAATATTTCAATTTAGAGTTCTGAATAGAGAGAGGCTGTTTTGAGCATCTTACAGTTTTCCTTTACCCTGATCAGGCCATCTTAAAATATTTATATATATTAAAAAAAAAGATAAAGACTATTCTGCTCTGAATGCTGAAAGACAAAGGAAGTCCTTTGGGGGAGTTGAAAGGGGAAAGAAAGAGATGCAGAAAGGGACTCCAAGTCTTTCAGCATTACCCTTTTTTCCTCCTCTCCTCTCTCCTTCCCCCCCCCAACATCCTAAGATGAAGGACATCAGATTTTTATATTCCAGCCACATCCAGTTAACTGTAACTTGTCTTTTCCTAACATTTTTTGCCTTTAATATCAAAGGCAGAATTTCTATATTCCACTATGTTCAAAATGCATCATAATAAAAGATAAGTTATGGGCAAAGCTTCACTCCCTAACTTCTATATGGAATAATACTAGCTGTGCTAGTACTTTACTAGAATGATTCTTTCTGCTACAGGTTTGACATCTCTATTTGCACATCTGAAATGTTTACTTATTTCTTAATAATGCAGCTGAAAAGATTTTTCTAATCAGTCTTCAGTGTTTCATCCTGCCCCAGTATCCTTTAAAGCAAAAACAGTAAGGCTAGTCAGTGTCTTGGTTTTTTCACTATTGTTTTGTATTTGGTTATACTGAGTCTGCCTGAGATGGAGTTAACTTCCCTCATAATAGCCCATATAGTGCTGTGCTTTGCATTTGTGGCTAGAACAGTGTTGATAACACACCAATGTTTTAGCTATTGCTGAAAAGTGCTTGCACGGCATCAAGGCTAACACCTCGTTCCCAAAGGCCAACAGGCTAGGTGTGGACAAGAGCTTGGGAAGGGACATAGCCAGGACAGCTGACCAAAATGGACCAAAGGGATATTCCATACCATATGACATCATACTCAGCAATAAAAGCTGAAGGGGTGGGGGGGACACACATGGACATAGCTGGCACAGACATTCATGGTTTATGGTGTTTTGTCTTCTCAAGAAACCACTACACATACTGAGGCCCTGTTTTCCAGGAAGTGGCTGGACATCTGCCTGCTAATGGGAAGTAGTAAATAAATTCTTATTTTCACTTTGCTTCTATGTATGGCTTTTGTTTTTCTTATTAAACTGCCATTATCTCAACCCACAAGCTTGTCAATCTTATTTTATCTCCCTGTCCTGTTGATGAGGGGAAGCGAGAGAACAACTGCATGGAGGGCTGGCAGCCAGCCAGCCAAGGTCAACCAACCACATTGGTTTTGTTTGAAATAAATTTTTTAAAATATTCTATGAATACTAAATAGCAAGAAGCATTAAGGAGGCAGTATCAAACTAGTGTTCTTCAGGCCCTTTATTACCAGCCTTCATTTTTTCAGTATTATCAAAGATGGCTTCATAGTTATTCCTTCAAGCCACTTGAAAAGAACTGTAGTGTTTTAATCAACACTTGTGCTATTTTACTGGTCATCTATTTAATCTCAAACATAATATTCCATATTCACATATACTATTTTGTTGTTTCATATTTGAACATCCCTTCCAACTCAAGGTTCAGATGAAAATCTCATCTATAAAAAGTCATAAGGATGATACTGATATTCCCTTAAAATGACTTCTAAGGCTCCATATATATGGGTCTTCTTCAGTGTTTAAGTAATATCTACTGTAAAGCCCTCTGCTATTTGCTGAAACTGATCTGTAAAAGCATTTATCATCTACAGGTTCTGCTAAAGCCAGACCCTCTAATAAGCAGATACCTTGTATTAAAGCTAATAATTTATTAGTCTAATACTCTGCCAACTTTTTTTAACCTTAATGACTTCAACACTTGGCTTTTACAGTAAAAGGCTTCTCCTGCCTCCCTTCTTTCATCTATTTCCAGACTCCCTCTGTTCCTTTATATTTAATTTTCCTGCAAGTTGTGTTTTAGCTAATTTCCATGTTGGTAACTCCTCTAAGTATAAATCTTCCCTTCACAATGTATAAAGTAGACACCTCAAACTTTTTTGTGTGTGTATGTGGCAATTTGTCTTAAGACTTCTGCTATCACTCCTGCTTCACCTTCGCTTTCTGAGACAAGCAGGATCAGGTATGGGAATGTTTCTTGCTTCATCCACCCATCTATTTGCTTATTTCCATCCTAGCTTTTTGCATAAAGGTCAGCCTGAGTACATACATCCTATTTAAACTAGAAAAAAAAAATATTTTGTTCAAATGTGGTTAAGCTTGACACATCTGTTTCAGACTGAGCCCAAACAGTTAAGCTGTTACCTTATCACAGTCAGTCTGTCAGTCTGACCTCGGTGCCTGGGAAGGTCATGGAACAGATCATGCTGAGTGCCATTATGCAGCACATGAAGGACACCCAGGAGATCAGGCCCAGCCAGCACAGGTTCATGAGAGGCAGGTCCTGCTTGACAAACCTGATATCCTTCTATGACAGTGACCTGCTTGGTGGATGAGGGAAAGGCTGTGGATGTTGTTTACCTGGACTTCAGTAAGGCCTTTGATACAGTCTCCCACAGTATCCTCCTGGAGAAACCGGCTGCCCATGGCTTGGATGGGAGTACTCTCTGCTGGGTTAAAAAAAATGGCTGGAGGGCCAGGCCCAGAGAATGGTGGCGAATGGAGTTAAATCCAGTTGGCAGCCGGTCACCAGTGGTACCCAGGGCTCGGTACTGGGGCCGGTTCTCTTTAATACCTTTATCAATGATCTGGATGAGGGGATCAAGTACACCCTCAGTAAGTCTGCAGATGACACCAAGTTAGGTGGGAGTGTCGACCTGCTGGAGGGTAGAAAGGCTTTGCAGAGGGATCTGGACAGGCTGGATCGATGGGCCAAGGCCAATGGGATGAGGTTCAACAAGGCCAACTGCTGGGTCCTGCATTTCAGTCACAACAACCCCATGCACCATTACAAGCCTGGGGAAGAGTGGCTGGAAAGCTCCCTGGCAGAAAAGGACCTGGGGGTGTTGGTCAACTGTCAGCTGAACATGAGCCCACAGTGTGCCCAGGTGGCCAAGAAGGCCAAGAGCATCTTGGCCTGTATCAGGAACAGTGTGGTGAGTAGGACTCGGGAGGTGATTGTCCCCCTGTACTCGGCACTGGTGAGGCCCCACCTCGAATACTGTGTCCAGTTTTGGGCTCCTTACCAGAAAAAAAGACATTGAGGTGCTGGAGCAGGTCCAGAGAAGGGCAACAAAGCTGGTGAGGGGTCTGGAGAGCAAGTCTTATGAGGAGAGGCTGAGGGAGCTGGGATTGTTCAGCCTAGAGAAAAGGAGGCAGAGGGCAGACCTTATCGCTCTTTACAACTACCTGAAAGGAGGGTGTAGAGAGGTGGGGGTCAGTCTCTTCTCCCAAGACACAGGCGATAGGACAAGAGGAAATGGCCTCAAGTTGTGCCAGGGGAGGTTCAGATTGGATATTAGGAAAAATTTTTACACTGAAAAGGTTATTAAGCATTGGAATGGGCTGCCCAGGGAAGTGGTTGAGGCACCATTCCTGGAGGTATTTAAAAGACGAGTTGACATAGTGCTTAGTGACATGGTTTAGTGATGGTTTTTATCAGTTAGGTTGACGGTTGGACTAGATGATCTTAAAGGTCCCTTCCAATTTAGACAATTCTATGATTCTATGATCACTAGTTCTGATGGTCTGCGTGGCTCCAGTAAAATCATGTTTCATTTATAAGATACCTCAGGCACTTTGCAGGACTCAAATGACACAAATTCCCCTCCCTTCTCCTGTGAAGGGGTAAAATACTACAAGACATAATGAGTCAATAGACCTCAGTCAAAAGAGAGAGTAACCAGCTAGGCAACAATGAGCTCCTGTTTTTTGAAAAACTCTTAACCAGCTTAAAAGCAACTTCTTCAGTTTAATGAGATTATGTCCTCTATTGCAGGTCTGAGCACAACTCCTACTAACATTGAACAGGTTTCCCCCTCCACCCACAAGAATTTTTCTTAAGCAGGTATGTATCTTAGCCTTCTCTCACACAAACTGTCTACTGCATTTAAGTACTTACATCTGTGGAAGCTCAAAGCTGAACGCATATTCATGCCTTCCTGAATGAATGGTGTGAAGGCCTTCTTCAGAACTGTCATCATCTAGGAGAGAAAAACCCAATATGCTATTCGACCTGTGAACATCTTACACAATATACTATATTTCATAGGTTTCTTTTCCAGAATAAGAGAGATTGACACATTCTTTACAATACTAACATGGTGTCCCAGAAACAAGTCCTTCCAGTCCATTTTTATTAACTGCTAGATGAATGGCTGCAGAAAGTTTAAGGTTAGGTGAGATTACAGAAATCACCTTACATGAAAGCAGAAGCTCACTTGTTTTAATTTATGATCTTGTTTCTGAGTACTGACATAGTTATAACTGCTGCCATTTCAAAGTCTGCCTGAAATATCTGTAACGCAAACTGTGGTTTCCAATACAATTTAGAGTTAAAACTTAAAATGAAATAGAGCTTTCTAATAGTATTACGTGATCTTCGTATTAAGTCTGCTACAATAATAGATTAAATGGTATGCAGAAAGGCCCTTACTTATACTTATTACTATAACAACTAAGGTTAGCTAACTTAATTTTTTACCCCGTTGGAGGGTCGGAAGCAGAAAAGCATAGACTCCAGTCCTGTCAATCACCTAGTCCAGTCTGGGACTTTTCCCTATGCCTACTGGTGACAGTCATCCTGGGAGCTTGATATGGTTTTGTATATACTGTATACTTTTCCCCTTTTTTTATTTTATTATTTCATTATTTATTAATTTTTTTATTAAAGTAGCTTAGGTTTTTTCCAAACTCATAAACCTCTTCATCTCCTCTCTCTCTTTTTTTTTTTTTTTTTTTTTTTTTTTAAAAAGAGAGGGGAGGGACAAAAACCACAACAGAGGAAAAGAAGGGTTACAACTGTTGGTGCCTCCTTCCTGAGGGGGACAGAGGGCCCACTATGCTGCGTGGACCCTCCTCATAGGGAAGTCTGCTGTCTTCCTGGGGCCCAGGTTAAAGATGTTACCAGGAAACTTCCTGGCTTAGTACCGGTGTGGGTCGATCAGTGGCCCCTCAGTCAAGAAAAACTCACTGCCCTGCAGTCTCTTGTAGCAGAACAGCTAGCTGCAGGACACATAGAGGTCTCACACAGCCCTTGGAATACCCCTGTGTTTGTTATAAAGAAAAAATCTGGAAAATGGAGATTGTTACGTGATCTGAGGAAGATTAATGAGGTTATGGCAACCATGGGAGCTTTACAACCTGGATTACCCTCTCCCACCATGATTCCGATGCAATGGGAAATTGTTGTAATGGACTTGAAAGAGTGTTTCTTTACGATTCCTTTAGCAGATCAAGATATGGAGAAATTTGCCTTTACTGTACCATCCGTAAACAATATGGAACCTGCAAAAAGATATCATTGGAAGGTGTTACCGCAAGGTATGAAAAACTCACCCACAATTTGCCAGTGGTTCGTGGCAAAGGCATTGAGTCCAGTACGTGCTTTGTTCCCATCAGGTTATTGCTATCATTATATGGATGACGTTCTGTTAGCTGCAGCAACTCCACAGGAGTTAATTGAGATGGAGAACAAAACACGGGAATCTCTGTGCCAATATGGACTAATTGTTGCGCCTGAAAAGGTGCAGCGGCAGCAACCATGGCTCTATTTAGGTATGAAAGTCTTAACTCAAATGGTGATGCCACAACCCATACAATTGCAAGTGGAAGTGAAAACATTAAATGACGTGCAAAAATTAGCAGGGATGATTAATTGGATTCGACCCTACGTGGGGATTCCTTCTTCTAAATTGCAACCGTTAGTTGAACTACTGCAAGGAGACACAGATATTTCTGCCCCACGCACCTTGACGGTAGGTGCACAAGAAGCAATTGCAGACATTGAGCGAGCAATTAGTAGCAAACATGTATGGAGAATTGAACTGACAGTGCCTGTCCAGGCAATCATTTTGATTGACCAGTTGGTACCCTTTGCCATGATTGCACAATGGCATGAGAAGTGGGATGATTCTCTACATGTTTTGGAGTGGGTTTTCTTGCCAAATAAAACAAAAAAGACAGCCCCTGGCCTTTTTGAGCTGGTGGCTCAAGTAATTATAAAAATCAGGCCATTAATTCCATACAGCGTGTCGAGAGACCCGGAAAAAATTGTACTCCCAGTGCAGAGTGATTATTTTGAATGGTGCCTGGCCAACAGCTCTGCCTTACAAGCAGCCATGATGAACTATACAGGGCAAATAAGTTATCATTTGCCCTCACATCCATTGGTCAAACTAGGAAGTCAGGTGAGATTTGGTCAGAAACAATTGAGTCAATTGGATCCGGCAGAGGGACCCACGGTGTTTACGGATGGATCAGGGAAAACAGGAAAAGCGGCCATCGTTTGGAAAGACGGACCACAATGGCGGCATAAAATCGAACATCAAGAAGGCTCACCACAAGTGGTTGAACTTAGGGCGATGGCCATGGTGTTTCAAAACTTCCCTGGCCCAGTAAACATCATAACAGATTCTGCTTATGTGGCTGGACTGGTACAACGATTGGATAAAGCTGTGTTAGGGCATGTGTCTAATGAAACGCTGTTTGGGGTTCTGAAGCTATTATGGTTGGAAATTCAGAAACGTCACTATGAATATTATGTCATGCATATTAAAAGTCACACTACGTTACCGGGTTCTATAGTGGAAGGAAATGCAAAAGCAGATGCTTTGGTGTCCGCAGTGGCATTAGGACCTGTTCCCAATATTAAACAGCAGGCAATAGCTTCACGTCGCTTTTACCATCAGGGCTATCGGGCCCTGAAACGCCAATTTCATATTTCCAATTCTGAGGCGCGTGCCATTGTTGCTGCATGCCCTGATTGTCAGGGCCATCGTGTCCCTATTTACTATGGCACCAACCCTCTTGGCCTCCGTGCCTTGCAGATCTGGCAGACCGATGTTACGCACGTACCCGAATTTGGGTGTTTGAAATACGTGCATGTCTCTATAGATACTTTTTCAGCAGCTCTTGTTGCCACTGCTCATACCGGGGAATCTGCACGTGATGTCATCCGCCATTGGCAACGTGCATTTTCCATTTTAGGTGTTCCCCAACAAGTTAAGACGGACAATGGCCCGGCTTACGTGTCTCAGAAAGTCGCGTTATTTTTGCAGCTTTGGGGGATATCCCATGTTACTGGAATTCCCCATTATCCCACAGGACAAAGCATTGTAGAACGAGCCCACGGTGCACTCAAGCGCTTCCTCCAAAAACAAAAAGAGGGAATGCTGGGTGAACCACCTGATGCACGATTGGCTAAAGCTACCTATGTTTTAAATTTTTTACAGGTTTCTGATGATTCTCCGACCCCAACACCGCCCATCCTTCGCCATTTCAATTCCCTGGTAACTCAGGAGGGGGTGGGCCCAGGGGCAAAGGTGTTAGTGCGGGATCTACATACGGGTCAATGGATGGGTCCGCATGATCTATTAACCTGGGGAAGAGGTTATGCTTGTGTTTCCACAGATCACGGGCCGCAATGGATACCTGCACGGAATGTGAAGCCTGTGTTATCTTCCTCATGATGTGTGCCGTAGTCAACGCATTTTGGATGCCAACGCAGACAAGGACCAACGTATGGATCACTCTAGCCAACATGACTGGCCAAGATTCCATACGTCTGGCCACTGCATCACCGGAGAATCCGTTTACTACATGCCTCGTTGGTGTTCCAGTGGACAAGTGGCCGGTACCGCATGAAGCGCAGGCAACCTTTCAAAACGAGTCGTTGGTTAATACATGGGACGCGTGGGTGCCTTATTTGCCTAAAGTGCCTTTGGAACCTCAAGAGCTCGAGCTTTTGGGATCTATAAAAATGGACTATTGTTTATATTTTAATTATACAAGCAACTTACTATTAGATGTAGACTCAGTTAGGCATGCTACGCTACAAAATAGAGCGGCGATAGATTTTGTTATTAGCTCGAGGACATGGATGCGAGGATATTGATGGAATGTGTTGCATGAACTTGTCAGATCACTCTGAATCAATTCATAAAAGCATACAGTTGTTGAAGGAAGGAGTACAAAAGCTGCAAGTTGATAAGGGATGGGATTGGTTGAACAGATTGTTTAGAGGATGGGGACTGTCGGGATGGTTGTTGTCTGTAGTAAGAACGGGATTAGTTATTTTACTGATTGTTGTGGTTGTGCTATTAACGTTGCCATGTGTCATCTCCTTGCTGCAAAGGGCCCTGCAGCAGACGATGAGGGCGATCTTTTTGGCACAAATACAAAAAGGGGGAATTGTGGGGGACTGCGGCGGGTCCGTGGAACCCTTGATTGTGGGAATGAAGTCAGGAATTGACCTTGCAGAGATTAAAGTATATCCTTGAGAAAAAAGGGAGTAGAAAACATCCTGAGAAGTAAAACAACTTTTAGGTACCAGCTGGAGACTGACAAGATAAGGAGTAGTTTTGATGTTTTGCAAAAGACAACCAATGATATATTGTTATGACAATATGTAACCAATAGTAAAAGAACACGTGTTAAGAAAGAATATATAATAAAGTACGTGTGCTAATAAAGGGTAGACTGTTACTGCTTGAACTTCTGAAGACTGCTGTCCGTGTCGTTTGTCCGCCTCAACAACGACACTCACCACGCTGTTCCTGATACAGGCCAAGATGCTGTTGGCCTTCTTGGCCACCTGGGCACACTGTTGGCTCATGTTCAGCCAACAGTCTACCAACACTCCCAGGTCCTTTTCTGCCAGGCAGCTCTCCAACCACTCTTCCCCAAGCTTTTAACACTGCATCGGATTGTTGTGTCCTAAGTGGAGGACCTGGCATTTGGCCTTTTTGAACCTCATCCCATTCGCCTCGGCCCATTGATCAAGCCTGTCCAGATCCCTCTGCAAATCCTTTCTACCCTCAAGCAGGTCAACACTCCCATCTAACTTGGTATCATCTGCAAACTTACTGAGGGTGCACTCAATCCCCTCTTCCAGATCATTGATAAAAAAGTTAAAGGGAACTGGCCCCAATACTGAGCCCCGGGGTACACCACTCGTGACCGGCTGCCAACTGGATTTAACTCCATTCACCACCACTCTCCGGGCCCGGCCCTCCAGCCAGTTTTTAAAGCCAGTGTAGAGCACTCCCATCCATATTTCAGACTTCAAGAAGATTTCCACTTTGAGACAACAAGTTCATCTTTGATTTATGTAACTAAAATTGGGAATAGTATAGAAGGAAATTGTAACAAAATTTCTCCCAGAAGAATGTTACTCTTTCAGATTTTGAAAACCGTTCCTATATAGATGAATAAGTACAAGGAAAAGATAATATCTAACTGTCTCTATAGATTTATTTCAGTTTTGATTCATATGCTTTAGGATCTAACTGAATCAGGACCCCAGTTTACTTGTTGATGTTTGCAAATTTAAAATAAAAAAAAATTTCCATAAATAACTTCTGCTATTTCTAGGCAATGAAATCCATTCTATTTACATCTAGTTCATTCATTAAAATAAATGTGAATGTGGAAAAATAATGGAAGATTGGCAAGGAATAGTTTAGGTTTTTTCCAAACTCATAAACCTCTTCATCTCCTCTCTCTTTTTTTTTTGGGTTTTTTTTTTTTTTTTTTTAAAGAGAGGGGAGGTAGGAGCCATCTGTCATTCTGATTGCTCAAACCGGGCAAAACCACAACAGAGGAAAAGAAGGGTTACAGTTGTTGGTGACTCCTTCCTGAGGGGGACAGAGGGACCCTCCTCATAGGGAAGTCTGCTGTCTTCCTGGAGCCCGGGTTAAGGACGTCACCTGGAAACTTCCTGGATTAGTGCAGTCCTCAGACTATTACCCATTATTGATTTTCCACGTAGGTGCAGAGGAATCTGCGACTCACAGTCCACGAGCAATAAAAAGAGACTTCAGGGAGTTGGGAGGGATGGTGAGGGAATCTGGGGCACAGGTTATTTTTTCCTCACTCCTTCCAGTTGCGGGCAAACACGCTGGGAGGAACAGATGGATCAAGTAGATTAATACATGGCCCCGTGGCTGGTGTCACTGCCATAACTTTGGTTTCTTTGACAATGGATTGGCCTATACAGCACCGGGCTTGTTGACATCAAATGGGAGGCACCTCTCTCAAAGGAGAAAGAGGGTTCTAGCCCAAGAGATTGCGGGGCTGCTTGACAGGGCTTTAAACTAGATGTGAAGGGGGAGGGGGGTAATAATATCAGGCTTGTCTGTGACAAGCTGTGGGGTATCACATCAGGGTTAGAGGGATGGGGTGCTAGTAAGGGCCTCCAGCCTGTTGCCCTGAGGCAGGCTGGTGATCCTGCACTGCAGTCAAAGTCTTATGGAGATTAGCCAACAGCTCCTGAGGTAGTTGAAGCCAACAGAGAAACACCTGTGAGACACCTCAAGGGGTGTTCCCCTAAGAAGATGGCACAGCCAACAGCCCAGCTGAAGTGCCTCTACACAAATGCATGCAGCATGGGCAACAAACAGGAGGAGTTGGAAGCTACTGTGCTGCTGGAAAGGTATGATATAGTGGCCATCACTGAAACCTGTTGGGATGAATCCTATGACTGGAGTGTGGCTATTGAGGGCTACAAGCTGTTCAGAAGGGACAGGCAAGGAAGGAGGAGCAGAGGTGTTGCCCTCTATGTTAAGGAATGGATAGAGAGTGAGGAGATGTCCCTAAAGCCCTCCCTGGGGTCAGATGAAGAGAGAGTTGAGAGCTTGTGGGTGAGGATTAAGGGGCAGGCCAATATGAGGGACACTGTTGTGGGTGCTTATTACAGGCCACCTGACCAGGATGGGGAAGCTGATGAGGCCTTTCACAGTCAGCTCAAAGGAGCCTCTCAGTCACAGGCCTTGGTTCTTGTGGGGGACTTCAATCACCCTGATACCTGCTGCGAAGGCTACACAGCCAAGCACGTACAGTCCAGGGGGTTCCTCCAGTGTATTGATGATAACTTCTTGACTCAGGTGGTGGAGGAGCCAACAAGGAGAGGTGTACTACTGGACCTAGTTCTGACAAACAAAGAGGGACTGGTGGAGGACATTAAGGTTGGGGGCAGTCTCGGCTGCAGTGACCATGAAAAGATAGAGTTCAGGATTGTGGGTAGTATGCGCAAAACAACAAGTAGGACTGAAACCTTGGACGTCAGGAGGGCATTGCTGGGCCGCTCTCCATCATCTTCAAAAGGTCCCGGAGAACAGGCAAGGTGCCCGAGGACTGGAGGAAAGCCAATGTCACTCCAGTCTTCAAAAAGGGCAAGAAGGAGGACCCGGGAAACTACAGGCCGGTCAGCCTCACCTCCATCCCTGGAAAGATGATGGAACAACTCGTTCTGGGCATCATCTCAAAGCATATGGAGGAAAAGAAAGCTATCAGAAGTAGTCAACATGGACTCACCAAGGGGAAATCATGTCTGACTAACCTGATAGCCTTCTATGATGGCATGACTGGCTGGGTAGATGAGGGGGGGCGGTGGGGGGCTGACCTGCTGGAGAGCTCCTCTGAGGAAAAAGACCTGGGAGTCCTGGTGGACAACAGGATGACCACGAGGCAGCAATGTGCCCTTGCGGCCAAGAAGGCCAATGGCATCCTGGGGTGCATCAAGAAGAGTGTGGCCAGCAGGTCGAGGGAGGTTATCCTCCCCCTCTACTCTGCCCTGGTGAGGCCCCATCTGGAGTACTGTGTCCAGTTCTGGGCTCCCCAGTGCAAGAAGGACAGGCAACTGCTGGAGAGGGTACAGCAAAGGGCTACAAAGATGATTAGGGGCCTAGGACATCTCTCTTACGAGGAAAGGCTGAGGGACTTGGGTCTTTTTAGTCTGGAGAAGAGAAGACTGAGGGGGGGATCTGATCAACTGAATACTTAAATAAGTAATACTATAATATAAATACTTAAAGGGTGGGTGTCAAGAGGATGGGGCCAGTCTTTTCTCAGTGGTGCCCAGCAACAGGACAAGAGGTAACGGGCACAAACATGAACATAGGAAGTTCCATCTAAACACGAGGAGGAACTTCTTTCCTGTGAGGGTGGCAGAGCACTGGAACAGGCTGCCCAGAGAGGTGGTGGAGTCTCTGTCTCCGGAGACGTTCAAAACCCGCCTGGACACGTTCCTGTGCAACCTGCTCTAGGTGGACCTGCTTTGGCAGGGGGGTGGACTAGATGATTTTTCAGAGGTCCCTTTCCAACCCCATATCATTCTGTGAAATGCTGTTAGATTCGTAATAAAACATTGAGAAACAGCAATTTATAGCTGTGCCCACTACAGTCAAGAGGATTTGATGCAGGAGATACATCGTTACATTCTCCTTACTGAAAGGACATAGAGGTGAGAGGCTGTAGGAGTAAGACTCACGTTTTAAGAGAAGAAATAATAGAGAATAAATAAACAAAAAAGGAAACTTTCCTGAGCGGGGCACTAGGAGGAGGAGGATGATTATTTCAAAGAGCAGATCTCGGCTCAGATGCTTTGAGTACAGAAACATACATAGCTCAGAGTTAACATCAGATTAATTTATAATTGTTTTCACTAGGCTTTAAAAAAAGGAATTTAGAACTAGAATAGTATAGAGACAACTTTTATCCAAGATCAGAAGTCAAATGTACATAGCCCCAAACCTACGACTGAATTTTTGACACCCCCATTTGCTCAGCAACTCTACTCACAGCCTAGCTTGACTACCGCAGAGGTAAGGCGAGAGGGAGGAGCACCACCCATGCTTCACACCACAGGGCCATGCTGCTGGCTTGCCCCCACCTGCCCTGTGCTATGTGCAAGGTGATACCCCAACCCTGCATTTCTCTCAAGAGCATGTGCTGGCCATTACTGAAAGGCGATTATGGATAGTACTGGCCAGGGGCACAGGAGGGGAAAGACAACCAAATGATGGATGTGAGAGGCTGCAGGGCCACATGTCCCAATGGCCATCCCTGCTCACAGCCCCTTGCTAGCCCAGTGGATGTGTGCGGCAGGAGCTTGAATGCTTCTGTCTGTCCCCAGAGACTGACTCTCCCAAGAAAGGCAGTGTGCCGAGCCGTCAAGGCCAACATCACCAGGCAGGCCCCGTTCCCAACAAAATGCGACCAGGGTGACAGCACTCCTCCTTAGCAAGGCAGCACCCCCAGCGTCCTACCAAGGCCGCGATAGGATCCATAACCAGGGGGGACGGGGCAGGCAGCAAGGGAGAAAGCAGTAACTACTGAATTGAAACACCCCACACCCCGGGTTCCCAGAAAGGTAAACTTGTACTCCTCACTTCACAGCTAGTGCCCTCCCCCACCGTGCATATTCTGCTAACTCCTCAGGGAGGCGGGGCCCCAACCCCGCACAGGGTTGACCTCGGGGTGGCCGGAGTCCGTTCGCCCCGCCCCCAGTACACACCAGACTGCGGGCAAGGGAACCTGCTCCCTCAGCCTCGTTCTTCCCCCACGTCCCAGCCCCCTATAATCAGGGACTGGCATCGCCTTAGCAACAGGCTAACAAACCCCAGCAAGACAATGACTAGGTGGGGACAGGGAGTGGCCTTCCAGACTATGCTAAAATACGAAGTGTTGAGTTAAACTCCACTCCGTGCGGCGAGTGTTCGCAGTCCTGCCCCTGCAGCCGAGGGAGGGGTAGCGGTGTCCCGGGACAATTGCTTAAGTTTTTACGTGCCGCACATGCAGCGGTGTGCACCCTGTCTCACTTCTGGTGTCGGAACGCGTCAGATCTGCCCCTTCCCTGCCACCTTTTGTTCCCTTTCCAGCCAAAACCAAGCACCTGCTATCGAGGTCAGCATTTGGATCTACAGTCCACGTGCAAAGTCATTGCTGCTTAAGCAAACAGTTAGAAGCATGGGGTCGCCCTCCTACTTGTAAGCATACATCCTACTACAAATGACTCATGCATGTTTGCACGTTTCTGTCATCTGCAAAACAGAGGTGAACGAACTTTCACATGAGAGAATTATTTCTAAGGCGGCAGTATAAAGAACGTTTGAGCTACAAAGCCACCTCATGAGTGACCCGTGCTTGCTCGCATCACGATAACATAATTAAAATCAATAGCAACTCCACACTGCTACAGTATTTATTTCAGAAGTGCTTAATAAAAGGCTTAATGCAATCTATAGCCAAACTTCTTAAAAATTTGCATTTTACTGCAGAGGATCTCCACAGTAAATATGCTGCATATTTAAAAAGAAAACCAAACAAACAACACCAAAACAACACACCAAAACACCCGACCCAAATTATGTAATCAGTTTTAACATTTTCTTGTGCTAGGAATTAAGTCATCGCCACCACCTGACGTGTGCAACCAATCTGCAGAGAGAAGGAGTACTCCCTCCCTTCTTCCCAGGACTGGTCCCAAACAGGATTGAACCGCTTCTAACAAAGGGTGGAAACTTCAGAAAAAAACAAGCTTAGAGTCCCTTACGCTTTCACAACGTAACTATGAGAACAATGACTTAGCAAACCTAAGACCCACAATCCCGATCACAATATAATACTCCATTTCCATACCCAAATTAAGGGGATTTGCAGGGCACTTTCCGTTTCTATAGGGGCTTAGCAGACCAGGTTTTCATTGAATGCAGGTTCCAGAAGTCCCCAACTCAGAAGCGATACTTCGATCGTACAACTATGACCTCTTATTTGGCCTTTCAGACAGATATTTACATTTGGGTCCCTCATAAAGAAGTTGAATAAAAGAAACGAAAGTGATTTACAAGTATACTAGTTTAGAACAAAGAAAGAGGTGGGAAATTACAGGTGAAATAGTGATAGCATGTCAAAGTACGCCACAGATAATCTTTTATCTGCCAACAATGAGCCAGCCATAAAAGTCATTGCATATCAGCCTGAAAGTCAGACCTGTATCTGTTATGTGTCAAAAAGTCTAGTGTCGTTTTAATTACGCTTACGATTCCATAGGATACTGCCAAGAAAATAATTTAATGCATATCTGGTTTTGATTTAACAGTTATTTTCCACATAGAGAAACAAAACCTGCTAATATCACTAAGAAAAAAACCAACATATATAAAAAAACTGTATTGAAAAAGCAAATCCTTATGAAAAGATTCTGTTAAAAGGCAAGTATTTTAAGAAAGCCCTGTTTGCAGGCACTTTGAAAATGCACCTCAACACAGTTTTATTATTAAGTAAACGTTCAAATAATCAAAAATAAAACCTAAGAACATAATCAGCATTTCCACATCTTTAGAAACAGCAAACCCTATGAGACTGCATATGAAAAAGGGATAAACCAAGACGATGCAAAGATGCATCTTTTTCTGGAAAAATGCCTGCATGTAGTGAACGAGTAAGTAAAAAGCTTACCTCTTTCATGCCCAAGTAGAACGTCCTTATGGTTAAAATACTCTACTTCTTCTGTGTAATTTTGTGTATAGGCAGTGTTGGATCCAGCATTTCTAGATTCAGTCCAACGTACTTTTGCATGTCCTCTTGCATGAATTTTAAGAGACTTTACTCTAATTCCCCCAGTAACTTCTAAACTGACCCTTCCTGAGACTGTATCCCCACTAGAATAGACGGGGATATTGCTGTCATTGAGACAGTCAAAGCTTATTGTCAAACTCTTCACCTTCCCCAGCACCATGCTTTATAACAAAGTGTATAAAAATATACTGTAAGGGGGAAAAAAAAGTCAAGGTCTCATACAAAATGCGATCTTCGCTTTACACTGAACAACACAAAGAGCCTGCCAACAAGATCAGCGCGTCCCCTACAAATGCTTCATCCGAATTATTAAGGATATCACGACGGCAACAGCAACAACAGCCGCCCAGCACTGCGATCTCCTTACAAAGACAGCTGCCCGCGCGCTACCAGCTCGCTTTAAGAACAGCTTTGTGAAAAACAACCCCACTGCGCATGCGCGAGTCGAGTCGTGGCGGCGGTTTCCGCCGCCGCTTGCGCGTATCTTCCTTGTCGTGTGCGGTTTTCTTGTGTTATTGCTTCCGTCTCGTGTAGAGAGTCGGAGCACTCCCTGGTGGAGCCAGGGCTTTATTGCGAGCCCGCAGTGCGGTGTTGAGATAGGTACTGAAGAACTGAGAGAAAAATGTCTGCGGCGAGGGGTGTGGGGGCTCCTTGTCTGGAGGGTTTCGACGTGACGTCTCGTCTCGTCTCGTCTCGTCTCGTCTCACTGCCTGGCCTGGAGACTCTGGATGGCTGGTCGGGAGGTGTCTCGGAAGGAGCTGGCAGCTGAAATCGGGCAGCGGGCAGTGAGTGATGAGCGCCGGGCCTTGGAGTCTGGCCGCGGCTGGTACGGGTTCTCCCCTTTAGCCACGAGTTGCCTGGCTAATAGCAAAAATAGCAAAGATTCTGTCAGGGAAATACTCGGCATGTCGCTTTGGTTCGTGAAGCGGGGTTGTAGGCGGGGAGCCAGCCGAGGCCGGCATGTGAGCGGGGCACGGCCGCCTTTGCCGGCCTGGCCCTTCCCCCTCTTCGCCGCGCCCCCCTCCCCCAGCAGCACCCGCCTTATTCACTGAGGGGTGAGGGTACAAAAGCGAGGCATTATGCAAAAGTAAACACTTAAACCTCTATCAAGGTGAAGTTTTCTGTGTTATTCCTTTTAAATATAATTGTTCTACGGTATCTTAGTTTGGGGTCTGGTTTGTTTGCTGCTGCGGTTGGTTTTTTTTCCCCCATTTCTTCCATTCATGGAGTTCAGACCGGAGGGTCACAATTCCTGTCCTTCCGGTTCTGGGTTCATTGTCACCATGTACCTCTGTGTTAGGGCTTGAGAAACCCACAACAATTTATTGTCGTTTAGACAATTCTGTCTCCCAATGACCCCTCCCCACCCGGGAAGGGGAATCGGGGAAAAAAAAAAAAAAAAAAGAAACCCAAGGGTTGAAATAGAAACAGATTTAATAAAGTAAGACTAGATAATTAACATGAATAACACTAAAGAACCAATATTGATCCCAATACCAATATAAAATATACAAGGATTATACTCGGCCAATTCTATCAGTAGGAAGCTGGGCGCTCCCAGCAGTGGACAGCAAATGTTGGACACTGTGAGTGCTACGGCTTCGGGAGGAAGGGAAGGCCTCAGGGGTCCGGCACCGGGGCAAGGAGTTCTCTGGATCGCCGCCATCAAGGGAGAGAGAGCACTTTGCAGCAAACTTTCTAATTTATATTGAATGTGACGTTCATGGTATGAAATAATCCTGTTGGCCAGCTTGGGTCAAGTGCCCGGGTCTCACTCCTCCTCATTCCTGCACCTGGCAAGGCTCAAACACTGAGACCTCGAATCCCACACACCATAGCTGGCTATAAAGTAAATATTTTCACAAATTCAGACACTAGAGTCTTCCAAAAGTGCAGTTTTCCCAAGCATTAGGGGAGAAATTAGTCTTGTGTCGCTCAAACCAGGACACTGTCAGTGTGGATCTGCACAGAATTTAAAGTGCGCAGCAGTTACCTTCTGCAGGTCCTTGAAGATCTGCAAAGTTTAAAGACTCAAATCTTGCTAACCAAGTGGATATTCATATGTGGGGTTTTTTTTGTATACGTGTTGATAAGGAAGAGGACCTTCTTAAATAATTTGGATATGGCATTATGGTGTTTTCTCATTTAATTTTTTTATACAGATGACGTATTTTGTATACTTGCTAGGTTCGCCCATTCCAGGCTTGCTGGAGATAGATAAAACATTTTGGTTTGCTGGTGTAACACCCCCCACACACACACCCCACCCCACATTATATATGATCTACAGACAGTGTAGCCCTAACTTACCTTCCTCTCTCAGCAGAATTGCTGTCTCTTGCCAAGCCATTTTCGGACACAGAACTTCAGAATAACATGGCTGCTGTCATGATGTGGGATGCGTTCTAAGCATTTCATGCGAGTAGGCTATTGGGAAGATCATTTCATTTGTGAACCAACTTGTAGTATATTAGATTTGAGCAATTTTCAGACTGTTGGAATCCTGATCATATATCATATTGGGCAGCAGACAGCTCTTTCCAGTTTCTGGATTATAGTCTGGCTGAAAATGCAATGAATGGTAACCCTACTTCTCAGACATATTGGATATGTTGAGAACAGCACTGATAAATCTAAGTTTCACTGCAACAGTGGCACTGTTACCTGAAACGAAAGCTCTCGAAACCAGAAGTAGTTTAGAGAGGAGATATTGCTTTATTCGACGTCGGGTGCTAGGTGGAAATCCACAAATCTAGCACACCTTACCGGGGACATTCATCCATTATTTATACACAAAAGATTCTCATTATTTCGCCTACCTAATACATAACTCCACCTAGGCTTACATATTCATTAGGATGGCCGAATAGCCCTTTTGCACATGCATATTAAATTTTGCAGCGTCAGCAAAACACTTCTGCACAGGCGTGAGCTCCTCAGTGGTATTTTGGGTAAGGATACCCTTCCTCATGTTATCCTTTTAAGGTATTGAGTCATCTCAGGACAGTAAAAGTTTACTGCAAGTTTGCCAACTTCTTGAGGATGATAAGGATGTCCTTTGAAGTAGCCACAGCTCTGTCCTAATTGGTATAGGAGTGCATACTTTGACATATGAGAGAACCTTGAAGTGATTAACTACTTCTTGTTATCCCATCCTTAGCACTATCAGCTCGGTGACCAACTATTTTCTCACACAGTAAGAAGCTCAGTAATTAACTCATTTTAGTTAGCATATGGTTATAAACAAAGCAGAGGCCTGCCTTTGGTAACAATTCCCCCCCTTTGGGACTTATTTAAAATATTTAATTAAGTCCCATAATAATAATAAAAAGTCCCAGTCCAATATAGAGCAATATGGGTGCAGGTCCTTTGTAGAATTCAGATATTTCCTGTGTATTACTCATACACTCTTCCGTCTCACTCTCATATTTAACGGATCGCGTCCCTGGGAAATTATTTCCCAGTTATCAGGTGCCAAACCTTTCTTAACTCTGGTATAATGAATCCAAGGTTTCACTCTGTCTAACTTCACAGCTGTATAAGTCGTTAAAAGAACTTGAAAAGGTCCTTTCCACTTTTCTTTCAAGGGTTCGTCACTCCAGTTTTTTTAGATAGACCCAATCTCCTGGCTGAAATGGATGGACTACTGTATCCAGCCCGAGAGGTGTCCTCTGATGTAGATACCTATTAAGGGAAGAAAGAACTTTTCCCAGAGAAATTACATATTCCTTGGTATGCTGTTTTCCTAATATTATCTCATTCCCTGGCTCATGAGACAAACTCTGGTAAGGTCGTCCATAAAGTATTTCGGATGGGCTGACTTTCTCCTTTGACCTAGGAGTGATCCTGGCCCTTAACAAAGCTAAAGGGAGAGCATCTGGACACTTTAATTATGCTTCCTGACAAATCTTGCTCATCTGTCTTTTTAACGTTTGATTCATTCTCTCTACCTGCCCACTTGACTGGGGTCTCCAAGGGGTATGCAAATCCCATTTTACCCCTAAAACCCTTACTAAAGTCCGAACCGCTTCGGCCACAAAGTGATGATGACATTCTATCTGATGACATTCCAATCGGGATTCCAAACCTCAGAATAATCTCCTTTAGTAATACCTTCACTACCTCCCGTGCCTGATTGGTACAACAGGGAAAAGCTTCAGGCCATCCAGAAAAGGTATCCACCAGTACCAACAAATACCAGTACACGAGTTGCCTGGGAAGCTCAGAAAAATCAATTTGCCAATAATCCCCCAGTATATTTCCTTTATTGTTCCTGGTGGGGGTCTCAGCTTACT
The DNA here is from genome assembly GCF_964106895.1 of Numenius arquata. NCBI lineage: Eukaryota > Metazoa > Chordata > Aves > Charadriiformes > Scolopacidae > Numenius > Numenius arquata. The sequence continues at coordinate 4,050,918 of NC_133615.1, forward strand.
TTGGGGATTATTCTTCTGACATATCTCGCATTTGTTTGCAACACTTTTTGCAGTACTGGTCATTCCCACTCCCAGAGCATAAGTCTTAGTATTATCTATTAAAGCCTCCATTCCCCGATGAGTTTCTTCATGGGTTTTCTCTAAAATGTCTCTCAGAAGATGCTCAGGTAATATCACACGCTGATCTTTGGTCATCCACCATCCGTTTTCATCCTTATCAGACATTAACAACTTAGCTTATTGATCATCCCTTTCTGTATACTTGGGAGGCTGACTTAAATGTTGATATCTTTCAGGCCACATCCTGAGGATTTTCTTTTCTGCAGCTTGCCTGGCAGTCATATCTGCCTTTCGACTTCCCGCAATGATGAAAGAGTTGCCGAGTTGATGAGCCTTACAGTGCATTACAGCAATTTGTTTAGGCAATTGCACCACTTCTAATAACTTCTTTATTAATTTTCCATATTTAACTGGTGTTCCTTGAGCAGACAGGAGACCCCTTTCCTTCCACAATGCCCCGTGGGCGTGTAGCACCCCGAAATCATATTTCGAGTCAGTCCATATGTTAGGAGTTTTCCCAGCTGCTATTTCTAAAGCTCTGATTAATGCAATTAATTCTGCTTTTTGTGCTGAAGTTCCTGGGGGGAGTGCTCTATAACTTCTATATAACGGCATGAAAGCTATGATGTAGTTGCCATCACGGAAACGTGGTGGGATGAATCGAATGACTGGAGTGCTGCAATGGATGGCTACAAGCTCTTCAGAAGGGACAGGCAAGGAAGGAGAGGAGGAGGAGTGGCCCTGTATGTTAGGGAGGAATATGAATGTGTGGAGATAAATGAGGGTAATAGTAGAGTTGAGTGCCTGTGGGTACGAATCAAGGGGAGGACCAGCAAGGCTGATATTGTGGTGGGAGTCTATTACAGACCACCCAACCAGGATGCAGAGGTTGATGAAATGTTCTATAAGCAGCTAGCAGGTGTCTCGAGATCACTTGCACTTGTCCTGGTGGGTGACTTCAACTTACCAGATATCAGCTGGGCACTCCATACAGCTGAGAGGGAACAGTCTAGGAGATTCCTGGAGTGTGTTGGGGATAACTTCCTGACACAGCTGGTGAGTGAGCCAACTAGGGAAGGAGCGCTACTTGATCTGCTGTTTGCAAACAGAGAGGAACTTGTGGGGGATGTAACAGTTGGAGGCCGTCTGGGGTACAGTGATCATGAAATGATAGAGTTTCTGATTCTCAGGGAAGCAAGAAGGGGAACCAGCAGGACTGCCATCATGGACTTCCGGAGGGCAGACTTTGGTCTTTTCAAAAGTCTGCTTGACAGAGTCCCTTGGGAGGCAGCCCTGAAGGGCAAAGGAGTCCAGGAAGGCTGGACACTTTTCAAGGAGGAAGTCCTAAAAGCGCAGGAGCAGGCCGTCCCTGTGCGCAGGAAAGCGAGCTGTCGAGGGAAGAGACCGGCCTGGCTGAACAAAGAGTTAAGGTCACAGCTCAGGGAAAAAAGGAAAGTTTATGTCCTTTGGAAAAAAGGACAGGCGACTCAGGAAGATTACAAAGGTGTAGTAAAGTTATGCAGGGAAAAGATTAGAAAGGCCAAAGCTCAGCTAGAACTGAACCTGGCCCTGGATGTTAAAAACAATAAAAAGAATTTCTATAAATATATTAATAGCAAGAGGAGGACTCGGGAGAACCTCCACTCTCTCCTGGATATGGAAGGTAACATAGTGACAAAGGATGAGGAGAAGGCTGAGGTACTGAATGCCTTCTTTGCCTCGGTCTTTAGCAGTGGAGTAGGGTGTCCCCCGAGTACCCAGACCCCTGAGCTAGCAGTTAGGGGCGGGGAGCAGGACGAAGCCCCCGTAATTCTAAGGGAGATGGTGAGGGACTTGCTCCATAACCTCGACATAAACAAGTCTATGGGCCCAGATGGGATTCACCCGAGGGTTCTGAGGGAGCTGGCAGAAGTGCTTGCAGAGCCACTTTCCATCATCTACCAACAGTCGTGGCAAACTGGGGAGGTCCCAGCCGACTGGCGCCTAGCAAATGTGACGCCCATCCACAAGAAGGGTCGGAAGGATGATCCAGGGAACTACAGGCCTGTCAGTCTGACCTCGGTGCCTGGGAAGGTGATAGAACAGATCATCCTGAGTGCCATTATGCAACACATGAAGGATGCCCAGGTGATCAGGCCCAGCCAGCATGGGTTCACAAGGGGCAGGTCCTGCTTGACAAACCTGATCTCCTTCTATGACAAAGTGACTCGCTTGGTGGATGAAGGAAAGGCTGTGGATGTCATCTACCTAGACTTTAGCAAGGCCTTTGATACAGTGTCCCACAGTATCCTGCTGGAGAAACTGGATGCTCATGGCTTAGATGGGTATACTCTCCGCTGGGTTAAAAACTGGCTGGAGGGCCGGGCCCAGAGAGTGGTGGTGAATGGAATGAAGTCCAGTTGGCGACCGGTCACGAGTGGTGTCCCACAGGGCTCGGTACTGGGGCCGGTTCTCTTCAACATCTTTATCAATGATCTGGACGAGGGGATCGAAAGCACCCTCAGCAAATTTGCAGACGACACCAAGCTGGGTGGCAGTGTTGATCTGCTGGAGGGTAGAGAGGCTTTGCAGAGGGATCTAGACAGGCTGGATCGATGGGCTGAGACCAACGGGATGAGGTTCAATAAGGCCAAGTGCCGGGTCCTGCACTTGGGTCACAGCAACCCCAGGCAGCGCTACAGGCTTGGGGAAGAATGGCTGGAGAGCTGCCTGGCAGAAAAGGACCTGGGGGTGTTGGTCGACAGCAGGCTGAACATGAGCCAGCAGTGTGCCCAGGTGGCCAAAAAGGCCAACAGCATCCTGGCCTGTATCAAGAACAGTGTGGTGAGTAGGACCCGAGAGGTGATCGTCCCCCTGTACTCGGCACTGGTGAGACCCCACCTCGAGTACTGCGTCCAGCTTTGGGCCCCCTACCACAGGAAAGACATTGAGGTGCTGGAGCAGGTCCAGAGAAGGGCAACGAAGCTGGTGAGGGGTCTGGAGCACAAGTCTTACGAGGAGAGGCTGAGGGAGCTGGGGTTGTTCAGTCTGGGGAAGAGGAGACTGAGGGGAGACCTTATTGCTCTCTACAAGTACCTGAAAGGAGGCTGTAGAGAGGCGGGGGTCGGTCTCTTCTCCCAAGTTACAGATGATAGGACAAGAGGCAATGGCCTCAAGTTGCGCCAGGGGAAGTTCAGGTTAGATATTAGGAAATATTTCTTTACTGAAAGGGTTATCAGGCATTGGAATGGGCTGCCCAGGGAGGTGGTTGAGGCACCATCCCTGGAGGTATTCAAGAGAGGAGTTGACATAGTGCTTGGGAATATGGATTAGTGTTGGGTGGTGTGGTGGTGTGTGTGTGGGTTGCGTGTGTGGTGGTTTTTGTTTTTGTTTTTGTTTTTGTTGTTTTTTTTTTTTTTTTTTCATTGGTTGGACTAGATGATCTTAAAAGGTCCCTTCCAACCTCTGTGATTCTGTGATTCTTCTTCTAGGATTACAGCATATTCTGCCTTCCTAGTTCCATTATCAACAAAACTACTCCCATCCACAAATAGATTCATTTCTGCTGAGTCTATAGGTTCATCCTTTAAATCCACTTGACTAGAATAAACCTGTTCAATTGTTGCCAAACAATCATATTCTAATTCTGTCTCACCTGGTAAAGGTAACAAGGTCGCTGGGTTCAATACCGAAGACACTTTTAATTCTACATCATCCTGTTCTAATAAAACAGCTTGATATTTCATCATTCGGCAAGGGGATAACCAATGCCCCCCTTTTTGCTCTAAAACAGTAGTCACCGTATGTGGTACCTGAACAATCAGCTTCTGCCCCAGGGTTAACTTTTGCGCCTTTTGTATGAGCATTACGGTAGCCGCCGCCGCCCGCAAACATGAAGGCCAGCCTTTACTTACTTGGTCCAGTTGCTTGGAAAAATATCCTACCGGTGTTTTCCGGGATCCAGTCTGCTGAATCAGTACTCCCAAAGCAACGTGTTTTTTCTCCTGAACAAACAACTCGAAAGGTTTTTCCAGGTTTGGTAATCCGAGAGCCGGGGCAGCCATGAGCGCGTGTTTCAATTGAAAAAACGATTGTCTGCATTCCGGAGTCCATTCTAGGAGATTTCCAGGTTCCTTGATAGCTTCATACAAGGGTTTCGCTAACAAGTCGAAATTAACGATCCGCAGGCGACACCATCCGGCCATTCCCAGAAACGCTCAGAGTTTGGTTCAGGTATTTGACAGATTGCCTCTTTTGCTCTATTCCCAGGCTCTGTTCTCCCTTCGTAATCGTAAAGCCCAAATAAACAAAGGTCTGCTGCACCACTTGTGCCTTCTGAGATACTCGATATCCAGCTGCTCCTAGAAAATTCAAAAGGTCAATTGTATAGTGCACACAATTGGGTTTTGTCTGTGTCCCCAGGAGAATGTCGTCCACATACTGTAACAAGGTTACTGCCACATTTTCTTTCTGCCAATTCTCTAATTCTTTAGCCAGCTGATTGCCAAAAATCGTGGGACTATTTTTAAAACCTTGCAGTAACACAGTCCAACATAGTTGTGTTTTCTGTCCTGTAGTGGGACTTTCCCACTCAAAGGCAAACAACTTCTGACTTTCTTCTTCTAGTGGAATACAAAAGAAAGCATCCTTTAAATCCAATACGGTAAACCATTGATCTATTTCTTTTATGGTGGTCAGCAAAGTATATGGATTAGCCACTACTGGGTGTACATCTTGTACAATTTGATTAATAGTTCACAGATCTTGGACCAATCTATACTGTGTCTTCTTTACTGGTAAAATGGGAGTACTATATTCTGATTGACATTCCCACAACAGTCTGTATTGAATAAACTTTTCTATCAATGGTTCAAGTCTTCTTTTTGCTTCTAATTTTATTGGATATTGTTTTCGTCTTACCAGTCGTGCATTCGGCTTTAAGTCAATTTTTACTGGTTCCACTGCTTTAGATCATCCTGGCATCCCCGCTTCCCATATGAGAGGATTCACTGCATTCATCACTTCCTCGGGGACTGTAGATGTTTGCACATCTCTGTTTTGCTGGAATAAGAAAATTTGTGCCTCCAATGCTTTTTCTTCTGGTATTTGCACATGGATATGATTATATTCAACTACAATTTGAGCATTAAGTTTACTTAATAAATCTCTTCCCAATAATGGCATAGGGCAATCGGGTACATACAGGAACTTATGCATAAAAACTCAGAATCCATATCCACATTTCATAGGTTGAAAGAAAGGCTTTATTTCTCTATTCCCTGTGGCACCAACAATAGACATATTTTCACTGCTTAATTTTCCTTTACAAGAATTCAAAACAGAACATGCTGCTCCTGTATCCACTAAAAATTCTACTCTTTCATTCCCCAACTTCAGGGTAACCAGGGGTTCTGTTGGGGGCACTTCTGAGTTTTTCCCTGGTCCCCATCACTGAGAATCCTGGTCCAGAGTAAGTAACTCTCTTACCCTGGGATTTTCCGCGCTTTGAGGAAATCGTTCCTGAAATCTATTCTGGGGACATTCTCTCTTCCAGTGTCCTTTTCATCTACACAATGCACACTGATCCCTTTCCAGAGTGGGGCGAAGATTCCCATCTCTTTCCCCTATACTCCGATCCCTTCTATTCCCATTCCATTTCCTTCCTCTCTGATTCCCTTCTGCAATAGCTGCCGCTAGCAATCGTGCATTCCTCACTTGCTCTCTACCCCGTCTATGTTCCTCTTCCCTATTGTTATACACTTTCCAAGCAGTCTCTAACAATTTATTTATTGATCTTGCATTTTCCCCTTCTAATCTCTGTAACTTCTTTCTTATGTCTGGATTGGACTGTCCAATAAAAATATTAGTTATAGACAAAGCATCAGCTTCATTTTCTGGATCCATATCTGAATATTTTCGGGCCATCTCGCATAACCTCTCATAAAAGGCTGAGGGAGTTTCATCTTTTTCTTGAACCACTTGATACAGCTTTGACAAGTTTTTAGATTTTGGGATTGCATTTCTGACTCCAAATAAAACCAATCCTTAATATTCAGCTAAAAGCAATCTTTGAGCCTCATCATTTGGATCCCAATTAGGCTTATTAATTGGAAAATGATCCTCAATTCTTCCTGCCTGTGCATCCTGTACATGGATCCTTTCTGCCTCTTCTCTAGCCTTAGACATCAACATTCTCCTCTTTTCTTAAGTAAAGAGAGCATTTAATATAACCTGAACATCCTTCCAATCTGGATCATGATTTTCTATTGTAGTCTCTAAAGTCTGAGCCACCTTCTGCGGATCTTCTCTATAAGTTCCCGACATTTCCTTCCAAGCTTTTAAATCTGCTACAGAAAATGGTATTTTCACCCACACAGGTTCCTCTGCAGGTCTTACTGCCTGTCTCAAAGAAGCTGAGCCTGGAGCACCACTGGCCCCCCTCGGCTAGTACGACCAGCCACGGGACTATAATGCTGCCCATCCTCGGTCCCTTCCTCAATTTCTCTCCTTCTTTCCCCTCTCGGTGGTGCCACCGGCAACTATCTTCCTCTTCTACTTCATCCTCCTCTTTATATTTATGACACCTTTTGCCAATACTACAAGTCAAACAGCATCGCTACGACAATCTTGATTTCCTGTACTCCTGTTCTAATGCCAGCAGATTAGTATCTGTAACCATTAAACCACACTCTTTTCTGCTCTTATAGTCATTTCTCAAGGTGAAAAACAAATCAACATAGGGAGCTTCATCCCATTTACATTCCTTTATATAAAACAACAGTAATTGTAATATAGTATTATATTTTAACGTGCCATTCTTTGGCCATTTTTCCTGATCTTCCAACACATATACAGGCCACCATTGATTAAAATTTTCAATTAATTTCTTTCACGTTAGGGGATCTCTCCTAAATTTTTCCCCAATGTTTCAAAATAGAGAATAAGAGAGAAGCCTTAGTAATACCCCCTTACCAGGATGATGACACATTTCCCATTACTCCAACCCTTTTCCCGCTCTGGTCATCACTGTACAAGCGCAGGAAATAAACCAACCCAGCAGCTGCAAATACCAATTATAACCTACCGACACATACGCCTTCTGCTATGATTTACTTGGGGGGGGGGGTTACCATGCAATATCTCAACTTGTCATTCAGCTGGTTACTCACTGCCCAACGGGAAATCATCAGGGAAGTCCCCGGAGAAGAGGTCCGGTGCACGCTGGAGTTCCACTTGTGATTTCCCCGCAGCAATGAGAAGCAGTCAAACTCCAAGCCTGTATGTGAAGTACCATCTGGGATGCCAAAAACTGTCACCTGAAATAAAAGCTCTCGAAACCAAAAGTAGTTTAGAGAGGAGATATTGCTTTATTCAATGTCGGGCGCTAGGTGGAAATCCACAAATCTAGCACACCTTACCGGGGACATTCACCCATTATTTATACACAAAAGATTCTCATTATTCCCCCTACCTAATACATAACTCCACCTAGGCTTACATATTCAGTAGGATGGCCGAATAGCCCTTTTGCACATGCGTATGAAATTTTGCAGCGTCGGCAAAACACTTCTGCACAGGCGGGAGTTCCTCGGTGGTCGTTTGGGTAGGGATACCCTTCCTCACATTATCCTTTTAAGGTACTGAGTCATCTCAGGACAGTAAAAGTTTACTCTAAGTTTGCCAGCTTCTTGAGGATGATAAGGATGTCCTTTGAAGTAGCCACAGCTCTGTCCTAATTGGTATAGGAGTACATATTTTTGACATATGAGAGAACCTTGAAGTGATTACCTACGTCTTGTTATCCCATCCTTATCACTGTCAGCTCGGTGATCAATTATTTTCTCACACAGTAAGGAGGTTAGTAGGAAGCAAACAACATTTTAGTTAGCATATGGTTATAAACAAAGCAGAGGCCTGTCTTTGGTAACAATACCTTACAGAGTCTGAGTGCCTTTCTTACTGGGATCATAATGGACCAGCACGTCCTGGTGCTAAACAGCTCCTCTATCGCTTGGTTCAGGAAATAGTCCTCCTGGATTGTTTATGCCCTGCTTTGTTGTTCCTCCAGCAGATATCAGGGTGGTTCAAGTTCCCCATGAGGTCCAGGGCCTGTGAGTGTGAGGCTGCTCCTAGATGTCTGTAAAACTCCTCATCCACTTCTTCTTCCTGGTCAGGTGGCCTATAGTAAATGCCCACTACAATGTCATCCATATTGGTCTGCTCTTTAATCTTTACTCGTAAGCTCTCAGTTGGCTCATCATCCATCCTCAGGCAGAACTCCATGTATTCCAGCTGATCTCTCACATAAAGGGCATCTCCCGCTCCTCGTCTTCCCATCCTGTCCTTCCAAAAGAGCCCATTCATTGCATCACTCCAGTCATGCAAGCCATCCCACCATGTGGGATTCCATTTTCCCATCCACAGGGCCAGGTTTTAATCTACCCCAACTTATTTTCCAAGATCTGTATGCCGAGACTACCATAATTTACTCCGTCGATAATCCTTATTGTCCTCATAGGTAAAGTGGAAGAGAGACATTCAGGCCAAAGTAGTTTATGGGACAGATACATGTTAGCTCAAGGGTAGCCTTGGCTGCAGTGATCATGAAATGGTGGAGTTCAAGATCCTTAGGGCAGCGAGGAGGGTATGCAGCAAGCTCACTACCCTGGATGTCAGGAGAGCAGACTTCGGCCTCTTGAGGGATCTGCTTGGTAGGGTAACATGGGGAAAAGCACTATAGGGGAGAGGGGTCCAAGGAAGCTAATTAGTATTCAAGGATCACCTCCTCCAGGCTCAGGAGCGGTGTATCCCAAGAAAGAACAAGTCAGGCAAAAATTAGGAAAACTAGGAGGTGATTGGTGACGGCCAAGATGGCTTCACCAAGGGCAAGTCATGCCTGACAAATTTGGTGGCCTTCTATGATGGTGTTACAGCATTGGAAGACAAGGGCAGAGCAACAGATGTCATCAACCTGGATTTGTGCAAAGTGTTTGACACTGTCCCGCATGACATCCTGGTCTCTAAATTGGAAAGACATGGATTTGACTGATGGACCACTTGGTGGATAAGGAATTGGCTAGATGGCCACACTCAAAGGGTTGCGGTCAACGGCTCAATGTCCAGGTGGAAACCAGTGACGAGTGACGTCCCTCAGGGGTTGGTACTGGGACCAGTGTTGTTTAACATCTTTGTCAGAGACATGGACAGTGGGATTGAGTGCACCCTCAGCAAGTTTGCCGATGACACCAAGCTGTGTGGTGTGGTTGACACACTGGAGGGAAGGGATGTCATCCAGAGGGACCTGGACAGGCTTGAGAGGTGGGCCCATGTGAACCTCATGAAGTTCAGCCAGGCCAAGTGCAAGGTCCTGCACCTGGGTCACGGCAATCTCAGGCACAAATACAGGTTGGGCGGAGAATGGATTGAGAGCAGCCATGAGAAGGACGACTTGGGGGTGTTGGTGGATGAGAAGCTCAACATGAGCCGGCAATGTGTTCTGGCAGCCCAGAAAGCCAACCCCATCCTGGGCTGCATCAAGAGAAGTGTGGCCAGCAGGTCGAGGGAGGTGATTCTACCCCTCTATTCTGTTCTGGTGAGACCCCACCTGGAGTTCTGTGTCCAGCTCTGGAGTCCTCAGCACAGGAAGGACGTGGACCTGTTGGAATGGGTCCAGAGGAGGGCCACAAAGATGATCAGAGGGCTGGAGCACATCTCCTATGAGGACAGGCTGAGAGAGTTGGGGTTGTTCAGCCTGGAGAAGAGAAGGCTCTGGGGAGACCTTATAGTGGCCTTTCAGTACCTGAAGGGGGCTGACAGGAGAGATGATGAGGGACTTTTTCTCAGGGAGTGTAGCAATAGGATAAGGGGTAACGGTTTTAAACTGAAGGAGGGAAGATTTAGACTAGATATTAGGAAGAAATTCTTTACTGTGAGGGTGGCGAGACACTGGAACAGGGAAGTTGTGGATGCCGTGGATGCCCCTTCCCTGGGAGTGTTCAAGACCAGGCTGGATGGGGGTTGAGAAACCTGGTCTAGTGGGAGGTGTCCCTGCCCATGGCAGTGGGGTTGGAACTTGATGGTCTTTAAGGTCCCTTCCAACCCGAACCATTCTATGATTCTATGATAATTAAAATCGCAGCCTACTATGTTAGTAAAGTTACAAAGACAAATATTAAAGTGGTTATCTGCATCTACTATGACAGTTTCTGGGTGGGACTTAACATACTCTCATATATAAATACCTGCTGCTTTCGTACAACGCATGCATCAACATCAATTGCTTGCAACTTATCGTTGTTTTATTGGTCCTATACTCTGTGTTCTCATGGATACAATATAGTTCCATTATGATTCAATCCTAACACAACGATCGGATATACAGGATATATAGTGTTGGGAAACTAATGATTGGCAAGTCAATCGGGTGCCAGTGTGGAGAACAGAGGACTGGAAGCAGCTATTAGAAGTGGGAAAGGAAAAGACACTGCGAATAGGCTGGGTAAAGGCACGTGATAAAGCTATAACTGAGGTTGCCCACTGGAACAATGAAGTTGACTACCTTACCCGCATACATACATTGGAAGCAGGTGAGAGTACAGATGCACAGGAGTGGGTAATTTTAAGGGAATGGCTACATGAAAGGTGTGGCCACATTGGGAAAGCTGATCTGTATAAAGAATACCAAGCCAGAGGGTGGTCTGCTACACTGGCAGACTGTGAAAGGACAATAACACACTGTCCACAGTGCTGCTTATGATTAAAAATGAATCATCCAAATCAAGCCCTGCCTTTACATATTAGGGCAGGGAAAACACTCTGGCAAACTTGGCAAATTGATTATATTGGGCCACTTAAAGTGTCTAATCATTATAGATATATCCTAGTAGGTGTAGAGGTCGATTGACCCAAGCCACCACAACCACAACAGCGTCTGGAGAATGGACCATTCCATAGAACGTTCAAGTGCTAAAGGAATGGTTTAGTACTTTACCTATGCCTTCTGCCATCCAAAGTGATAATGGTTCACACTTCACAGCAGCCATCATCCAGGAATGGGAAAAGGGGAAGGTATTTGACTGGGTCTTCCATACCCCTTATTACCCCCAGGCAAATGGAATGGTAGAACAGATCAATGGATTAAAAGATTTGCAAAGGTCCATGAATCAAATTGGAACCTGAGACTATCTGAAGCAGTATATACTGTTAATAACAGATGGGGTAAAAATGGAAATGCAAAAAGCATTTTGTCCTACTGGAGAAATGATCTCCAAGGCACCACATAAAATTGGCAAATTCCCCATACAAATACATCCTGGTCAATCAGTAATGGTCAAATTACCTCAAACTGGAGTTGTACTCCTGACATTGACCAATCCAAGGGGATCATATGCATGGGAAGCAAAAGATAACTCTGACCGCATACGTCAGTAGTAGGTGGATCATACCAGATTTCTAACTGAGTTAGGGGAAATAACTGAAAATGCAAAAGTTAGACAATTGAAAAACTGCAAAAGTTAAACTTTTATGTAATAGGCGGATCGAGAAGTCTGTACCTTCCAAGTACCTCAGCCAATGGGGAAAGGAAGAGGGTTACATGCGGCTGGGGAATTAGGATAAAATGGAGGTTGCATCCTCTGGCAATTTGAGAGACCCCACAGGGATATGCCCCAGTGGACTCTCCCTTTATTCAAATAAAGTCTTTGCAGGACTCCTCTGTCTCCTTTGTGAACATCGACCTCTGGCTACGGGATCTTCTGCACAAGTAGGGGCTCGTCCAGGATCCTTCCACCTTCCAGGGATGGCGGATGACAAATGGAGCTGACAGCATGCCTCACCAAAACTTTGATGATCAGCTCCCTTCATAGATTCATAGATTGGTCCAGGCCGGAAGGGACCTCCAAAGGTCATCTAGTCCGACCTCCCCGCAGTCAGCAGGGACACCCCCAACTAGACCAGGTTGCCCAGGGCCTCGTCGAGCTTCACCTTGAATATCTCAAGGGAAGGGGCCTCAACCACCTCCCTGGGCAACCTGTTCCAGTGTTCCACCACCCTCATGGTAAAGAATTTTTTCCTAATATCCAATCTAAATCTCCCCTTCTCCAGCTTAAAACCATTGCCCCTCGTCCTGTCGCTGCAGGCCTTTGTAAACAGACCCTCCCCAGCCTTCCTGTAGGCCCCCCTCAGGGACTGGAAGGCCGCTATGAGGTCTCCCCGGAGCCTCCTTTTCTCCAAGCTAAACAACCCCAGCTCCCTCAGTCTGTCCTCATAGGAGAGGTGCTCCAGCCCCCTGATCATTTTGGTGGCCCTCCTCTGGACCCTCTCTATCAGGTCCATGTCCTTTCTATATTGAGGGCTCCAGACCTGCACACAGTACTCCAGGTGAGGTCTCACCAGAGCAGAGTAAAGTGGCAGAATCACCTCTCTGGATCTGCTGGCAACACTTCTTTTGATGCAGCCCAGGATGCGATTGGCCTTTTGGGCTGCGAGAGCACATTGCCTGCTCATGTCCAGCTTCTCGTCAATCAGCACCCCCAAGTCCCTTTCCTCAGGGCTGCTTTCTAATACCTCATCCCCCAGTCTGTATTTATACTGAGGATTGTTTCTTCCCAGGTGCAGAATCCTGCACTTGCTTTTGTTGAACCTCATGAGGTTCATCTGGGCCCACCTCTCCAGCCTGTCCAGGTCCCTCTGAATGACATCCCGTCCCTCCGGTGTATCGACAACACCACACAGCTTGGTGTCATCTGCAAACTTGCTGATGGTGCTCTCAATCCCTCTGTCTATGTCTTTGATAAAAATGTTAAACAGTACTGGTCCCAGGACGGACCCTTGAGGGACACCACTAGTCACTGCTCTCCATCTGGACTTCAAGCCATTGAGTACCACCCTCTGGGTGCGACCATTCAGCCAATTCCTTATCCACCGAACCGTCCACCCATCAAATCCGTATCCCTCCAATTTGGCAAGTAGAATGTTGTGAGGAACTGTGTCAAAGGCCTTACAGAAGTCCAGATAGATTACATCCATAGGTCGCCCCTTGTCTACTGACCTAGTCACTTCATCATAGAAGGCCACTAGGTTAGTCAGGCAGGACCTGCCCCTAGTAAAGCCATGTTGGCTGTCCTGAATCATCCCCCTGTCCTCCATGTGCCCAAGCATGGCATCCAGAAGGATCTGTTCCATGATCTTCCCAGGCACAGAGGTGAGGCTGACAGGTCGGTAGTTCCCAGGGTCCTCCTTTCTTCCCTTTTTAAAAATGGGTGTGATGTTTCCTTTCTTCCAGTCTGCAGGGACTTCACCTGACTGCCATGACTTTTCGAATATCATGGAAAGTGGTTTTGCAACTTCATCTGCCAGTTCCTTCAGGACTCTGGGATGGATTTCATCAGGTCCCATGGACTTGTATGTCTTTAGATTCCTTAGGTGATCACGTACCATGTCTTCAGTTATAGTGGGATGGACTTTGTCACCTGGATCCTCAACTTGTGGGCCATCAATACAAGAGCTAGGAGGAGAGGGGTTGCCAGTGAAGACTGAGGCAAAAAAATTATTGAGAACTTCTGCCTTCTCTTCCTCCATTGATACAAGTTCCCCATTGCTGCTCTTTAGGGGGGGTACATTTTCTTTAACCTTCCTTTTCTGGTTAATGTACCTGTAGAAGCCTTTCTTGTTTTTCTTTATGTCCCTTGCCAAGTCCAATTCTAGCTGTGCCTTGGCCTCCCTGACCTCATTCCTACACAGCCGGGCAACATCCCTATACTCTTCCCAGGTTGCCTGTCCCTTCCATTTCCTGTGTAGCCCCATCTTACCCCTTAGTTTGACCAGCAGGTCCCGGCTCAACCATGGTGGTTTCTTGCCTTCCTTACCCAATTTCCTACATGTTGGGATTGAGATCTTTTGCGCTCTATGGAGAGCATCCTTAAAGATCTGCCAGCTTTGTTCTGCTCCCTTGTCCCTAAGGGCAGTTTCCCACGGGGTCCTATTTACTAACTCCTTGAAGAGTTGGAAGTTCGCTTTCTTAAAATTTAGCGTCCTGATGGTGTTCCTCTTGGGCTTCAAACTTCTTAAGAGAGTGAACTGCACTAGAGCATGATCACTGCAGCCCAGACTGCCTTCAACTTTGATATCCCTGATGGCCTCACTTGCATTTGTGACCAACAAGTCCAACAATGCATCTCCTCGAGTAGGGCTGGTGATTTCTTGTCTCAAGAAGTTGTCATCTAGGCACTCTAGAAGCTTCCTGGAGTGCCTGCAGCCAGCCGTGTTGCTTTTCCAACAGATGTCAGGGTGGTTAAAGTCACCCAGCAGGATGAGAGCCTGTGATCGTGATGCCTCTTCCAGCTGGAGTAAGAAGGCATCGTCGACAGGCTCTGCCTGGTCAGGAGGCCTGTAGTAGACTCCTACCACAAGGTTCCCTTTGTTGTCCCGATCTCTAATTCCTACCCACAAGCTTTCTACCTGCTCATGGCTATTCTTTAGCAACAACTCTTCACACTCTAGCCATTTCTTCACATAGAGGGCAACACCTCCACCCCTTCTTCCTCTCCTGTCCCTTCTGAATAGTTTGTAGCCATCAATGGCCACACTCCAGTCGTAGGACTCGTCCCACCAAGTTTCCGTAATTGCTACTATGTCGTAGCTTTCCTGTAGCAGGATGGCTTCCAACTCTTCCTGTTTGTTTCCCATGCTGCGTGCGTTGGTGTAGAGACACTTTAGTCGGTCTGCTGGCTGTGTCTCCTTCTTAGAGGGGCACTCCACTGATCTCCCAACATGTTTTGTGCCAAATACACTTCTGTCCCCTATTGTCTCAGGGGATCTCGGTCCCTCTCTGCAAGACCATGCCTTTGTTACAGTATTTACAGCATCTCCCACTTCAAGTGAGATGGCAGGCTGAAGGCTCTCCTTAGGCTTATTTCTGCTGGACTCGTGTTTAACCCCTTCCCCCTTCGAGCCTAGTTTAAAGCCCTTTCAACAAGCCCTGCCAACTCACATGCCAGTATCTTTTTCCCCCTCTGAGAAAGATGTATTCCATCCGTTGCTAGGAGACCTGGTGCCGTATAAAGTTCCCCAAGATTAAAAAACCCAAAATTTTGTTGGTGGCACCAGTTTCTGAGCCACTTGTTAATCATGCATATTTTTTTTTTCCTCTTGGTATTCCTACCTGCGACTAAGGGTACTGACGAGAAAATTATCTGTGCCCCTGATCCCTCAACCAGTTTCCCCAGTCTCTTAAAGTCCTTTTTGATTGTTTTTGAATTTCCAGTGTTGACTTCATCGCTACCCACCTGAATAACTACTAACGGATAGTAGTCAGAGGGCTGTACCAGACTTGGCAGCCTTCTGGTAACATCTCTGACCCGGGCCCCAGGGAGGCAGCAGACTTCCCTGTGGGAAGGATCCGGCCGACATATGGGACCCTCTGTTCCCTTCAGAAGGGAGTCACCAATAACAATAACCTTTCTCTTTTTTTGTAGTGTAGAGGTTCTGATGCGAGGGGGAGACTGATTTGCTTTAGGTGACTCCCCAGATGGTGCTTCTTCTACCTTCTCATTTGCCTCACTCTCAACCTCCAGTGTCCCATACTTGTTGTACAGGGGTAAATGGAGAGAAGAGGGGGGCTGTGAGACTTTTCCCTTGCCTCTTCTAACAGGCACTTGTATCCATTCCTCCTTCTTCCTTTGGTCACCTCCCTCTGCTACAGGGGTCTGCAGTGCCTGATACCACACATCTAGTTCTTGTTCGCATTCCCTTATGGATCTTAGTCTATTGACTTCTTCCCTTAGTTCAGCCACCATGTTAAGCAGATCGCTGATCTGCTCACACCTAACACAGATGGTGTCTCCGCCACCCTCTGTTGCAAGGTTCCAGCACTCACTGCAGCCAATTGCCTGGGTGCCTGCATGTTTGTGTAGGGCCTCAGTTTGGGTACCCACAGTTTTTTTAACAGCCTTCGGCCGAGCTTCAACCATGATTCAAAAAAATCTCTTCTGCCAAGTGACTACTTTTTTTTTTTTTTTCCTGTGTGTCACGCACCGCCTGCCAGACCAGTCAGCTGCCGCCGCCTCGCCGACCGACCGAGTGTCTGCTCTGACCGCGTTTAAATCCCCGCGGCCGCGCCCCCTCCGCGCCTGATTGGCTGACGCGGACTTCCGGGTTCCGGCTGGGGCTTGGGCTGTGAGTGGGGGGTCCCTGAGCTCGGAAACCCCTCCATACAGCGCGATCCAACCCTCCCCGCGTGCTCACCTCAGTCCTCGTCGCCG
This sequence comes from Numenius arquata, assembly GCF_964106895.1. Taxonomy (NCBI): domain Eukaryota; kingdom Metazoa; phylum Chordata; class Aves; order Charadriiformes; family Scolopacidae; genus Numenius; species Numenius arquata. The sequence continues at coordinate 4,067,216 of NC_133615.1, forward strand.
GTGCTGCCGCCACCGCCTCGCCGACCGACCGAGTTTCTGCTCTGACCGCGTTTAAATCCCTGTGGCCGCGCCCCCTCCGCGCCTGATTGGCTGACGCGGACTTCCGGGTTCCGGCTGGGGCTCGGGCTGTGAGTGGGGGGTCCCTGAGCTCGGAAACCCCTCCGTACAGCGCGATCCAACCCTCCCCGCGTGCTCACCTCAGTCCTCGTCGCCGGTGCCTTCAATGGCTGCCGGCGCTGGACGACTGACTGGGTACCCAAGACTGTTCAGGAGACAGACGAGTGACGGACCGCAGGGGTCCATGAAGACATCTGCAAGGAGAGACCACTGGAAACCTCACCGGCGAGTACTATGGGAAATTCGGGGAGTAAAAAAAGGGAGGATGCCCAGGGAAGGCAGTAAAAAGAGGATGCCCAGGGAGGGCAGTAAGGGAAAGTCGAGAATGGGTGTCGAAGATCAGGATGATGACCCCGAAATACCCCTGGAAAGTCCCTTGGGGAGAATGTTAAGATCTTGGGGAGATCTACACATTCACCCAGAAATAACTAAGGAAACAATGGTAAAGTTTTGTTATATTGTCTGGCCTGACTATAATTTGCAAAAAGGTTTTAGATAGCCTCCTCTTGGGTCAGATGATGCTAGTCTTTGTCAGTGTTTATGCTTATACTCTGAGAAAGGACTTATTGAAAAAGAATGTGGTGAAATATCACAGAATCACAGAATCTTCTCGGTTGGAAGGGACCTTTGAGATCATCGAGTCCAACCAACAAAAAAAACCCAAAACAAACAAAAAAAAACCCCCAAACCAAAACAAACACCCACAACCACACACCACACCCACCCACAAACAGACACAACCCAACAATCTCGGGCACTAGAGCATGCCCTGAAGTGCCACATCTACACATTTCTTAAATACCTCCAGGGATGGCGACTCCACCATCTCCCTGGGCAGGCTGTTCCAGTGCCTGACCACCCTCTCAGTAAAGTAATTCTTCCTAATATCTAATCTAAACCTCCCCTGCCCCAACTTCAGACCATTTCCTCTGGTCCTGTCGTTATTCCCTTGGGAGAAGAGGCCAACACCCACCTCTCTACAACCTCCTTTCAGGTAGTTGTAGAGGGCAATGAGGTCCCCCCTCAGCCTCCTCTTCTCCAAACTAAACATGCCCAGTTCCCTCAGCCTCCCCTCATATGACATGTTCTCTAGACCCCTCACCAGCTTGGTGGCTCTCCTCTGGACATGCTCCAGCACTTCAATGTCCTTCCTGTAGTGAGGGGCCCAGAACTGAACACAGTACTCGAGGTGAGGCCTCACCAGTGCCGAGTACAGAGGCACCATCACTTCCCTACTCCTGCTGGCCACGCTATTCCTGACACAGGCCAGGATGCTGTTGGCTTTCTTGGCCACCTGGGCACACTGCTGGCTCATGTTAAGCCGGCTGTCCACCAACACCCCCAGGTCCTTTTCTGCCGGGCAGCCTTCCAGCCACTCTTCCCCAAGCCTGTAGCGTTGCCTGGGGTTGTTGTGACCAAAATGCAGGACCCGGCACTTGGCCTTATTAAACCTCATCCCATTGGCCTTGGCCCATTGATCCAACCTGCCCAGGTCCCTCTTTAGAGCCTTCCGACCCTCAAGCAGATGAACACTCCCACCTAGTTTGGTGTCATCTGCAAACTTACTGAGGGTGCACTCAATCCCCTCATCCAGATCATCAATAAAGATATTAAACAAGACTGGCCCCAAAACTGAGCCCTGAGGGACACCACTGGTGACCGGCCGCCAACTGGATTTCACCCCATTAATTACAACTCTCTGGGCACGGCCATCCAGCCAGTTTTTTACCCAGTGAAGAGTACACTTGTCTATGCCATGATTCTCCAGCTTCTCCAGGAGAATGCTGTGGGGGACGGTGTCAAAGGCCTTACCAAAGTCCAGGTAGACAACGTCCACAGCCTTTCCCGCATCGAGAAGGCGGGTCACATGGTCATAGAAAGAGATCAAGTTGGTTAAGCAGGACCTCCCTTTCATAAACCCATGCTGGCTGGCCCTGATCCCTTGGCTGCCCTGCACTTGCCGTGAGAGCTCACTCAAGATGATCCTCTCCATGATCTTTCCTGGTACTGAGGTCAGACTGACAGGCCTATAGTTTCCCGGATCCTCCTTCTGGCCCTTCTTGTAGATGGGCATCACGTTGGCCACCCTCCAGTCATCTGGCACCTCTCCTGTTGACCAGGATTGTTGATAGATAATGGAGAGAGGCTTGGTGAGCTCTCCCGCCAGCTCCCTGAGTACCCTTGGATGAATCCCATCTGGCCCCATGGACTTATGTATGTTGAGGTATATAAGCAAATCATTAACTACTTCCTCCTGGACTATGGGGGGGTTGTTCTGCTCTCCATCCTTATCTTCCAGCTCAGGAGGCTGAACACCCTGGGGGTAGCTGGTCCGACTATTGAAGACAGAAGCAAAGAAGGCATTAAGTATCTCAGCCTTCTCCTCGTCCTTGGTCGCAATGTTTCCCCCCGCATCCAGTAAGGGATGGAGATTCTCCCTGACTCTCCATGAGGGGAGTCATTGGGGTTTTTGAGGATTAGCAGAAGCCTTCCTCAAAAATCTACACTGCCTTCAGTATTTTGTTTTAGCAAAAAGAGCAATCGAGGGTTGTTGATAATTTGTGCTAAGGTCAATAATCAGGTTACAAGGGAAGCTGCTAGCGGAGGGCGACCTTGGGCTGTACGCCCGTTCCAATGATGACAGGTGGATTTTACTGAAATGCCCCGAGCAGGAAGACTTAAGTATCTTTTGGTAATGGTATGCCAGATAACCGGGTGGCCAGAAACATTTTCAGTTGCTTCAGCAACTACAGGATCAGTTATTAAAGTGCTTTTAGAACAAATAATTCCTAGATATGGAATAGTAGAGGCAATAGATTCAGATAGAGGAACTCGTTTTACTGGAAGAATTCTTCAAGGGGTTATGGTGGCCTTAGGAATACAGTGGGATTTACATACTCTGTGGCATCCTCAGAGTTCGGGGAAAGTAGAGAAGATGAATGGGGAAATTAAGAAGCATCTTTTAAAATTAGTTTTGGAAACCAAAATGCCATGGATACGTCTTCTACCATTAGCTTTAGCTAGAATACGGGCCAAACCCAGAGGAGACATTCAATTATCCCCCTTTGAATTAATGTTTGGAATCCCTTACCCTGCTAACTCTCGACCTAGTGGGGAGGTAGAAATAAGTGATGTATACTTGAAACAGTATGTGGCCAGGATACTGTCTCTTGTAAAATCTCTTCGACAGGAAGCTCAGCTGGCACAGACCCTGCCTTTGGACTTTGCTGTCCATAGCATCCAACCGGGAGATTGGGTCCTAATTAAAGAGTGGAAAGAAGCACCATTGGTGGCAAAGTGACAGGGACCGTACCAAGTGTTATTAACCATGGAAACAGCAGTTAAGACAGCCGAGCATGGGTGGACTCATCATACTCAAGTCAAGATGTCTAAGGCCCCGGAAAACTGGACTTCAGAGCTAGAGGAAGAGGAGGGGAAACTGCGGCTAACCTTCCGTAGAAAAAGACCTGATGAGTAATATTTGATAATTTAAAATCAAGGGCAAGACTGGATTGACCTCTGTGTTTGCCACAAAAAGAAATTCTAAACTCCGCTACTGGCTGCAACCCAGTAGGTGTTGAGCAGTGGAAGCACATGCCATACCAGACCTTGATTTGAAAAAGTGAAAAATTGAAGTTTAGGGTGGGAAACTAAAACTGACTCTTACAAGGAGTGGATCAGACTAGTAGCCATCGGGTAGACCTTGGGAGGAGTTCCATGTGTTTACCCAAAGGATCTATGTATAGATCCATAAGGAAAGGAGTTCCCTTATTTGGACTTCCAGCTGTTGCGGTTTTGACCAGATTGACCAATCAGAATGACAGATGGCCCCTCCCTCCCCCCTCTAAGGAAAAGAGAGGAGAGGAAGAGATAAAAGAGATTTATGAGTTTAGAAAAAACTAAACTCCTTTAATGAAAATATTAATAAATAATGAAATAAATAATAATAAGAAAAGAAAAAAAAGGAAAAAAAAAAGGATACAGTATATACAAAACTGTATCAAGCTCCCAGGATGATGATCACATCACCAGCAGGCACAGGGGAAAGTCCCAGACTGGACTTGGGGGTGGACAGGAGCTGGATTCTGGATCTGGAGTCAGGAATGCTCGGATCGGGATCAAAAGCAGACGAACAAACAGGGTCCTCCTCGGATGTCAGCCATTGAAGGAAGAGAGTTGACCCTTTGATCCCTCAGCTTTTATACTGAGCATGGGGCAGATGGGATGGAATAGCCTGTTGGTCAGTTTTGGGTCACCTGTCCTGTCCTCTCCTCCCCACATGTGTGACCCCTCTATGCTTTTCCGCTTCCGACCCTCCAACAGGGCAAATAACAAATTTACCTGACCTTGGTTGTTATAACAATAAGTATAAGCAAGGGCCTCTCTGCATACCATTCCTTGGTATAATCAGGTCTTATCACTATGAGAATATGAACAGCTTCTGAACAATATGCTGTTAATTTTCAGAGTTTAGTTAGTTAGAAGAGGCCCAGCTAAAAAGGTAAAATTACTCAAGAGAAAATTAGTTCTGTTTTACCTCAAACTAGGACACAGCAACTGGTGAGCAGACACTAACTGAATTGTTTCTGTATGTTCACTTGCCACATCCAGTGTAGAAAGATAATAAGCTCAAGATGAAATTTTTAGTAATGATCATGTTTCTATGTTATTGGTAAAATCGAAGTCTGGGATGGGAAAACCGATTTTTGACTCTAGGGGAAGAGGTAGCCAAAGCTTTTAACCTCAGTAATTGCTGGGTCTGTGGAGGTCCAGGAGGAGCTGAAGATTGGCCGTGGGTAGCCCAGCCTGTCCAGCCTAAATGGTGGGTGAGTGACTTAAGTATAGTGCATAATGGAACTGGGTTCTGGAAGGAAGAAGGAGGTACATGGAAAATACAGTACCCAGGAAAAGGAAATTACTGTCTGAATAGGACCAAGCTGGGAGGGAAAAATGTAGGTAAAAGCAAACGTGAGTGGACATTGTCACCAGGAATGGATTGTTATGATCCTTATTGTAGACTTTATCATTGCTTTAGATACCAAGGAAGATGGAACCAAACACATGTTAAGCTCATAGATGGCACCTGGGTAAAGCGCTCTTTCAAAGAACCTTGGCACAGCAGATGTAAAGCAATTGCAAGAGAAATTATGCAAAAAGGGGGGTTTAGAGATTCTTTATTCCTGGCTTGTCAGCGGGACAATACCATTAGCAAAAATCACATAATAAGGGTTTATCAATGGGCCTGGCAAAATTCAAGTGGAACTAGGACCTATTTTAGAAAATTTTGGTCGGCTACAAATCGAACCAAGAATGATAGGGGATGTAACTGTAAATGGCACCCGGATGCGGGAGCCTTTGAATGTGATTATTGTGATTCCTATGGTGATTTAAGTATAGCAGGAGGACCGTTGGGATCAAAAGACACTCTATACTGTGAAATACCACATGATAATGAAACATGGGAAGGCCCATTCGCTAACGGGACTTGGGCTTTGAAGGGCCGTTACTGGATTTGTGGGCAACATGCCTACCGAAGGTTACCTCCAAATTGGTCAGGGTTATGTTATATAGAATATATTAGACCATTTTTTTTCTTATTACCACAAGTTCAAGGAAACGAGTGAGGGGTTAACGTATATGATGATTTGCTAAGAGAACGACGATCAATTGATAAATCCCTAACTAAAGGTGGTTCCCAATCATGGGGAAAAGATGAACGGCCACCTGAATGAATTATACAATATTATGGACCAGCAACATGGAATCCCCACGAGGTGATTTCTGGAGCAAGAGACCCCATTTATAATTTAAATAGGATAATTAGATTACAAGTCATTTTTGAAATTATAACTAACCAGACAGCTGAGGCTCTTGACCTTCTTGCAGACCAATCTACTCAGATGAGGAATGCAATTTTCCAACACCAAATGGTCCTAGATTATTTACTAGCAGAAGAAGGGGGAGTTTGTGGAAAATTAAATGAATCCAACTGTTGTTTACAAATTGATGATAACGAGAAGGTAGTAAAACAGATAACACAAGGAATGAGAAAACTAGCTCATGTGCCAGTTCAAACCTGGAAAGGATGGGAATCAGACATGTTCTCGTGGTTGCCTGGTGGACCATGGATTAAACGCATGTTGTTTTTCTCTCTTTGTGCAGTAGCAGCTCTGATTTTTGTACCATGTATGATACCTTGTTTGATGCAGCTCATTCAGCATGTAGTCAGAAGGATGCAAGTAGTAGCTGTGCCCACTGACCCAGAATTAGCTACAAGGGGACAGAAGATGATGTCTCTGCAAATAGTTCCAAACCCAAAAGTAAGTCAAGAAGAAAAGATCCAATTAATGGTGACTAAACTTTGTGAAGACAAATATTAAAATAAAAAGAGGAAGGATTGATAAGATAGGGATAAGAGCATCTCCACAAACAGCTGATAAAATAGGGATAAGAGTGTCTTCACAAACAGGGAAGTTAATTGAAGCTGCAGGACTAAGATAACCAAAAAATAGGGGAATTAATTGAAAATGCAAAAGTTAGACAATTGAAAAACCGCAAAAGTTAAACTTTTATGTAATAGGCGGATCGAGAAGTCTGTACCTTCCAAGTACCTCAGCCAATGGGGAAAGGAAGAGGGTTACATGCGGCTGGGGAATTAGGATAAAATGGAGGCTGCATCCTCTGGCAATTTGAGAGACCCCGCAGGGATATGCCCCAGTGGACTCTCCCTTTATTCGAATAAAGTCTTTGCAGGACTCCTCTGTCTCCTTTGTGAACATCGACCTCTGGCTACGGGATTTTCTGCACACAGTGGATACCCATTACATTAAAGTGCCATAAACTGAATCCAGAATGCCTTTTGTTTGTACAGCCAGGGTGAATTTAGGGGTAAGGTAGGAGTTTCAGGTGGCTGGGATCTGAAACTCCTGCTCTCAGTATAAGCTCTCTATTACAGTTGGTCAGACCCTGAAACTACTGTATTTTTTTTCTAGGCTCCCACACTGGCCCTTGCCTAGAATCACATTCTGCTTCACAGATTATACCTGCAAGGGCCTGCAGTGGCTGTCGTGCACCACACATGATACCAGCAAACACAAAGCACTTCAAGCTTTGCATGAACTTTCTGACCAAAAAAAAAAAAAAAAGCATAAAACAAGAACTCTTTTACAAGACAGCTAATACATTGAATACAGTGCCTTTCAGAAATTAACTTTTTCCTTGGGAGTCTTTGTCAGTTCTCTGTGCTCAGAAAAATTTCCCTAACCTCCCTATTATATATAAACAGGCTTTTTTTCTGGGAGCCTTCTGACAGGTTACTTAATTTCCAGGTAACCTTTCCCTGCTAAACCATTTTTCTCATGTCCTAGCCTTTTGAATAAAGGGTTGACCTTGGCTGGCCACCGGGTTCCCACCAAGCTGCTCTATCACTCCTCCTCCTCAGCAGGTCAGGGGAGAAAATAAGATGAAAAACTTGTGGGTCAAGATAAAGGCAGCTTAATAAAGAAAAGCAAAGGCCACACATGGAAACGAAGAAAACAAAAAGATTTATTCTCTGTTTCCCATCATCAGGTGCTATCCAGCCACTTCCTGGGAAGTAGGGCCTCAGTACACGTAGTGGTTGCTTCGGAAGACAAGTGACTTAATAATAAATGCCCTTCCTCCTTTCTCTCTCTAATTTGCTCAGCAGTTTCTAGCACATTATGAAAACACACAGAATCATAGGCTATGTATGGAAAGGAGGAATGTCAACAATTTATCTCAATAATTTAGAAAGAAAATAAACTACAAAAGTTGTTGGACAGATGCTGACTATTGCTCTCTGAAGGCATAGATATTCAAAGAAGTAATCAATTGGATATTACAGGTTTTTCTAGAGACAGGAAATACTGAAATCCTAACCTTACCCCCATCTTCATTCCACCCAAAAGTGAGCCACATAATTATTCATTCCTTTTTGTGCTAAAATGCTCATAAACTAATTACCTTGTAAGGAAAAATCAATGGAACTCCCACCTCCAGACATACATTTGCCTACTTAAAAATAAAATGCAATACTATATCAGTCTTTCAGTGCTAGACTGGTGCTTTCTGACCACTCATAGTTGAGCTTCACTTCAGAAAAAAAAAAGCCATCATTTGCCTTTCAGTGGTTCAGCTTTGTATCCCACCCTTTATCCATGGAATGCTACTGCCCTTGCTCATCTGTAGCAGTCTAGGGCTGTAATTCCTGCATCTGCAAAAAACTGTCTCTGCTGTTTTATGCAGACCTGGCCAAAGTGGGAAGTGCACTTGGAAGCTGGGAGCCATCCTGCTTGATGTCACAGTCAGCTGAAGCTACTCCATGCATGTTGACATCTCAACAAGTACTCCAGCTGTTCTAGGCAAAACCAGTTTGAGGTAACAGCCCTAGTTAAAATGTTTTGGCTAAAACAAGGCCAATCTGGCCATCATTTTAGAGAGCAATAAATGTGGAGATTACCAGGGAGGTACAGTGGGATTTGCTTCCATCCAGACCCCTTGCTCTCGTTAAGAGCAGGCATCATCCACAGAGAGGACCTTTATTTCTCTTGCTCCAGATCTGTTCTCACTGTTTTAATAAAAAAGCATCCAGCTGTCTGGGGAACAAAGGCAATGACAAAAATGATGTGCATGTGTATGTACAAGAGTATACTGGTTCAGAACCTCATTTGCTGTGTACTGGTGTAGGGCTGCTGAAGTCAGCCATGCAAACTCTGATCCACCTTGCAAATGTCCTTTTGGATGTTGGCCTTCCTACCTTGTGAATACAGAACAGAAAGAACAGTCTTGCCTGTTACCAGCTATTGTCTGAAACAATGGGATAGTTCTTATGCCTGTGGAACTGCTGATTATATCCATAGATCCATATTCATAATGGTACTTTTTCTAGAGTGATTGCAACTATGTGTAGTGTACTATGAAGATGTACCTAACAACATAACAGGGATCTAATGGAAGCAGAGCAGCCATCAATACTGCTTGAAAGTGTCTGTCATGCTATACTGAGGCCTGGGAAATCAAATCAATCTCCAGATTACTGTCGATCCAGCACCATTTGCTCACAAGTGAATGATTAAGTTGCCTACAACTGAAGTCCAAACACTCTGCATTCACATACCTTTTTCAAAGATTTGAAGCACTGCCAATATGATGTTTCAGCCAATATGATGTGTTCCACTCTGTTGATTGCCTGATTTATTGATATTTTTAGTATGATTAAAATAGGCAGCAAATACCCTCTTAATTGTAAGACACCCTATGAAAAGTAGGAATGATTTGAAGGCTGCTTTCAAGTTTAACCCATTGATCTGTATTATTCACTTTTTACTTGACAATCTGAATATAAATTAAAACAGTAGTGTGTGCGTGTGTTAAGTAGCAATTAGTCAAATCATGTTGTACCTGAACACTTGAAAGGTATGAGAGCCATGTGTAAAACTGCATTCTGTGTGCCCTAATTTGAATGGGACACCTCATGCACATGAATAAAATAATTACTCTTGTAATTCTATACTTAGCTTCCTAGCCTCGCTCCTCTGTCGGAATGGGCCAGCTGTGAAATTTTCGTGACACAGCTGAGACCCCCACCTGCTCCAATAGCTGACACCACAGGCCAAGGGCACCTACAGCCCCAGTCTGACTCCAATAGCTGGCACCAAATACCTCACACCAGTCCTCCCATTTGCAGGCACTCCAGGTACAAAGTCTGTAGGACCCCCCCTAGATCCAGACAGCTACCGACACTAGGACCCTCACTCACTCCAGCAGCTGGCACTACAGGCTGCGGGGCATCAACACCCCCAGTCTGACTCCAGCAGTTGGCACCAAATCCACTCACACAGGTCTCACCAGTAGCTGGCACTTAGTCCTTGCAGCACACATACGCATGGGATAGAGAGTGACATTATGCAGACGTATAATTAGGAAAAGATGCAAAAAGAAGATATAAGAAGATAGGTGTCATGGTTTAACCCCAGCTGGCCACTAAGCACCATGCAGCCACTTGCTCACTCCCCTCATGGCAGGATGGAGGAGAGAATCAGAAGAGTAAAAGTGAGAAAACTCATGGGTTGAAATAAAGCCAGTTTAATAAGTAAAGCAAAAGCCATGCATGCAAGCAAAGCAAAACAATTCATTCATAACTTCCCATCGGCAGGCAAGTGTTCAGCCATCTCCAGGAAAGCAGGGCTCCATCACGTGTAACTGTTACTTGGGAAGACAAACACCGTAACTCTGAATGTTCCCCCCTTCCTCTTCCCCCAGCTTTATATACTGAGCATGACGTCATATGGTATGGAATATGCCTTTGGTCTGTTGGGGTCAGCTGCCCTGGCTGTCTCTTCTCCCAACTTCTTGTGTACCTCCAGTCTACTCACTGGTGGGGCAATATGAGGAGCAGAAATGGCCTCGACTGTTTAGCAACAACCAAAAACATTGTAGTGCTATCAACAGCATTCCCATCCCAAATCCAAAACTTAGCACTATACCAGCTGCTAGTAAGAAAGTCAACTCCATCCCAGCCAAAACCACGAGAATAGAACAGAATGCAGTTATCAGGCTCAGGGCTCAGCCAGACAAGCGTACTGACCAGACCCATTTTACATCCAACCAACCCATTTTAAACACCATTCTGTTTATGGGGGCAGCAGCAGTTTCATCTTCGTACTTCGGGAACCTAGCAGAAACTTTTAATAATTACACCTCAGAGTGTAATTAATAATTGGTTCCTCAGAGAACCAATCTGTGGGGGAGACGGCTTCCTTCACCCCCTCATCTCCTCCAGGCTAATTACAACAGCATTCAAGAATTTTGAATACCCTTGGGATGCTCAAACCAGCACGTTCCCATTGCTAGGTCTTCTGAACGTGTTTCAGGTCTTGCTTAGGGTTAAACATCAGTGTGTATGTAGGCACACTACTCCAACCCCCGTGACGATCATTGCATCTACTCCAACCCCCACGATAGGTACCACAGCTATTCCAAACCCCACGATGAGCACTGGCGGCCACTTCAACCCGTGATGAGCGCTGTGGCTACTGGACCAGAGAAACAACCATGCCAGTATCAGTCGCCCTGACACAGAAGAAGAAATACACAAAAAAAAATCAGTTCCCTTAGGAAAGGATGAAGATGAACCAGCATCATCACAAGAACAGGAGGAAGAAACAGAGGTAATTGCCCAATCCCTATCCCTGGATGAGCTGCAAGATACACAAAAATATTTCAGTCGTCATGCAGGCAAGCACACTGCCACCTGGCTGCTCTGAGGCTAGGATAACAGGGCCAGTAGCTTGGAATTAAAGCATAGGGAAGCCAGGCAGCTGGGATGTCTGTCCAGGGAAGGGGGTATTGACAAGGCCATTGGAAAAAGAACGCAAACTCTCAACCTCTGGAGGCGACTCCTGTTAGTCATGAAGGAAAGATATCCCTTCAAGGAAGATGTCATCCAAGCAAGTAGACCATCATGGAGAGAGGTATCCAGTACCCAAGGGAATTAGCTTTGCAGGAGCTGATTTATTGTGACCTGGATGACCTGCAGTCACCACCCACAGATCCAGATGAAGTTCGATGTACACAATTCATATGGCGGAAGTTTCTACAGAGCACACCATCGTGGTATGCCAGCTCATTGGCAACAATGAGCTGGGGAGACAAAGAGGCACCAATGGTGGATGCAGTGGCTGGCCAACCGGCAATATGAAGAAAGTCTTTCTACTTCCATACAGGCCTGCATCTTGACTGTGGAAAGACTGATCTGGGAGGTCCAGCAACTCAAAGAGGATAGGTCCTACTCTCTACCTGTACGTACTAGTATCTCAGCTATTAGGAGTAAGTGTTTTTCTGCTCAAGAGAGAAAATATAGAGGGCACACACCATGAGACACCCTGTGGTTTTACCTCCACAACCACAGAGAGGACATGAGGAAGTGGGACGGAAAAACTACCTTGATCCTACAGGCATAGGTACATGAGTTGCAAGGAAAAACAACCACAAATGGGGGCTCTTCATGAAAAATTGCTGTTCCAGTAGGCAATTCCCTACACAAAGCAGAAGAATTTCTGATTCTCTTGGAAGAACTCCTGACTGGTGTTTCAAGAAGTGAATAACAAGGATGGGATTCTAAACCATGCAAGCCACACAAACCCATTCGCCGATGCTGGATACTACGATCAGAACTAGAAAGGCTCTGCCTCCAGCCAGGTGGAGGAAAGGGACAACCGGGTTTACTGGACTGTGTGGATTCGATGGCCTGGCATATTAGACAACCAGGAATACAATGCTCTGGTAGACACCGGTGCACAATGTACCTGAATGCCATCAAACTATAAACAGGCAGAACCCATCTGTATTTCTAGAGTAACAGGGGGGTCCCAACAGTTGACTGTATTGGAAGCTGAAGTGAGCTTGACTGGGAATGAGTGGCAAAAGCACCCCATTGTGACTGGCCCAGGGGCTCCGTGCATCCTTGGCATAGACTACCTCAGGAGAGGGTATTTCAAGGACCCAAAAGGGTACTGGTGGGCTTTTGGCATAGCTGCCTCGGAAATGGAGGAAATTAAACAGCTGTCTACCTTGCCTGGTGTCTCAGAAGACCCTTCTGTTGTGAGTTGAAAAACAACAGGTGTCGATCGCTACCACAATGGGGCACAGGCAGCAATATCACACCAACTGAGACTCCCCGATTCCCATCCATAAGCTGATTTGCCGACTGGAGAGTCAAGGAGTGATCAGCAAGACTCACTCACTCTTTAATAGTCCCATATGGCCACTGTGAAACAGTAGACTATTGTGACCTGAATGAAGTCACGCTGCTACTGAGTGCTGCCGTGCCAGAACATCAATAAGAACTGGATTCGAAGACGGCTAAGTGCTATGACAAAACTGACATTGCTAATACATTTTTCTGAATCCCTTTGGCAGCAGAGTGCAGGGCACAGCTTGCTTTCACCTGGAGGGGTGCCCAGTACACCTGGAATCGACTGCCCCAGGGGTGGAAACACAGCCCTACTATTTGCCATGGACTGATCCAGACTGCCTGGGAGAAGGGTGGAGCTCCAGAAAACCTACAATACATTGATGACGTTGTGTGGGGTAACACAGAAGTTTTTAGGAAAGAGAAGAACATAATGAAGACTGTTTTGAAAGCAAGTTTTGCTAAAAAAAATAAAAAAGTCAAAGGACCTGCACAAGACATCCAGTTTTCCCAATGGATGTGATTAACAAAATAACAGCTGTGTCACCACCAACTAACAAAAAGGAAACACAAGCCTTCTTAGGCATTGTGGGTTTCTGGAGAATGCATATTCCTGGTTATAGTCAGATTGTGAAACCTCTCTGACAAAAGAAGAATACATTTACATGGGGCCCTAAGCAACAACAAGCCTTTGAACAAATTAAACAAGAGGTTGTGCATGCAATAGCCCTTGGGCCAGTCTGAACAGGACAGGACACTACAAATCTGCTCAACACTGCAGCCGGGGACAATGGTCCTACCTGGAGCCTCTGGCAGAAAGCACCAGGGGAGACTCGAGGTCAACTCTTAGGGTTTTGAAGTCAGGGATACAGAGGATCTAAGGCCCACTATACTCCAACTGAAAAAGAGAGATTGGCAGCATATGAAGGGGTTCGAGCTGCTTCAGAAATGGTTGGTACAGAAGCACAGCTCCTCCTAGCACCCCAACTGTCAGTGCTGGGCTGGATGTTCAAAGGGAGTGTCCCCTCTACACATCATGCAACTGATGCTATATGGATTAAGTGACTACACAACGAGCTCAAATAGAAAACCCTAATCATCCAGGAATCTTGGAAGTGATCATGGACTGGCCAGAAAGCAAATACTTTGGGATATCACCAGAGAATGAGGTGACACGTGGAAAAGTCCCTGTTGAATAAACTAACAGAAAATGAGAAGATATATGCCCTATTCGCTGATGGATCCTGACGGATTATAGGAAAACATCAAATGTGGAATCCTAATCGTCCAGGAAATGCAGAAGTGATCACAAACAGATCACAGGCAGAAACTTCAGAAAGCCACCAGAAGAGGTGGTGACTTGTGCTGAAGAAGTCCCACCATATAATGAACTTTCAGATAATGAGAAATAGTATGCTCTGTTCACTGATGGATCTTGTCATATTGTAGGAAGGCATTGAAGTTGGAAAGCTGCTGTATGGAGTCCTACACAACAAGTCACAGAAGGTACTGAAGGACAAGGTGAATTGAGTCAATCTGTAGAGGTAAAAGTCATCCAGCTGGCTTTAGACATTGCTGAACGAGAAAAGTGACCAATACTCTATACTGACTCATGGATGGTGGCAAATGCTCTGTGGGGATGGTTAAAACAGTAGAAGCAGAGCAACTGGCAGCAGAGGTAAACCTATCTGGGCTGAATTATGGCAAGATATTGCTTACCAGCTAGGAAAACTAGTCATAAAGGTACATCATATCATACCCATGAGTCAGGTCACTTAAGAACATTAAAACAATCAGCAAGTGGACCAGGCTGCTAAAATTTTCCAGACAGACCTTAGTGGGCCCATAACACCTCAGGTCATCAAGGGATGCAACACATAAATGGGCCTGCGACCGAGGGGTGGATTTAACCATGGATGCCATTGCGTAGCTTATCCACAATTGTGAAACACGCGCTGAAATCAAGCAAGCTAAACAGTTAAAACCTTTATGGTATGGGGGATGATGGCTGAAATATGAGTATGAGGAGGCCTGGCAAATTGACTACATCACACTCTCTCAAACCCACTAGGGTAAGCGCTACGTGCTCACAATGGTGAAAGTAAACACCAGATGGGTGAACCCCCATGCCACTGCCCAGAATACCATCCTGGACCTTGAAAAGCAAGTCTTGTGGCAACATGATACCCCAGAAAGAATTGAGTCAGGCAATGGGACTCATTTCAAAAACAATCTTATAAGTAATTGGGCCAGAGAACATGGCATTGAGTGGGTATATCATATCCCCTATCATGCACCAGCTTCTGGGAAAATTGAGTGATACAGTGGACTATTAAAAACTACCCTGAAAGCAATGGTAGTTGGAACCTTTAAAAATTGGGACAAGCATTTAGCACAAGGTACCTGGTTAGTTAACACCAGGGGATCCATCAATCAAGCAGGTCCTGCTCAATCAGACCTTTTATATACTGTAGGAGGGGATAAAGTCCATGTGGTACATCAAAGAAATATGCTAGAGTGATGCTGAAGAATGGAGGAGTTCAACACGTACCTCAAGGAAATTTGACCCTGGGTGAGAACGCTCAGTTCTGAGCTGTATAATGTTGATTACTACATAATACTAACATTGTTTAATAAGTGTTTTTCAGGATAACTTATTAATTACGAAACCTGAGCTAGCTTCATGAAGTGGTGTCGAGCAAATTCTTCGAGATGGACATGCTACCTATGGGCACGAACCACAATGAAATTCATAGCATCTTTCCTGCCCTGACAGTCTACTGTGATAGATTAAATCCTGCAATTACGAACTAAATGAACTTCATGAGCTGTTGTGTTTAAAGATAAATCACAAATGAGTGACCTGTGTGTCCTGCCCAACTTGGTGTCATCTGCAAACTTACTGAGGGTGCATTTGATTCCCTCATCCAGGTCATTGATAAAGATATTAAACAGAACCGACCACGGTATTGAGGCCTGGAAAACACAACTTGTAAGCAACGCGCAGGAGCCGGCAGCATGCACAAGGGTTGCTGATGAGGCGAAGGCAGGGCCAGCAGTAACAGTGATATATTTAAACAAGGTGTAACCGCCACCGATGGTCACTCACTGAGGAACAGCCCCAGTGCAGGTACATCCAGAAGGAACCACAGAACCATCATGGTTGGAAATGACCTCTGAGATCATCAAGTCCAACCATACACACACAAAAGACACCCACAATCTCAGGCACCAGAGCATGCCCTGAAGTGCCATGTCTACACATTTCTTAAATACCTCCAGGGATGGCGACTCCACCACCTCCCCGGGCAGGCTGTTCCAGTGCCTGACCACTCTCTCAGGAAAGTAATTCTTCCTCATATCTGATCTAAATCATAAATCGCTGCAAGGCCTGCAAAGTATAAGCAGGACCATTATCTGTTTTAATTTCAAGAGGAACTCCTAGCGCAGCAAAACATCCGCGTAAATGTAGCATTACATGTCGAGCTGTTTCCCCAGACAAAGGGATAGCCCAAACAGTGTGAGAAAAGGTATCCACTGTAACATGTACATATTTCAAACGACCAAAACTAGGTACATGGGTAACATCCATCTGCCAAAGCTGTAATGGCCGTAGGCCCCGGGGGTTGACTCCTAAGCCCACTCCCAACACTTGTCCTTGACAATCAGGGCAAGCTTGAACAATTCCTTTAGCATCAGATAATGGAATGTCAAACTGTCAAACTAACATTTTTGGAGCCTGATGGAAAAACATATGTGAGTTTCGAGCCTGCTGGAATGCATTAGGAGGCGGACCATTCCATGCAGCGGCCACCAATTGATCGGCACGCTCGTTACCTTCCACTAAACTACCAGGAAGGCCAGAATGGCTACGAATGTGGACGATAACATGCTTACGGCAATTTATCAGTTGCCATAACTCGGTTAAAAGTTGACTAAGTCGACGATTATTCACCTCCTTCAAGATTGCGCGTTCTAGTCGTTGCACTATGCCAACAACATACAAAGAGTCACAAACAACATTGACAGGCTCTGTTGACCAATTCCTAAATACTTCAAGAATAGCATATAATTCCAACGTTTGAAGGGTATCAGTAACTTCACCCGTCAAGCGCTGTGAGTGCCATTGCCCATTGTGATGTCACACATAGCCGGCCTGATGACTATTTTTACTAGCATCTGTAAAAACGGTCAGTCCATTAACTGGTCTCTTAGAGAACTTTGGAATAATTTCAAAACCATAACGGAGTAAAAACTTTATTAGTCAGTGAGCTGGGTAATTGATGGTAAGATCTCCAATAAAGGCATTCAAGGCCAGGGCTAACACAAAATCGTTTTGCAATACCCAATTAGAGTATTCCGCTATAATAGGGACATAGATAATAGCAGGGTCAAAACCAGCTCTCTCTCGACATAGTTTTCTTAAACGGATGATAATTTGGGCAATAGCTTCCACCTTAGTTACAATGGTTTTTGACAATCAATATGGCAAAAATATCCATTCCATGATAAAGGATCAACCTGTTTTTCATCCCATTGTGCCAAGATAGCAAACGGCTGAATACCACCATTAAAAATAAAGGCTTGAACTGGTAGCTCAGGGTTCCATTGGCTGGCTTTGGACATAGAGATTTTATCAACAATATTCTGTAATGCCGCCTTCTGCATTTGAGACAACTGTCGAGGTTCTCCCACATCGGGAGATCCCTTTAGCAAAGGCATAAGTGGTGCGAGGTCATCATTAGTGATACCGCATATTGCACGTACCCGTTGGATATCACCCATCAATTTTTGGACATCAGATAGTGTTTCTATTTTCTCATTTAGAGTTACTTTTTGTGGAGTAACTGTAGTTCCAGATATGATCCAACCTAAATATTTCCATGGTGATTGTTGCTGCACCTTTTCTGGAGCGATAACCAATCCAGCTTTTGCTAACTCCTGCTGAAAAATAGGTACAACAGTGTTAGGATTTAATTCTTTTCCCGCAATTAAAATGTCATCCATATAATGATAAGTCACAAAGGTACTAAATCATTTCCGTAGTGGCTGCAGAGCCCAAGAAACATATAGTTGACAAATAGTAGGAGAGTTTTTCATCCCTTGAGGTAAGACTACCCACTCATATCTCTTTGATGGCTCACTCTTGTTAATAGCTGGTATGGAAAAGGCAAATTTTTCACAGTCGTCTGGATGTAGTGGTATGGTAAAAAAGCAATCTTTCAAATCAATTATCAACACATTCCATTCTTTCGGTATCATGACCGGACTAGGTAGTCCTGGCTGCAAGGCTCCCCATCTTACCACAATTGTAACAGCATACATTAGAGGAGGATCCTTTGGCTCCTCTCCCATGATTAAGCAGCGGCTTAACAGCAGCGGCAAATGCATTGGCAAGATACCCAGCCTTCTCTTCAGCTGTTCCCACTTTTGCACATGCATCCATCATGTCTTGCAGTCCCGCTGATTTCGGCAAAACCTGCAAAATACACTTACAAATTGGGTTAGCATTTTCTACTGCAAGTGACATCAACACTGACTCCCTTGCTCCGGGGGCCAGATCCACATTTCTCTCAATAGCTGCAGTAAGCCGATCAATAAATTGCATATACAATTCATTTGGTCCTTGCTTAACAGAAACATAAGATGGAGTAGGTGTTCCAGCTTCAGGAACTGCTTTAAAAGCTGCCAAAGCAAGCTCCTGAGATTGCTGCAAAACTTCAACAGCCATGTGCATTTGTACATTTTCTGAGCTAAACCAACCTCGACCCACCAGCATGTCATATGTAACTCCACGTAACGGATCGTTATCCCCACAATTCACGTTATCATCTGCAGCGTGATCTGCTAAAATTTCAAAGGCACTTTTAAAATGTAACGCTTGGGAAGGAGTAAGCAAGATCTTAGCTAAACGATAACAATCATTAGGCACCAAAACTGTACTAGAAAACATCGCACTAAGCATTTGTTGTGTATAATTAGATGTCAACCCATATTGTGCAATAGCATTTTTCAGTTCTTTTAAAGTCTTCCAGTCTAAATTCTGCAATACCCTTTGCCCTTGAGCATTAACCATTACTGGAAAAGCCTGAGGCAAATCAAGAGGCAAAATAACCCCATCTATCATAGCATCCTTTATAACTCCTTTCCAACGGTGGGCAGCTGCGCCATCTGCCGACGGCTTGCCTTTTGGTGGAAGAGTTAAGTCATCAGGTAATGGAATGTTACAGGGATTAACATTCTTTTGTTGCAGCATCGTCAATCGTTCTAAGCGTCACTGTAAGTTTGTCAACTGTCTGTCTATGTCTTCATTTTGAACCGGAACATGCCAGTCCTTTTCCAAAAGTTCTAGAGAGGAGGGCGGTGGAGGATATACCTCCGGAGTATCGTACAGGAAAACCCTCCAACGGAGGTGCCGTTGGTTCTGGCAGAGGACCGGGCAGCCGCATAGGCGGCTCTTTTCCTTGTACAGGAGGAGCTGGAGACGTCAGCACGGTACCCAGCGGGCGGGGCGGCTGCAGCGTGCGCGGGGCCGGAGTCGGCAGCGGCGCGGCCATTGGCACGGGGGGCAGAGGGGGGTCATCAAACATGCAGCCCTTACGGTGCACTACTTTTTGTACATCCCTCGCCCTGTCCTGGTTTTGCCCAGTATCCAAAAAAGCTGCACACGCTTGCAATGTAACATTTTTCTCCACTTGCATACTTCCTACTGTATCTTTAAGCAGTTTCCATAATATTGCTAGAGGTAATAAATCCTTTTTTCCAGACAAGATATCTTTCCATAATTCTTGTCCAAGGCTATCCCATATAGCCGTCTGGAAAATATCTTGGGCATCCTTCACTATGCCCGTTTCTTTTGCCCATAAAAGCAATTTCTTTAAAATATCAGGGTCATACTTAAGCCCTCTCGTAGAGAGGAAATGTTGCAAAAGCTTCAAGATAGCTTGCTCTTCATAGCTTAAATTATTACCCATGATAACGTATGACCCAAATTGCGTTCGGCTGCTCACCTGTTTTTTTTTTTTTTTTTTCTCCTCGTGGCCACAATTAACAAAAGCTTCTCATCTCGCAGCCGGTTTCTTCTTCTTCCTTCTTCTTAAATCACAAACTGCCAATTTCAGTAAGAAATTGCGTGGTGCGAGTCAGACGCAGACCAATGTGATTGTGCTGAAGCAGGGACTCAGACACAGACCAATATGATCGTGCTGAAGCCGTTTAATTAAAATACTTAAACCATTATATACTTTACTACAATGTGGGTTAGCTCCGTGTTCTGTGCTCATTGGCTTCTAAACTTATACACACAAACTATTATTGGTTAAACACAGCTGTAACTTAGTATCTACACTATGTTACTGTTTATGCCAAGTCAATCTTTTACTAATACACATTCAGCATCTGTTGAGGAGTAGCAGTTTCAGTATCAGCGTGTGATTTCCTCCTTCATGTTGACCTTCAGACTGTACTAGCTTGTTCCGTATTTCGGTATCTCTTCTGTTACACAAAGTTCATAAGTTCATCTGTTCAACGTGTCCGTTGCTTTCCAAAAAGTTTCCCACAAATCCCCTTATGCAGATCATCAATAAAGATATTAAACAAGACTGGCCCCAAAACTGAGCCCTGAGGGACACCACTGGTGACCGGCCGCCAACTGGATTTCACCCCATTAATTACAACTCCCTGGGCACGGCCATCCAGCCAGTTTTTTACTCAGTGAAGAGTACACTTGTCTATGCCATGATTCTCCAGCTTCTCCAGGAGAATGCTGTGGGGGACGGTGTCAAAGGCCTTACCAAAGTCCAGGTAGACAACGTACCTGGTACCTTCTTGAAGAGTACCAGGTAGACCTGCATCCAGAAGGCAGGTCACATGGTCATAGAAAGATCAAGTTGGTTAAGCAGGACCTCCCTTTCATAAACCCATGCTGGCTGGCCCTGATCCCTTGGCTGCCCTGCACTTGCCGCGAGAGCTCACTCAAGATGATCCTCTCCATGATCTTTCCCGGTACCGAGGTCAGACTGACAGGCCTATAGTTTCCCAGATCCTCCTTCCAGCCCTTCCTGTAGATGGGCATCACGTTGGCCACCCTCCAGTCATCTGGTACCTCTTCTGTTGACCAGGATTGTTGATAAATAATGGAGAGAGGCTTGGTGAGCTCTCCTGCCAGCTCCCTGAGTACCCTTGGGTGAATCCCATCTGGCCCCATAGACTTATGCATGTCCAGGTGCATAAGCAGATCATTAACTACTTCCTCCTGGATTACGGGGGGGGTTGTTCTATTCTCCATCCTTATCTTCCAGCTCAGGAGGCTGAACACCCTGGGGGTAGCTGGTCCAACTACTGAAGACTGAGACAAAGAAGGCATTAAGTATCTCAGCCTTCTCCTCATCCTTGGTTGCAACGTTCCCCCCCCCGCATCCAGTAAGGGATGGAGATTCTCCCTGGCTCTCTTTTTATTGCTGATGTATTTATAAAAACTTTTTTTGTCATTCCTTATGTCAGTGGCCAAGTTGAGCTCCAGCTGGGCTTTTGCCTTCCTAATTTTCTCTCTGTATAACCTAACAAGATCTCTGTACTCCTCCTGAGTTGCCTGCCCCTTCATCCAAAGGTCGTAAACCCTCCTTCCCCCCCCCCCCCCCCCCCAAGTCCCATCAAAAGGTCCTTGTTCAACCAGGCTGGCCATTTTCCCCACCCTTTAATCTTGTGACACATGGGGACAGCCTGCTCCTGGGCCTTTAGGATTTCCTTCTTGAAGAGTGTCCAGCCTTCCTGGACCCCTTTGCCCCTCAGGACTACCTCCCAGGGGACTCTCCCAACCAGGGTTCTGAACAGGCCAAAGTCCGCCCTCTGGAAATCCAAGGTGGAAGCTTTGCTAAGCCCCCTCCTTACCTCACTAAGAATTGAAAACTTGACCAATTCATGGTCACTAAGCCCAAGACGGCCTCCGACCTCCACATCTCCCACTAGTCCCTCTCCGTTTCTGAGCAGTAGGTCCAGCGAGGCACCTCCCCTGGTAGGCTCTCCTATCAGTTGTGTCAGGAAGTTATCTTCCATACGCTCAAGGAACATCCTAGCCTGCCTGCTCTCTGCTGTGTTATATTTCCAGCAGATATCCAGAAGGTTGAAGTCCCCAACCAGAACAAGGGCTGGCGATTGAGAGACTTCGGCCAGCTGCTTATAGAATACTTCATCTGCCTCCTCATCCTGATTGGTTGGTCTATAGCAGACTCCCAGCACAAAATCACCCTTGTTAGCCTTCCCCCTTCATCCTTGCCCATAAACACTCAACTTCATCATCACTGGAATCTAGCTCTACACAATCAAAACACTCCCGAATGTACAGAGCCACACCCCCGCCTCTCCTTCCTTGCCTATTCCTTCTGAAGATCTTATAGCCATTCATCACAGCACTCCAGTCGTGACAGTCGTTTTTGTGATGGCAACTATGTCATAGCTGTCCTGCTGCACAATGGCTTCCAGCTCATCCTGTTTGTTGCCCATGCTACGTGCATTAGTGTAGATACACTTGAGCTGGGCTCCCGATTTCACCCCCATCCTTGGCCCTTTACCCCCAGGCTCATTACCAGTGGGCCTGGTTTTATCCCTTTCCCCCTTTGATTCTAGTTTAAAGCCCTGTCTATCAGCCCTGCTAACTCTTGCCCTAGTACCCTTTTCCCCTTTCGGGATAGGGTTTTCCCATCCGTTGCGAGCAGGCCCGGTGTCCTGTAAATCAAACCTTGATCAAAAACCCCAATGTTCTGCTGGTAGCACCAGTTTTGGAGCCAGGCATTGATCTGTCTGATCATCTTCTTCTTCACCCATTCATCATTCCCCAAAACTGGAGAGACAGAGGAGAACACAATTTGTGCTCCCGAACCCTTGACCAGTCATCCCAAGGCCCTGAAGTTTTTCTTCATTACCCTCAGACTTCTCTCTAACTCATCACCATCTACCTGAAAGATCAAAAGAGGGTAGTAATCTGAAGGCCATATCAGGCCAGGAAGCTTCCTGGTTATATCCGTAACACAGGCCCCAGGGAGGCAGTAGACCTCCCTGTGGGAAGGGTCCAGGCAGCATACAGGACCCTCAGTTCCCCTCAGACTGGAACCACCTATAACTATCACCCTCCTCTTGCTCTTCACAGAAGCAGTCTTAATACATGGAGCTGGCTGCTTCAGCAACTCCCTAGATGGGGCTTTATCAGTATCCTTATTTCCCTCATCCTCTATCTCCAGAGGCCTGTATCTGGTCTGTAAGGGCACCTGGGAAGGCAAGGGAGGTCTGGCAGGGACTCTCCTGCTGCCCCAAGCAGGTACCTGCTTCCATTCTCCCCCATCCTCTCCTAGTTCCCCTCCTTCTGCCTGGTGACAAGAGGGCAGGTGATCCTCAACCTCTCATAGAGTCTGCTGCTTTTTCCCTAAGGATGGCAGGGTGTGGCTCCACCAGTCTATTTCCCTTTCACATTCCCATATGGCCCTTAATCTCTCCACTTCTTCCTTAAGCTCAGCCACCAGGCTGAGATCATTTACCTGGTTGCAGCACACACAGGCCTTGTCTTTGCTGTCCTCCTGCAAGAGTGACAGGCTCAGACATTCCACACAGCTCATCACCCAGACAGCTGCATGTCTCTGTAGCAGGTCAGTCTGGGTCGCTATATTCCTTTTGACTCTGGCTTCAGACAGAGTGGAGACCATCTCTGGATGTCTTCTCGGGAGAGTGAGAGCTTCTGGTCTACCTGCTCTCTTACGCTAACCCAGCTCGCATCTCCCTCTCTAATAGCTAGCCACTTCACCAACTGATTATTTGCTCTTACCGCGTTTAAATCTCCGCGCAGCTCCTGGCCACGCCCCCTCCGCGCCTGATTGGTTTCCGCGGTCCTCCTGGTTGCCGCTGGGGCTCGGGCTGTGAGTGGGGGGGTCCCTGAGCTCGGAAAACCCTCTGTACAGAGCGATCACGGCAAAAAGGGGCTTCTCCTGAGCTTCACGGAGCCGGGGAAAGGCTGTGAGAGTGCAGGCAACCTGCGGGAGCCGGCAACTTGCACGAGGGTTGCTGACGAGACGGGGGCAGGGCCAGCAGTAACAGTGGCCACCCCCACTCCCATAAAAGGTAGCCCTAGGGAGCACAACGACCAGATCCTGGCGTGTGAGTCAGAGCGTGGTGTGTCAGTTTGTGCCGATGGGTGCTGAAGCTGTACCAGCTCGACTAGGGAGCCATGGTATCTACTCCGTGGAGAGCCTTGGTCTCCCTAAGCTCTGTACCCAGCAGGACTGAGGCAGCTTCCCAGACAGAGCTGGAGCTCTCTGGAAACATGCTGCCACACAGGTGTCAGGCTACAGGATGTGCCCTACTTTTATGCCAGTATCAGATGGCAGTAGTGAGCACACCTGTGGGAAGTGTGCCCAGGTAGAGGAATTCTTTTGCCTAGTGATGGAGCTCTGGGAGGAGGTAAGTAGGTTGAGAACCATCAGGGAGTGCGAGAGGGAGACAGGCTGCTGGAGTTGCACCCAACCTTCCCTGAATCAGGCCCGACAGGCAGACAGGGTACATGATACAGAGGATTCCCTGTCCTCTCTCTGCCTCCTTGAACATGGTAACTTAGAGGATGGGGGGCAATGGCAACAAGTTTCTGCCTGACAAAGCAGGCGTGTCTCCCTAGTAACCCCCCACTTTCCCAGGTACCCTTGCAAAATAGGTATGAGGCTCTGCATGTCTCCATGATAAGGAAGATGATTCAATTAGCGCAGAGGTGTTGCTGAAGTTAAGCCAAACTACATCCCACATCAAAACATCTTCAGTAAAGAAAAAAAGATGAGTTGTTGTAGGTGACTCCCTCCTGAAGGGAACAGAAGGTTCAATATGCAGACCCAACTCACTTCTCAGGGAAGTCTGCTGCCTCCCTGGGGCCCAGGTTAAAGATTTAAAGAGAAAGCTTCCTTCCCTGGTATGGCCCTCAGATTATTATCCATTACTGATTTTTCAGGCAGGCAGTGATGAAGTGACAACAAGAAACCCGAGGGGGATCAAGAGAAACTTCTGGGCCTTGGGACAACTGGTTAAGGGATCATGAGCACAAGTGGTGTTCTCCTCTAGCCCTCCAGTTACAGGGAATGATGAGGGAAGAAACAGGAAGAGCCAGAAGATCAATACCTGGCTCCGAGCCTGGTGTCAGCGGCAGGACTTTGTGGGTTTTGGTCATGGATTGGTTTATGGGATGCCAGGCCTGCAGGTGACTGACAGGGTTCACCTGTCTCAAAGGCAGAAAAGGATCTTGGTACAGGAGTTGGTGGGGTTCATCAAAGGGGCTTTAAACTAGATTTGAATGGGGAAGGGGATGAAACCAGGCTCTTTAGAGGTAAGCCTGGGGGTGACATGCCAATGTCTGTGGAACAGGATGCTAGTGAGGTCCCTCAATCTGCTAACTCGGTGAAGGTGGAGGATGGAGATTCATGCAGCAGCAGAGACGTGAGGGTCGTTTATGGGTTAGAAACTATGACTGCGCCTGGGAATGGTCAAGTAGGAATTAAGGCTTCTCCTCCCAAAAAGGTGGCAGGACCAATAGCCCAACTGAAGTGCTTCTACACTAATGCATGCAGCATGGACAACAAACAGGAGGAGCTGGAAGCCATCATGCAGCAGGAAAGCTTTGATGTAGTTGCCATTGCGGAAACGTGGTGGGATGACTCACGTGACTGGAGCGCTTCATTAGATGGCTACAAACTCTTCAGAAGGGACAGGCAAGGAAGGAGAGGTAGTGGAGTGGCCCTGTATGTTAGAGAGTGTTTTGATTGTCTTGAACTTAATGATGGTGACAACAGTGTTTATGGGTAAGAACCAGCAGGTAGGCCAACAAGGCAGATACCATGGTGGGAGTCTGTTATAGACTGCCTAACCAGGGTGT
Organism: Numenius arquata; assembly: GCF_964106895.1. Classification (NCBI taxonomy): domain Eukaryota; kingdom Metazoa; phylum Chordata; class Aves; order Charadriiformes; family Scolopacidae; genus Numenius; species Numenius arquata. The sequence continues at coordinate 4,092,943 of NC_133615.1, forward strand.
AGAGGCAGATGAAATATTCTACAAGCAGCTGGGAGACATCTCACCATTGCCAGCCCTTGTCCTTGTGGGAGACTTCAACCTACCAGATATCAGCTGGGAATAGAATACAGCTGAGAGGGAACAGTCTAGGAGGTTCTTGGATTGTGTTGAGGATAACTTCCTGACACAGCTGGTGAGGGAGCTGACTAGGGAAGGTGCCCCACTGGACCTGTTGTTTGTGAACAGAGAAGGACTTGTGGGGGACATAACGGTTGGAGGCCGTCTTGGGCATATCGATCACAAAATGACAGAGTTTTCAATTCTTGCAGAAGCAAGGAGTGGGGTCAGCAGAACTGCCACCTTGGACTTATGGAGGGGATACTTTGGTCTTTTCAGGAGCCTGGTTTACAAAGTCCCTTGGGAGGTAGTCCTGAAGGGCAAAGGAGTCCAAGAAGGCTGGATGTTTTTCAAGAAGGAAGTCTTAAAGGCGCAGGAGCAGGCTATCCCCATGTGCCGAAAAATGAGCCGTCAGGGAAAAAGACCAGCCTGGCTGAACAGAGAGTTATGGTTGCAACTCAGGGAAAAAAAGGAGAGTTTATGGCCTATGGAAGAAAGGGCAGGCCACTCATAAGGACTACAAAGATGTTGTGAGGCTATGTTGGGTTTCTTTTAACTTCATTTAATTCATTTTTTGTCTCAAATCCTTAGTCACATAGGAGCTGCAAAAATCTAGATCTAAAAATCCTTCGCATGCCAAAACCAAAATTGGCTGTAAAGTTCAGCAAATAGTTAAGGAATGTCCTACAATTAGCATCCATTTAGCCTTAAATCAGCTCCACAGCTACTTGAAATTTGGTTAACCAGGATCAGATAAATCCCCACCAGACTTTTCCTGATAGCTCCCCAAAAGACATCCATTTTCTGAAAAGTGCAAATCATACAACTTAAAATAATTTTTAGAGATATTATAATCACCAATAAAAACAGCGTGGGATACGTGAAGTTTGATTCTTTATGCTTTACTTCAGTAACTTAGCACTGCCAGTGAACTTAAGTGGAACACAGTACCTGTCATTATCCACTGCTACTGACATCCCATTCTGTGGTTGTTCAGTTCACTGGGACTTGCATGAGACTTCAAACGCTACCTTTAGCAAGTGAATTGAGCCCTGTGACGATGTCACCCTATTGTTTCCCCGCTCTCATTCCCCCCAAATGCACAGCTCTTATGACTTCCTTGCCTTTTTATTAATATCTATCAGCCTGCGTTGATGTAATGTTAGTTTTACCTAATAAATGACATTAACTATTGCTTTCTGATTGGTTCAGGGCAGTTTACAAACCAACCCAGAAAGTCGCAACCACTTTGGTATCATTGTTCCTGGTAACTAGTCTAACTGTGCAGTAATGACACTTTCTACCCTTTTTCTCATGGTTTCCTGCAGTTGATAGACTATCCTTCATCTTTCCTACCACACAATTGTGAAGTTACATGCTTCTAAGTTCACCAATTAACTATTTTTGTCCCCCCCCCGCTCCCCTGCCTCACTGTGCTTCCTGTGCTTTATTTTACAAGAAAGAAAAGAATATCAAATCAAATTTTCTTTCTCTCTCTCTAATCCTCATCCCCTGATTTCATTCTTCTTGTTAACCTCGTGTCACTTCTATCATAACACTACCTCTTGCCACATTCATAGTGGCTAGGAGCTCATAAGGCCTTAGGTATGAGTTACTATTCTCATTCCAGCCCTCTGCTCTTCAGTCAAATAAACCAACAACTGTCCAGAAAAACCTTCTAGGAGATAGAATAGCTACAAAACTTTAAATATATAAACCAGATAACAATATATTCCACTAACATAGAAAATGTCATTACTTTTTCATGGTAGTTGCTTTTTCCTTTGTGTATTAGCTTTACTTGATAAAGTCATTAAATCCTAGTGCTTTTGTGGTGCTTGAATTTGAATTACATTTCACTCCTGAAGATTCACTCCAATAAGATTGATATTTGTCAGGTTAATCTAAGTGGTAGACTTCAGCTTCTAATGCTGTGCATAGCCAGTGTTGGTTATTATCAGTCTCTTTCCTTAAAGAAAGAAAATAGAACAAATATTTTTAAGTCATCTGTTTACAAATGCTGATGAGCTTTTCCTCTATTAGTAGCAAGCATTAGATGATACATCGTGGTTATTACACAGTAAGAATGTATTTTGTAACTCTTCATTGTTTACCTTTTAACAAAGTAAGAATTATATTCTTTACAAAATAAAACATAGATCTCCCTACTAGAAGTGAATGTTCTTTAATTTCACAGCACAAGGACAGAGCATCTGCAAAACCATAGCATAAATAAAACTACACTAAATTAAGAGTTTACTGAAGCAGTTTACATGGCTCTGTGTGTATATGTACACATAATATGCACATGTAACACACTCTCTCTCTTGCTCATTATCTCTAGGGATTCTTTCGGAGTCAGCAGAACTATGCCTCTTACTCCTGCCCAAGGCAGAGAAACTGGTTAATTTACAGAACCAACATAAATCATTGTCAACACTGCTGACTGCAGAAGTGTCTTTCCCTAGGAATGTCTAGAGATGGTAAGGAGTCAGATTCCTGCTTCAAACCTAAACCCTTTGAAACTCTTCCTCAGTGCTGATTTACTTAAATTCCTTGGAAATTTCTGTGACAAATTTTTGCAGGTCTATGACAGTAAATAGGCAGATTAAAAATAAATGTACATCTTGGTAGCATTAGGTTTTTGTTTGTTTTGTTTTATTCAGAGCACTTGATTGAACATATTGCATTATAAAAGACATTTCTTTCACCTATTTATTGCCACCTACCTGTTTCTGGGTCTAAAGGAGAAATGTTTCATAGTTTAGCACTAAAAATTGAAACTATGCCATTTGAAACCTCAGAGAGAAGCTCCACAGTGTATATGAAGGCAAAATCCTTTGGTCCTTGAAGAGTTCTGGTCCACGTTCCAAGCTATGGTGTGATTAGCCATGTTGGCAGGCTGAGAATGTGCGCCACACCAGAGCTGTTTGCAGGTCATTCTAGAGGTGCGATGGAAAGCTTGAGCAAAGCTATCCACATCATACCTGTCCCAATCACCACTACTAATGTAAGGGGTTTCCAGACCACAGCAAGGTTTTGCATTGGCAGAAAGTATCAGAAGAAAATGACTTTTTAAAGGCAGGTTATATTAATTTGGATTTCCTGGTAGCAGCATTCTGTCTAAAAGGTATACTTAAAATGTTTCATTTGAAATTAACATTCACTGATGGATGTCATGTAAAGAGCTGTGATGAATTTTTTCATTAGATGTCTCACAGTTCATAAACTTGTTATAAATTGGGTTGCAATAGGTCTTTTCCCACTTCGATGTATCTTATGTTTCATTGAAACAACTTGCTGGATCTCATCAGTCTGGGAGTGGTCTTGCAGTCTAGCCTTTAATCCATGAACTCCTTATGGCCCTAGCATGCATCATACTTGATGCCTTAGCTCCTGCTTCTGCATGAGGAGATTAGTAAAATTTTAGTAATTCATCATCGTGTGCTTTCCCCCTAAAAGTAATGTCTTGCAAGGATTTGAGGTATCACAGGAGCATTTTAATGTGAGTGACAGCACTGCGTTCCCAACCTGTAATTCGGAGACCACTGCATACGAGCAGAGTGATTCTTCTGACAGCATTGTCACCTTCTTTCATTGTTTACCTGAGGGTGTTTGTAGGTGTTCATATTTAATGATATTGAGGGCTCTTGCAAGTTTAAAATAGCCTTTATGGATCTTTATAACAGAGAAACTAAATGTGAATTTTACCTCTCAGCCATGTAACAGATACATTTTTATCATGTGGAGGCAGGATGCTAATTGAGAGCAGATGGAGAATCCAGTTAATGACTATATAATGAAAACAAACAGTGGGTGTTTGTTTTTATTGCTGAGGCCCTAAAATTAAAGAAAATATGCAATTGCATTTTTCAAAATAAAGTCAATGTATATTGTCCATAAAAGTGTGAAATGCATTGTGGACAGATTCCAAGGGCAACCTATGTGTTTGTATAAGGTAGCTAGCAGCCTATGTGAAGGGGATACTTAAAGAAATGTAAATAAATTGTAAGTGCTGCCATCTAGATGTTTTTGCACTCCCTCTGATATTATTTTCTTCCTTTTCTGTTCTTTTCCATGATGGAAAATATTCACATATGTAGGCTCGAAAAGTCACAGCAGTCTGGTGAACTTCCCACTGACTGGAAAAGGGGAAATGTAACCCCCTTTTTCAAAAAGGGAAAAAAGGAAGACCTGGGGAACTACAGCCCGGTCAGCCTCAACTCTGTGCCTGGCAAGATCATGGAGCAGATCCTCCTGGAATCTCTGCTAAAGCACATGGAAAATAAAGAGGTGATTGGTGACAGCCAAGATGGCTTCACCAAGGGCAAGTCATGCCTGACAAATTTGGTGGCTTTCTATGAAGGGGTTATAGCGCTGGTTAAGGGAAGAGCAACAGATGTCATCTACCTGGATTTATGCAAAGTGTTTGACACTGTCCCACATGACATCCTGGTCTCTAAATTGGAAAGACATGGATTTGATGGATGGACCACTCGGTGGATCAAGAGCTGGCTAGATGGCTACACTCAGAGGGTTGTGGTCAATGGCTCAAAGTCCAAGCGGAGACCAGTGACGAGAGGTTTTCTTCAGGGGTTGGTGCTGGGACCAGTGCTGTTTAATATCTTTGTCAGGGACATGGATAGCAGGACTGAGTGCACCCTCAGCAAGTTTGCCAATGACACCAAGCTGTGTGGTGCGGTCGACACACTGGAGGGAAGGGATGCCATCCAGAGGGACCTGGACAGGCTTGAGAGGTGGGCCCGTGGAAACCTCATGAAGTTCAACCAAGCCAAGTACAAGGTCCTGCAAGTGAGTTAGGGCAATTCCAAGCACAAATACAGGCTGGGTGGAGAATGGATTGAGAGCAGCCCTGAGGAGAAGGACATGGGGGTGTTGGTGGATGAGAAGCTCAACATGAGCCGGCAATGTGTGCTTGCAGCCCAGAAAGCAAATCACATCCTGGGCTGCATCAAAAGAAGTGTGGCCAGCAGGTCGAGGGAGGTGATTCTGCCCCTCTACTCCGCTCTGGTGAGACCCCACCTGGAGTACTGCGTCCAGCTTTGGAGTCCTCAGCACAAGAAGGACATGGACCTGTTGGAGCGTGTCCAGAGGAGGGCCACAAAGATGATCAGGGGGCTGGAGCATGTCTCCTCTGAAGACAGGCTGAGAGAGCTGGGGTTGTTCACCCTGGAGAATTGAAGGCTCCAGGGAGACCTTATAGCAGCTTTCCAGTATGTGAAGGGGGCCTACAAGAAAGCTGGAGAGGGACTTTTTACAAGGGCATGTAGTGATAGGATGAGGGGTAATGGCTTCAAACTGGAAGACGGTAGATTTAGATTAGATATCAGGAAGAAAAATTTCACTATGAGGGTGGTGATACACTGGAACAGGTTGCCCAGGGAAGTTGTGGAGGCCTCATCTCTGGAAGTGTTCAAGACTTCTAGATTTATCTTCTGTATATATCCCTAATTGAAGGATCTTATTTGTTCTAGCGCATGATTAACTATTACTTCTGCTCTGAGATCTCAAAATATAGTCCAATAGGAAGCAAGAATTTAAGGAGAGATGGGGAGGAGGGGGGAGAGATAATCAGATATGACCCACTGTATATGCAGAATGTGGATTTTCTCCTCATAGTTTCACAGCAATCGATCTGTCATTTTTGAAATTTTCAATCTCAGTGTAATGAACCCTGTTCTTGTAGAAAGTAGTTTGCACTCTGATGCTTGCCTCTTTCTCATCAGAAGGAATGCATGAAGATTATGTAAATTGATTGTGTGAATCCCTGAGTCTTGCCTCTGTGGAAAAGATGGCATTCATTTGTGCTGTTTACCTTCAAGTCTGTTATTTTCCTCTAGGTTCTAACTTTAACCTGTAAGGTTTAAGAAGAAAAAAGTGTGAAGATCGCAACCCATTGAAAAGATACAAGGTTTTGGGGCTTGTTTTCATCTGAAGCACTAATCCTGTTAGTGCACAGTTTAAAGGTTTGTGGAAAATTGTAAGTCGCGTGGGATATGAATTTAAAGATTGTACATTTCATACAGCTCTGGGCTGTTCAGTGAACGAAGAGACAGGAAAAAGAGGCATGGTCTTTTTAACATTCATAGTAGGAAGTGAATTGCTTGACTGAGGCCATTGCTATCAAAAAGGAGTAATCATTGTCACCTTGTAAATCCAAGCACACAATATCTTTTCCTTTGTGAGATGCATATGGTGTAAAGCTTTGCATCCTTTCTCATTTCCACAAAAAAAGAGAATAAAATCAGAACAGCTGTGGGGGTGAGGGAGTTCAAGAAAAAAAGAAATAGGCCAGTGTTTTGCAGCGTGCTTTGATTTTCAGCTATGAAATTTGGAAGAATGTCCAGAAAGCAGAGGGATAGGTTGTATGCTGAAGTGCAGAAGCACCAGCCACAAATGCAAGAACAGCAGCACAAGAGCAGCAAGGCAGAAGCCCTCACCAGGATTCACAACAACAGCATCATCAGCAGCTTGAGCAATATGAGTAATGAAAACACCAGCACCTACTCGAATGGATGTGTCATCAACCTGCGGAAGTCTGAGGGTTACTGTAATGTGGATTCTGCCCAGCCTTCGCTGGATCAGTCTGGGTTAGACATGATTGGAATCAAACAGATAAAGCAGGAATTTATCTATGACCTCACTTCTGTACCAGCTATAGCTCTTTCAACAACGCACGGTTAGCTCCAGGAATATCCATGACTGAAATAGGTATGGAAAATTCTTATTCCTCTGGTATAATGTGTATATAAAAATTAGATTACAATATCATCTGTATTAAAGTATTTTGCAGGTATTCTATATACAATTATACAGTAATTACATATGCACACAAAGATACATATGTGCACACACACACAGAAACTAAAGGAAGGAAAATAAGTCTGGCTGTAACTGAAACAATATAGAGGCAATTATGAGTTTTACCAGAACCTGCAAATTATTCAGTTTCTTAAACTTTGCAGTTCATGTTCTGTTTATGAAATGGGAGCACCAAAACAGGTGATGAATCAGTCAGAACCAGGCAATAATTAGTAATGGGGAGCTTGTTTCAAATGAGCTCATTACTCAGAGGGTTAAATGATCTCTTCAGCCAGCTGTTCGTATTCTTGTCAGAACCCAAATCCCAATGGCAGCTCATTCTAGGGTATTTATTGTAAAAAAGCACCATCTCCCTACTTCTGGTGCGTGGATGTACATTCAGAGCAAGTTCACTGATCACATGAGATGCACAAATACGGTTGAGGTGAACATAGTTGTGTGAATACCCCTACTTGAATGCCTTTGAGAAGTACCTCAGTGATCTATCCCTTGAATTCTTTGAAAAGTAGCTGTCGCGGGTGGAGTGATTAACTTCACTCGTAAGAAAGAAGTAGTGAAATATTTATTAAGGTGAAACAGTGATTTAACAAAATTAGTAGTAAATGCGATAGTGTTTTACGATACTCGATGTCAAGGTACACTTATTTACTGCATAGAGGACAGGGTCAGACAAGCTGTCAGGGAGACCCTCCCGTTTCTCATTGTCACGAGATTCAGAAAGGACCCCCTTGCTTTCTGAACTTTTTCTCAGAGAGGAGTCTAGGTGCAGCTGGATCCAATCCTAGTCCCAGACTTGGTCAACGGTTTATGTCTAAAGGATTATATATGCGCAATCAATCCTTTACATTACTTAGCTAAGATTTCAAAGTTTAGCATGCTATTAGTCATTTACCGAGAATCTGTTGCGGCAAGGAATCTCTCAACCTCGAGGAGTAGAACCTTAAGCGAGCGTCCTCACAAAAGGGGAGATCCTGGCGTGCAGCCCGCTGCCATACAGGAGAGCTCAAAGGGCTCTTGGGCTGTCCACTATTTATAGAGTAAGATAATTGACCTGTAGTCTTATTCTCATGGGAACAAAATATCTAGGTCCCCACTCCAGACAGTGTTTTGGCTGTGTTTCCAGCCGTCCCCCAAAGTCCAGGTGCAACTTATCGCAACTGATGTTGTGATGGCCATGGAGGCCAAGGCCCGAGCAGGAGCCGGACAGGGTGGGGTGGGGGGGGAAGAGAGGGAAAACAGGGAGAGCACACCGCCACACAAGGATGCACGGAGCATCTGGGCCAGTCACAATGGGGTGCTTCTCCCATTTATTCCCAGTTAGGCTCACTTCGGCCTCCAGTAAAGCCAGTTTTTGAGTCTCACCTGTTAGTCCAGCAATAGTGACAGATTCTGTCCCTTTATGATTTGATGGCATTAGGGTGCACTGTGCACCAGTGTCCAACAGGGCTTTATATTTTTGTGGCTTTTATGTGCCAGGCCATTGAACCCACAGAGTTCAATAAACTCAGTTGTCCCTCTCCTCCTCCCTGCTGGAGGCAGGGTCCCTCTAATATTGAGAACAACATCTACAATTAGCAGATGAGTTCCTACCTGGACCAGAGAACCGCTCCTTGTGGACAGGAGCAGCCATCCTCCTGGAAGAAGTCTTTCTTGTATCTGTTTTACCTTGCAACTCACTTACTCTTCCTGTAGGGCCGAGGTAGGTCTTTTATCCCATTTACTCATGTCCTCTCCATAGTCACAGACGCAAAAACACAGGATATCTTGTAGCACATTCTGTTTCTTTTTAGCTGGTTTTCTAGGAGGGTGTCTTCTCCTAAAAGCTGGGATGTGGCTCCATGCAGGGGAAGAGTGGGATCTTTCATCCATCCTAGACAGTTTATCAAACAGTTTCTCATTTTTCTCAATCAGTTTTTCAGTTTTATCAGTCATTTTTTCCACAGCTGCCACAGTGAGTGGATGAGAGACTTCGTACTGTTGCATTCTGTTAGTCACTTCATTTACAGTTAGAGCATTAGATCCTGCCCAGACCATTGTTGAGAAAGTATGGGAATACATTGATGGTGCACACTGCACAAACTTCCACAACATAAGTCATTTGCATGGCATTTCATCATGGGATCACAGAATTGTCAGAGTTGGAAGGGACCTTCTAGAGATCATCTAGTCCAACTCCCCTGCTAAAGCAGGATGGCCTAGAGCACATTACTCAGGACTGCATCCAGGCAGGTCTTGAAGATCTCCAGGGAAGGGGACTCCACAACCTCCCTGGGCAGCCTGTTCCAGGGCTCTGTCACCCTCACCGTAAAGAGTTTTTCCTCATATTTGAATGGAACTTCTATGTTCCAGCTTGTGCCCGTTGCCCCTCGTCCTGTCACTGGGAACCACTGAAAAGAGTCTGGCTCCCTCCTCCTTCAACCCACCCTTTAGATACTTATAAGCATTGATAAGGTCTCCCCTCAGCCTTCTCTTCTCCAGGCTAAAGAGCCCCAGCTCTCTCAGCCTTTCCTCATAAGGGAGATGCTCTAATCCCTTAATCATCTTTGTTGCCCTTTGCTGGACTCTTTCCAGTAGTTCCCTGTCTCTCTTGAACTGGGGAGCCCAGAACTGGATGCAGTATTCCAGTTGTGGCCTCACCAGTGCAGAGCAGAGGGGGAGAATGACCTCCCTCGACCTACTGGCCACACTCTTCCCTACGCAGCCCAGGATTCCATTGGCCCTCTTGGTGACAAGGGCACATTGCTGGCTCATGGTTAGTTTGCTATCCACCAGGACCCCCAGATCCTTCTCCTCAGAAGTGCTTTCCAGCAGGTCCACCCCTAACCTGTATTGGTGCCTGGGGTTCTTCCTCCCCAGGTGCAGGACCCTACGCTTGCCCTTGTTGAACCTCATTAGGTTCTTCTCTGCCCAGCTCTCCAGCCTGTCCATGTCACGCTGGATGGCAGCACGGCCCTCTGGAGTGTCGGCCAGCCCTCCCAGTTTGGTATCATCAGCAAACTTGCTGAGGATACACTCTGTCCCCTCATCCAGGTCATTGATGAATATTTTGAACAGACTGGACTGAGTATTGACCCCTGGGGGACACCACTGGTTACAGGCCTCCAACTCGACCTTGCTCCATTAATTACAACCCTCTGAGTTCTGTCACACAGCCAGCTCTCAATCCACCTCACTGCTCCCTCATCTAGCCCACACTTCCTTAATTTCCTGAGGAGGATGTTATGGGAGACAGTGTCAAAAGCCTTGCTTTTGGGTCTACATTCATTTGCCAGTCACCATAAATCACCTCATGAAGTGATCCTCCTGAAGTTTAACCAGGCCAACTGCAAGGTCCTGCACCTGGGACACAGCAATCCCAGGCACAAATACAGGCTGGGCAGAGAATGGATTGAGAGCAGCCCTGAGGAGAAGGACTTGGAGGTGTTGGTGGATGAGAAGCTCAAAATGAGTCGGCAATGTATGCTTGCAGCCCAGAAAGCAAACCGCATCCTGGGCTGCATCAAAAGAAGTGTGGCCAGCAGGTCAAGGGAGGTGATTCTGCCCCTCTACTCCGCTCTGGTGAGACCCCACCTGGAGTACTGCGTCCAGCTTTGGAGTCCTCAGCACAAGGACAAGGACCTGTTGGAATGAGTCCAGAGGAGGGCCACAAAGATGATCAGGGGGCTGGAGCACGTCTCCTATGAGGACAGGCTGAGAGAGTTGGGGTTGTTCAGCCTGGAGAAGAGAAGGCTCTGGGGAGACATTATAGCAGCCTTCCAGTACCTAAAGGGGGCCTACAGGAGAGATGGGGAGGGACTCTTTATCAGGGAGTGTAGCGATAGGACAAGTGGTAACGATTTTAAACAGAAAGAGGGGAGATTTAGATTAGATATTAGGAAAAAATTCTTTAGTGTGAGAGTGATGAGACACTGGAACAGGTTGCCCAGGGAAGTTGTGGATGCCCCATCCCTGGAAGTGTTCAAGGCCAGGCTGGATGGGGCTTTGAGCAACCTGGTCTAGTGGGAGGTGTCCCTGCCCATGGCAGGGGGGTTGGAACTCGATGATTTAAGGTCCCTTCCAACCTGAACCATTCTATGATTCTATGATTACCTCTTGCACAGCCTGTTCCCTCAGGTAGTTAATACCTTTCTCCATGGTGGTCCATTTGCTCGGGTGGCATTCTGTATCATCATTAAAGATACTTGCCCTTTATGGCTGATAGCAGTCGCCTCCAGAGACTGAGGGTGTGTGACTTTCTCCCAATCACTTTATCGATACCTCCATCTCTGGCCAGGTTTCCCAATTGCCTAGCTTCTCTACTGTTGAAGTCCGTGGTATCAGCCCCATTATCCAAGCATCGGAGCAACCAGGAGATACGTGTCTCACGATCATTACAGCTAAAATCCTTTCTCATATTTCATAAGTCCTTTATAGAAAAGAATTTAATGGTTACATCTGTATCTGATTCCTCCTCCTGCGCTGACACTGCCCAAGAATGACCCTCTCCCTGATCTGCTTCAGAAGGACCCATTTCTGTATCTTCATCAGAAGAGTCTTCTCCCCTGGTATCTGGCTTTACCTTGTCTTTGTCATAAGGGGCAGGGGAACGAACTCACCTCTTTTTTTCTTTTTGGTCACAACTTGTACCGGTGCTGATGGAGTCTGAATAGTGACAGTACATGTTGGACAACATCCACTCCTGCACTGAGATTTAATAGGAAACCACCCCTGCAACCCATACAGAAATAGTGACAATAAAATCATGATTTTAAAAAAGTAACCATCATTTCTGAAATCGAAATGGGATCATAGAATCATCAAATCATGGATCCATCCCCTAGATCTGATGGTGACAATTTGGCATGAACAGTAACTTTCTCAAGGTAAAATTGAAAGTGTAATTAGTAACAGAATCCATTACATAATGCCTGAGGAATGCAGGTAAAGAAGTTATCCACTGCAGGGGGGGGCAGTGAGTGAGCATGTGTCATGCTTAGTTGCCTACCAGGGTTAAGTCACAAAACAGACAAAGATTTTTTTATATGTTAAAAAAAAAATAAATTAGATGAATGTAGTACAACTGTTCCTAAGTAAGGATTTTGAACTTGAAAAACCCAGAAATCTGTAAGATTTTTTTTCACATCTGAAAAACTTCATCAATCCATCTTCTGGATCTTGATTCAGTTTCTTGGCTCAGCTGCAGAATAGGCTACCACAGTAAAAATACTACTATAACTTCCTGCCCTTTGTGCTTTCGAAAATCTCATGTAATGTTACCTTGCAGAGTAACTACGGCTATATATATATATATATAACCCAAACAAGAATGTAATAAAAAAAGGAAAGGATGCAACTTTAATAGCTCTTCACTGACAAATGAGCCAGAAAGCAAGACCTTTGTCCTGGTTTGAGGTAAAACAGAACCAATTTTCTGTTCAGGAGTTTTACTTTGCAGCTAAGCCTCTTTTAACTCTCTGAAACTCTCTGAAATTAACAGCATATTGTGCAGAAATTGTTAGCTCAGAGTGATAACACCCACGTTTATAGTTTATGCTAAGGAATGGTATGCAGAGAGGCTCTTGCTTATACTTATTGCTATAATAACCACGGTCAGTTAACTTCATTATTTGCCCCGTTAGAGGGTCTGAAGCAGAAAAGTGTAGAGGGGTCGCACCTACGGGGAGGAGCAGACAGGACAGGTGACCGAAAACTGACCAATGGGGTATTCCATCCCATCTGCATCATGCTCAGTATAAAAGCTGAGGGATCAAAGGGGTCAGCTCTCTTTTCTTCAATGACTGGCATCCGAGGAGGACTATCTGTTCGTCTGCGTCTGATCCCGATTCGTGCGTTCCTGAATCCAGACCCAGAATCCGGTTCCCATCTGTCACCGAGTCCAGTCTGGGACTTTCCCTGTGCCTGCCGGTGATGTGATTGTCATCCTGGGAGCTCGATACAGGTTTTTTTATATATTTCATTATTTTCTTTTTATTAAAGTAGCGTAGGTTTTTTTAAACTCATAAGTCTCTTCCTCTCTCTTCCACCTCTCCTGGAAGGGAGATACTCTCTGAAGGGTGAGGTCAGAGAGTATCTGTCTTTCATTTCAGTGGCCAGTCCAGCCCAAACCACAACAACCTTGCACTAGTTTAAGTAAAAGACAAGTAAGATAAGGATCAGATGCTAAGCAATTGATGTAGGTAAGAAAGATTTAAAAGCTCTTCTAGAAGAAGAGATTATATATATAAATGAAAGGTTGGAATGCAAGTTACAGAGATAGAGGACTCAAAGACTGCATTACTACTTGAATTATATTGGGTTCTTAATATAAAAATATATAAAAAATATAAAATAATAATAGTTTAATAATTTAATATAATTTACAATAAAATAATTTAATATAATTTAAATTTAATAATATAAAAAGACATCTGAAACATTGAAAATGCTAAAAGAGAAGGGACAGAGGGGACATTGCAAGAAATGAAGTTGAATACAACTATCCTTCGTGTCATTACCAGCTCTTATTAGTATTGCTATTACTCTAGCACTAGTTAAATCTATTGTCTTGCCAGAAATTACCCGACTTGATTTGCTCAACAGGTTTCTTGGCTTTCTTATTTGAGATTACTTTTATTATTGCTATAGTCAGGTTTACCTGTCAAACCATTGGACAGAAAGCACCAATTCCATCACTGCTTTAAGTCCACTAAGTACTGAACAAAATGAGCAAAAATCTATGATAACTCAAAATATCACATTTTGCTTCAAAATTTTATCTTTTTTTTCCCTATAGATGGCAAGGTCATGAATGTGAAACAGGCAGAGAAAAAGACTGCTGTAAATAACTCACATAGTAAAAAAAACCACAGAAACAGTGATGTGATGGAAATCACATTCTGAAACAGACCGTTAATGACTCAAATATTTTAAATTACTTCTGAAAAGGAAGTAGTGATTTATATATGGGGGGGAAAGGATCTAAACTGTCAAATGACACTTCTTGATATATTTACACTCAGGGCCTTACTGAAGTAACTTCTTATTGTCAAAAATACACAAAGTACCTTAAAGATTGCCATCATAGGAGTGGAGAACAACAGAACCCTACATGCATGTCACACTGGCAGAATCTGGTTTGCACTGTTTCCTTTCAGCAGAGGGGCTGTCTGAGAATTTAAGGACAAAAGACAGATCTGTCTAGGGATCAGAACAAAAGTGAGATGTACAGTGCCAATAGACATGAACTGTTTTATTCAACCTAAGACAAGACACACTGGTAACTAGTTTGGTTGTCCAGCATTTAGTGCCTTTGTTAACCTTCAGCAATTGCATCAAACAGGAATTTGACACAACTGAAAATGTGAACTTTTCCCTCATCCATATATTTCTCTTTCTGATTCATCCCCAAATCTTCTTAACCCTAACCTTAGTCCTACCTCAGAAAATAGGTACATATTCCCTTGCTTATCTGACATTAGCACTTAAAGTAAAAATGAGAAAGTTCTAACTTTAAAGAGGAAGTGCCAGGCTCTTATGATGGCAGATGATTCTTCACTCCAAGCAAACACTGATTTATTTAAATAGAAACAGAATCAATGGAAATAGTAATGGGATGGAGTTGACCTTCTTTGGTGGAGCCTCCAGTCTTGTGACTTTCAAGTTCATACTGCATAGCTTTCATATGGACAGAAGACTTGTTGAAGCCTCTTGTACATAGATTTGGAGAATTAAAGAAGTCATGCATTTATTTCCCATTGTTCAGAGATGCACTGGACTGTGAAGGTAGACCACAGTAAGCTAATATTACAATGAAACTTTGCGTGATACAAACACCTTGCTTTAACCTCACCAAGTCAAATGTCAAAAAAATCATTTATTATGAGTCCTACAAGATCGTATTTTTATACACTGACTTCTCACAGGAAGGGGGTTATTTCAGTGCTTGTACGCTCTCAAGTCACATGAATGCAAGTGATAAGTCACACTCTGGACATGCTAACAAAGGGTTATCTATCAGATGGTTGCATACTGCTACAGCTGGAAAAAAACCAAAAAAATTAGTGTGCGGTCATTCATCTCTTCATTGGGTTAACAGTTGGACTCAATAATCTTAAAGGTCTTTTCCAACCTAAATGATCCTATATTGCACGTGAAAAATATAGCCAGAGGACAATAAGGTTGTTAAAGTAAGCGCTCAGGAGTCAGAAAATGGCAGAATTAAGGTTCATGGTCCATCTTTTTTGGGGGGGGGGTGTGTATATCTATTACGAGACAGTCTAATTCAAATGATGTCATACTGGTAGCCTCTCATCCCCCACATCACCACACCACCACCTGGAGTACTGCATCCAGCTCTGGAGTCCTCAGCACAGGAAGGACATGGACCTGTTGGAACGAGTCCAGCAGAGAGCCACAAAGATGATCAGAAGGCTGGAGCACGTCTCCTATAAGGACAGGCTGAGAGAGTTGGGGTTGTTCAGCCTGGAGAAGAGAAGGCTCTGGGGAGACATTATAGCAGCCTTCCAGTACCTAAAGGGGGCCTACAGGAGAGATGGGGAGAGACTCTTTATGAGGGAGTGTAGCGATAGGACGAGGGGTAACTGTTTTAAACTGAAGGAGGGGAGATTTAGATTAGATATCAGGAAGAAATTCTTTACTGTGAGGATGGTGAGACACTGGAAGAGGTTGCCCAGAGAATGTGTGGATGCCCCATCCCTGGAAGTGTTCAAGATGAGATTAGATGGGGCTTTGAGCAACCTTGTCTGGTGGGAGGTGTCCCTGCCCACGGCAGGGGGTTTGGAACTAGATGATCTTTAAGGTCCCTTCCAACCCAAACCATTCTATGATTTTGCTCTATGGACTTGACTGCATGAGGTGACTGCCTCTAATATAAAAATGTTTTCTTTTTAACATGAATTAATCTGAAATTAACCAACTATCCTGGTTCAAAACCAAACAAGAACTTCCACTACAGCTGAACCCTATGTGGAACTGCCCTGAGACATTTACTGATTTGACTGTCTGACCAAATTTGAGCATCCCAATTTTCAGTAGCAACACATGAAATCTAACAATATATTCCAGAGGTTTTGGTTGTGGTTGTTTGTGTGGTTGGTTTTTTTAAGCCATATTTATATATTTATTTGAATAAATTATTAACAAACTGTCACAGAAACAAAGAAAAAAGTAGAATTGCTGCTAAGTGTTTAGCATAATTTCTGAATATTTGAAATACCTTTTCAAACCAAAAATACAAAAATAATGGAATGAATAATCAGGTAAATTTCAAGGTGAAAGACTTGAGAACTAAAGAAATATTTTTAAATACTTCTATTGGGTCTGGCTGGGATGGAGTTAACCTTCCCCATAGCAGCCTTCATAGTGGTGTGCTCTGTATTTGTAGCTAGAACGTGTTGATAACAAACCAGTTTTGGCTACTGCTGAGCAGTGCTCACACAGCATCTCAAGGCTGTCTCCCAAACTCCTCACCCCCAAAGGCCAGCGGGGGGGGGTGGGCAAGAGGTTGGGAGGGGACATAGCCAGGACAGCTGACCCAAACTGACCAAAGAGATATTCCATACCATATGATGTTGTGCTCAGCAATAAAAGCTAAGAGAAAGGAGGAGGAGGGGGAGCATTCGTTATTAAGGCGTTTGTCTTCCAAAGCAACCGCTACGTATACTGAGGCCCTACTTCCCAGGAAGTGGCCAGACTTCACTTGCTGATGGGAAGTAGAGAATAAATCTTTTTGTTTTCCTTTGCTTCCGCATACAGCCTTTGCTTTTCTCTATTAAACTGCCTTTATCTCAACCCATGAGTTTTTCATCTTATTTTCTCCCCCTGTTCCACTGTGGAGGGGGAGTGAGAGAAGGTCTTGGTGGGAACCTAGCATCCAGCCAAGGTCAACCCACCAAAAAAACAGAAAAAAAAAGCCCTCATATACTTGAATCATTTTGGTATTTAGTTTTGTGTGTTACAATGAAAGAAAAGGAACTCCTTGAGCTTCACGAGAGTTGACTTTGTCCTTGTCAACGGTGTACTTCAAGGAATCCCATGGGCTAAGGCTCTAGAAGGAAGGGGGATGCAAGATAGCTGGTTAATATGTAAGCACCACTTCCTCCAATGTCAAGATCGGTGCATCCCTAGGGGCAAGAAATCAGACAAGGGAAGCAGGAAACCTGCACTTGATGAACAGGGAGCTTCTGGAAAAACTCAAATGCAAGAAGGAAGATTACAGAATGTGGAAAAAGGGACTGGCCACCTGGGGGAAGTGTAAGAGCGTTGTCATAATATGCAGGGATGCAACGAGGAAGGCTAAGGCCCACTTGAAATTAAACCTGGCAAGGGATGTCAAGGACAAGAAGAAGGGCTTCTTCAAGTACATCAGCAGTAAAAGGAAGACTAGGGAAAATGTGGGCCTGCTGCTGAATGAGGTGGGTGCCTCGGTGACCAAAGATGCAGAGAAGGCGGAGCTACTGAATGCCTTCTTTCCTTCAGTCTTTACTGCTAAGGCCGGCCCTCAGGAATCCCAGACCCTGGAGGTAGGAGAGAGAGCCTGGAGAAAGGAAGACTCTCCCTCGACCAAGGAGGATAAGGGAAGAGATCATTTAGGCAAACTTGACACCCACAAATCCATGGGCCCTGATGGGATGCACCCGCAAGTGCTGAGGGAGCTGGCAGATGTTACTGCAAAGCCACTCTCCATCATCTTTGAAAGGTCATGGAGAACAGGAGAGGTGCCTGAGGACTGGACGATAGCCAATGTCATGCCAGTCTTCAAAAAGGGCAAGAAGGAGGACCCGGGAAACTACAGTTGAGTCAGCCTCAATACCATCCCTGGAAAGGTCATGGAACAGCTCATCCTGGATGTCATCTCTTAGCACGTAGAAGAAAAAAAGGTCATCAGGAGTGGTCAGCATGGATTCACCAAGGGGAAATCATGCTTGACCGATCCTTCTATGATGGAATGACTGGCTGGGTGGATGAGGGGAGAGCAGTGGACATTGTCTACCTTGACTTCAGCAAGGCTTTTGACACTGTCTCCCATAACATCCTCATAGGTAAGCTTAGTGTGCATTAGATGAGTGGACAGTGAGGTGGACTGAAAACTGGCTGAGTGGCAGAGTTCAGAGAGTTGTGATGAGCAGTGCAGAGTCCAGTTGGAGGCCTGCAGCTGGCGGTGTTCCCCAGGGGTCAGTACTGGGTCCACTCTTGTTCAATATATTCATCAACGACCTGGATGAGGGGACAGAGTGGACCCTCAGCAAGTTCACTGATGACAAAACTGGGAGTAGCAGCTGACACAGCAGAAGGCTGTGCTGCCATTCAGCGAGACCTAGACAGGCTAGAGAGTTGGGCGGTGAGGAACCTGATGAAATTCAATAAGGGCAAGTATAGGGTCCTGCACCTAGGGAGGAATAATCCCATACACCGGTACAGGTTAGGGGCTGACCTTCTGGAAAGCAGCTCTGTAGAGAGAGGCCTGGGAGTCCTGGTGGACAACAAGTTGACCATGAGACAGCAATATGCCCTTGTGCCGAAGAAGGCTAATGGTCTCCTGGGGTGCATTAACAAGAGCGTGGTCAGCATGTTGAGGGAGGCCATCCTCCCCCTCTACTCCGCCCTGGTGAGGCCGCACCTGGAGTACTGTGTCCAGTTCTGGACCCCCCCAGGTCAAGAAGGACAGGGAACTACTTGAAAGAATCCAGTGGAGGGCTACAAAGATGATCAAGGGAATGGAGCACCTCTCTGATGAGGAAAGGCTGAGAGACCTGGGTCTGTTTAGCCTGGAGAAGAGAAGACCGAGAGGGGATCTTATCAACGCTTGTAAATATCTAAAGGGCGGGTGTCAAGAGGATGGGGTCAGGCTCTTCTCGGTGGTGCCCAGTGACAGGACAAGGGGCAATGGGCACAAGGTGGAACACAGGAAATTCCATCTGAACATGAGGAGGAACTTCTTTCCTTTGAGGATGTCAGAGCACTGGAACAGGCTGCCCAGAGAGGTTGTGGAGTCTCCTTCTCCGGAGATCTTCAAAACCCGCCTGGATGCACTCCTGTCCAGCCTGCTCTAGGTGAACCTGATTGGCAGGGGGCTTGGACTAGACAATCTTTGAAAGGTCCCGTCCAACCCCTACCATTCTGTGAAAACACAGTGAAACCAGCATCAGATTTTTGGGCCCTCAATCTGGTTTATATGACAGGAAAAACAAGTAGAAAAGTTGACCACCTGGGTTATCTGGGAAGATGAGCCTCACGTTAGTCCCACTTCAGAGCAATCCACATTTAATAACTGGCTACAAAGGAGAAATTTTAAGAAAGGTAACCAATCCATTTTCCTTCCTTTAGAGAGGTTAAGGCTTTAGGCAACACAGCACACAGGGATGTTGGATAAGGTCTCTTCTACCTCAGTTTTTCCCCCCGTATACTTCAAATATTCAATAGGGATGAGTATCCTGGTTTGGGGTGGAGCCAAGCCTACTTTCTGTTCAGTGAGAGAGGCTCATGCTTATATTTGTTGCTGTGGGAACAATAGGGTCAGCTGACTTCGTTGTTTACCCTGTGGAGCAGTCGTACCTGTGGGGAGGAGTGGACAGGTTAGGTGACCCAAACTGACCAATAAGGTATTCCATCCCATCTGCCATGCTCAGTATAAAAGCTGAGGAATCAAAGGGTTGGTTCTCTTCTTCAATTGCTTGGCTTCATCAATGGTTTGTTCTCTTCGGTGACTCACATCTGAGGAGGACCCTGTCTGTTGGTCTACCTTTGATCCCGATCCATCGATTCCTGAATCAAGATCTAGAATCCAGTTCCCATCCGTCTCTGAGTCCCCAGTGCCTGACAGTGACACCTCCCTGGGAGCTTGATAGGGTTTTGTATATATTTATATATACTGTATCTATTTAATTCTTTCAATTTTATTTTATTATTAATATTTCATTCAAGTAGTTCAGTTTTTTTCTATACTCATAGATCTCTTAAACTCTCTTCTTCCTCTCCTTGGAGTGAGAGGTGGGGGAGAGCATCTGTCGTCTTGTCATTGGCCAACCCGGCCCAAACCACGACAATGGGGATGTAGGCAGAGATGCCTGTTGATTCAAGTTGATATTGTCTAATTCTTATCCCAAAATGAAAGGACTTGTTATGTTCTAAGAGTCTACCTAACCATAATCAAGAAACATTGCCAGTTCTCTTGACTTAAATAAGGAAACAATCTATAACCTTCCACCAGTTGGATACATATAAAGGTAGCACAATCTCCTTAATCTGGACAGAGAGAAGGAAACTACAAAAACACTTTAAAAGAAGTTACTGAAGTATTCCATTCATGAATTAGCCTTTGAAGGGTTCTTTTACTAACCAAAGCTGTGGCCCTGATAAAGAATTTTCTAGCTCAAATGAATAGAACTGTGCAAGAGCAAGGTCACAACTGCAATTAGAAAGTCCTTTTGTCTGTCAAAGGAAATACATCTTTTTTTCCTTCTGCTATACAGAAACTTTTTTAGTCAGAGGAAAGGGCAAGAGTTTTGAAATTGAATTAGGTTCTGCAAGAGCATTCAGTTTTAGAAGTAATTCTTCTACTTTGGTCAAAGTTTCCCTACAAATCTCTTATCTGAGAGGGGAAAAAAGAGAAAGAAATTGACACCGAGGCAAACATAACAGGCCAGTAACACAATACATGCAAACCAAAACCAACAGCAACAGATTATAAATACTGTGCCAGGCTTTGGGACAGGTCTGAACACAACAGAAAAGTACTTGGAACAAATCTTGGGCAGGGGGTGTGGGAGGTTGGTTTGGTTTGGGTTTGGTTTGGTTTTGAAGAAGCTGTGTACATAAGAGGAGGAAAGTAAATTCTTGGGAACACAGATGAGAGAGAATGGGGGGGAAGAACAGGATGACACAGGACTGAGGTAAATTTTTTTCTACAGACTGTCAAGTTGAATTTTTATTTATTTTTAAGTGAGGAAAGTACTACCTTTCCTCCCTCTTTCTCACTGGAAGCGACAAAACCCCCTGAAAACGATAAAAAATATTCCATACAGTTCGGTTTAAAACATTAAAGAAATTATCTTAGTGGAATGTAACATTTTATGGAGCAGATTCATTCTGACAGCTTCTCTGTTCTCTTTTTTTTTCGGTAAACATGGTCACGGTATAACATAATAGGTATATTGTAATAGAGCTAAAAAAGCCATCAGATACATAAGACTGGATTACTGTGCATTTTACTACTAAAATCATGCAGGTTCTGTTCTTATTGTAAAAACATTAATGTAGAGTTAGTAACAGACATCCAAAACATACCAATACAGTTGTATGGTAATCACAGAATATACTTAATTCTCTTGTGACAGTGTTTGACAAGAGCAATGAAAATTGTATCCATTGTTGCAATATATATGCATCTTTTACAGAAAAATACTTACATATATCTGGATCTTTACTTTTCTTTGTTTTGTTACTAAGACTTATCTCAAATCTATTAATATCAGATGAAAGATCGCTAGGGGAAAAGACAGAAAGCCTTAATTAATACTATACTTGGCCAACATTTAAACTTATTCTAAAGTTATTTCTATTCTGAGTTCTCATGATCAGCCAAAGACAATTATATTAACAAAGATACTTATATGCATACATAAAATTCTACCCATGCATTTGTGGCTAAAAGGTAGCTGCCATATAACCATGCATACAGCATTTTTAAAAAGCACATTCAAAAGAGTACAGCATAAAGAATCTTAAATGCAATGCAACTTACAAGTGAAATTCAGTAATTCAATAAGATTAAGACTTACTCAAAGACAAACTCTTCTGACCATACAGGGTTCTGCCCTTCCCTGATATGTGTTTTTGCTACCTGGACACTGTTCAGGTAGATGTTACAATACGGATTAGTAAAATGTTTTACTGGGAGCGTATGAGCTTCTTCTACATGCAAAACAAGACTGCTGACCTAAAGAAAATACACAAAATTTATTTCCTTTTTTTTTAAAAAAGAAAGAATGGAATTCCCCCCATGTGAAGGCTTAATGTAAGGTATAAATATTAAATACAAAATATAATTTCCTAATAGAAAGAGCAGGGAAAAGGAATAATGGAACAAGATTTTAAGAGGCACCAGTAAAATTAAGAGCAACTCAAATAACTTGAAAATAAACCTCCAGCACCATAGTTTTAACTCATCTTATTTTTTAATTTTAAAACCATCACTATGAGACATTAAGATTTGCAAGTACTAACTTTTCTATGCATAAAAAATTCTACTGAAGTCAAAGAATTGTATCTTGGGTAAGAGCCTTGGACAAGTCCAAACACAATGCCATATTTGGTGCTTTCCTAACAGATTAGGCTCAATACCTGTCAGCAGTGTGCCCTGGCAGCCAAGAGGGCAAACCGCATCCTGGGGTACATCAAACACAGTATAACCAGCCAGTCAAAAGAGGTGATTATCCTGCTGTATTAAGTGTTGGCATGGCCTCACCTTGAGTACTGTGTGCGGTTCTGGGCCCCACAATTTAAGAAGGATGTGAAGGTACTTGAATGCATCCAGAGGAGGGCAACAAAGCTGGTGAAAGGGCTGGAAGGCATGTCCTATGAGGAGTGGCTGAGGACTCTGGGTTTGTCTAGTTTGGAGAAAAGGAGGCTGAGGGGTGACCTCATTGCTCTCTACAGCTTCCTGAGGAGGGGAAGTGGAGAGGGAGGTGCTCATCTCTTCCCCCTGGTATCCAGTGACAGGACGCATGGGAATGTTTCAAAGCTGTGTCAGGGGAGGTTCAGACTTGACATTGGGAAACATTTCTTTACCGAGAGGGTGGTCAAACACTGGAACAGGCTTCCTAGAGAGGTGGTCGATGCCCCATGCCTGTCAGTGTTTAAGCGGCATTTGGACAATGCCCTTAATAACATGCTTTAACTTTTGGTCAGCCCTGTAGTGGTCAGGCAGTTGGACTAGATGATCTTTGTAGGTCCCTTCCAACTGAAATGTTCTATTCTATTCTAAACAACAGTAGATTATGTAAAATTCCCTTGTTTAACACACTGCACTGTTTTCTCCCTGTTAAAAGGAAGATATTAGTCTGTAGTACAGATTCTCAAAATAATAGCACTTGGAAACTCAATTTCCATAAAATGAGAAGTGAACTCTCTAAAATCATTTACATTAAATACATTTTAAACAGTCTACTATTTTACAAACTTCTGAACTGCATGCAATTCATAGCTTAATCAAATATCTACTGATATCAACTGAAGTCAATTTAGACAAATACAGGAAATATCATACTTGATCAGGTCAAAACTCCATTTAAATCCAAATATTCAGTACCAGAAGTTTCAAATGACAGTTCAAGAATCCCTGAAACTGATATAATTTCTATAAGACACTCATGGAAGTATGATTTTTGATCTTTATACACTTTATTTACCTTTATCATTCATGCTTTTTATACTTTTCACCTCTCTAAATAGTTCAATACTTCCCACACTTATTTACTTGGAAATTCTTTTACTCATTCCAGTCTATAATAAAAATAATTTTCTCATTTCCTTTATGCATTTTGATATAAGATGATCAAAACTAACTGTATCCTAAATGAGAATAACATAAATATTAAATAGCATCTACTTTCTTTTTTCTTTTCTTTTCTTTTCTTTTCTTTTCTTTTCTTTTCTTTTCTTTTCTTTTCTTTTCTTTTCTTTTCTTTTCTTTTTTCTTTTCTTTTCTTTTCTTTTTTCTTTTCTTTTCTTTTCCTTCATGCAGTCTAACATTTTCTTTGCTTTTGGAAGTATAGAATTAGTTTAGATGATCACTCTGTACGTGCTTCGCTTTTGTGGCTCCCAATTTCTTCTGTCAGTTCAAATATCAATTTACCTAATTTAGTTTGGTTCTTGAGAAGTATTCAATGATCTTTAATGTTGACTACAGAATAATTCTGCATTTCCTGAAAAAAAGTTTTATTCCTTTTTCCATAGACTGATAAAACAGCTACTTCCAACATTCGTAGCATTCAAGGATACCAGGGATTCTTGATTCCTATTATTCTCCAATCATCACTGATCTAGCCATTTATAACTATCTGTCCTTTACTTCTGAAAGAGGTTCTGGCCACAACAGTACTCTCAAGAGACCAAAATAAATTATGCCATAATCACAGTTAAGTATGTATTTGTCACTGAAAAATGAATAATATTAGTTATGCTAGTATTTTGGTTACGTGTGACATAAGTCTCTCAAATCTGGTGAATTGTAAGAGTTAAGACAATACAAATGCTGAATTCTTGACACTTTTACTCAAATGTGGTCAGAAATTAATACCTAGGAAAGCATCTGCCAATTGCCTAAAACCATTTTGTTCTTTGTGTATATAGATATTATAATAAAGTGGAAGGGATTCCAGTTGTTTTACCAGAGGTACTGCACAACTCCAAGAAAAAGAAAGTACATGCATGATTTATTATTGTTGAAAGGAAAGTTCTGAGATGCATCATCATCATTTTGCAACAAGGAGACAACCTCTCCCCCCCCCCCGCATCTATATAGCTTCACCTGACGTAGACGTTTATTTGATGTCCCTGGACTGTTTTTTCTTAAACTGCAAAACATCTGCAGAGCCTTCATCCAGTCCTAAGAGAGAAAGGCACAAAACAGTGTAACAAAAAGTCAGATTCAGCTTCTTGCAGTAGAGCAGATGTCTAAAAAAAAATAGTACATTGAAGTATCTGAAGTTGTTTCTTTAGCTTACAAAGAACCAACTTGTATGCAATTCAAAGTATGAAAATTTGAATAGCAAAGCTAAATTCATATCTTTCTCAGTAAAACATAAACATTTGCAAATTTGAAAGTTTCTCTTTTAGAAATATCAAGCATTACTAATGGATATACAGTGTTACCTTTATCAATTTTCCAGATTAGTTATATTGAATTAAATACAAATTGTATATAAAATGAAGAAAGACTTAGTCACTTCTGAGAAAATAACAGTCAACAACTCAAACTGTTCTGAACATTCTCTCCTCTATTTTTATATTGCAGTTGTATTTTACTCCATATGCTTCAAACAAAAAACAAAGCAGCATTAACAGAGAAACACCAAGAAGTATAACCTACACCCCCATTCTCTCTGCTCACAAATACATAAAGCAGAGTAGATACTTTGGAAGGTGGAAGATATGCTATAGCCTCATTCCCATGTTTTCACCACCCCCCCCCCCCCCCCAATTTTGTAAGCTCTTATGAAGCACAAAATTTAGGCTTTGACTAACATTTATAAAAGTGTAGCTCAAAGATCTACTACCTACTCTCAAAGTACAATTTAATAATACCATTAAAGAAAAAAATATTTTCATTCTTACCCTTTACACTACCTTCCACATTTTTAAAATACAGGTATATTCTATATTGCAGCTATTCTCAGGTAAACCACTGAGTAAAGTTTAAGCTTTCAAAACCTTCCACAAAAGGAAGAACTGTCAACTATGCATCACATTTTTATTAGCTTGCTTTCTTATTTACATAAGGAAAAGGAAATAAAGATCCATAGAACCTACTAAATACTCTAAATTAATCTAAATATTTCCTAGATACAAAGTCATCTTTATTCCCCCTCCTAACAGGAAAACTTATCCCCTTAAATGCCAAAGTTTACAGCAGCACCACAGTATGCACAATGACACTAGCATATGAGGCTGCACTCTACATTACATTCACTTAATGATTTGTACAAACCTCAGACAACATGCAATCCATTGGACAGCTGCTTTGATATTTACCACACTATATGAAATCCATCAAGTTTTCCTTAATATACCAACAAAACTATTCTTCTGTGAAATGTTACAAGGTACAGACAGCTGTAACTTCTGAGAACAGAAGTATCAGTAAAACATCTGACTTGCCTGAACCAGAATCATTTTATAAAAGAAAACCCTGTATTCTGTATAAATGCAATGAACAGCTTAAGTGTTAAGCAAATTAAACCAAAAGCAGATTATACCAAGTGTTCAGAAAACAGGACTGGATATTCTGCCTACTACACATTCTTAAATAAAATCAAATGCATAGCTTAACTTCTGACACAACAAGTATATTTCAGAGCTCTGGAATACCAAAACAACTTCATGAATAAGAACTTTGTCACATCTTCCATATGCTCTCCTGTTGGTAAGTGACTTTTAGGAATTAGACTCCATTCCTACAATTCTTAAACAGCAAACATTAACTGCTAGAGAGCTAACAACTAAACGATACCAATGTAAAACAAAAAAACCCCACTAAACCACTTATTTTTCATGCAAGATCAGGGCCTAAGACTGTAAACAATGACCAATTTATGAACAGGACAAATAACTGTAAAAGGCCCAATAGATTCTAATTGGTGGGCATACCTGCATTAGCATTTTAGTTCGTATCAGGAATGTGCTCTTGAAGCAAAACTCCCATTTACCATGCTCTGGTTCATTACA
This sequence comes from Numenius arquata, assembly GCF_964106895.1. NCBI lineage: Eukaryota > Metazoa > Chordata > Aves > Charadriiformes > Scolopacidae > Numenius > Numenius arquata. The sequence continues at coordinate 4,119,325 of NC_133615.1, forward strand.
TGGAAGAGTGTTGGAGAGCAAACAATTTTTTTTTTTGACTGAACTATTCCAAAAGATATTATCCAGAAATATCTAATGGAAACTAATGGAAGTTCAGTCTGTGGGACCAGAACTTGTCCAAAGTAAAAATCCTAAAGCGCAGGTAATGTAGGTGCTGGATTCTCAGCACCAACTATTTCCCTTACAGATCTGCTACTACTGCATGGTCTATATTTGCTAATGGAGGCATAGCCACCATCTGTGGTACATTTGCTTTCTATTAGAGAAGGATAATATCATTAAACACTACAAAACAAAAAATTTAAAATTATATTTACCAACAAAAGCTCTCACCTGTGCTTGTTCTGGAGTTTCTCCTGCAAAGTAAAAGATGTAATGCTCTTCACTGAAGTGCTGAACTACTATCTGAAAACAGTTCGGCCTTAAAAACAAACAAAAATGTAGCATCATCATACTTGGAAACAGGAAAAACCCCAACAAGAAAAGTTTCTACATGCTTCAAAAGTGCATTTTGGTTTGAATGAATTATGTAATTTCAATAAAATTGCACTGCAGTTCAACTAGTTTGTTTCAGAATGTTTAAGAAACTTGGAACAGTTTGTACTGAATATGCATTTAATCACGCATTATGGATTTGTTGTTTTAGGACTTCAGGAAACTATATTAACATAAGGAACTCCTTATCTGAACATGTTCCACAGCTCTCAGAACCAATAAAACGTGTATTGGATCACATACTAATCATTGAATATGTGTGATATAAACTTCTAAAGCTTTAAATGCAATTATAACATCTTCACCATTTTATGTATCTACACTCATTTGTCAAGAAGTATCAAAAATATTTTGTACTGTTACATTACAAGCTAAAGTGCACACTTGATTTACGGCCTCTCACATTACGTTCAAGGGAATTTAGTTCTCCCAAACGCAGGGTTACATGAAGGATCTTACTTCACTTGCAAGTGAAGTTTCAGTCGCCCCCTCCCCCTATCCATTGCTTAGAGAAATACTGGCATGGCATTTTGTGGCCATGCCCACAGGAGGATTGGGGGGGGGAGGGGAGAGGGGCAAGAAGTAGCCACATCAGGGGCTACTTAAATCATTTTCACCAAAGACATGCAAAGATACAGCCCTTGCTGTACTTCTGATAAAAGAGGAAAGGTAGTTTTTACCACCTACTTAAAATATAAGAGGAATTTTGTCTCAGGTACAGTTCTTCACCAACAACTTTCCCAAGTAGGTGCAACCATGCATCTCCTTCTACCCACATTTTCAGCGTTACTTATTATCCAACTACATTTTAACCCACAGTACAGTGTTTCTTAGAAGCTGCTTAACAGACAGTCACCATTAACCAAAATGTTCCTTGTTTACAGTCTACACCAAAGTTTCTGACATAATTGCCAACTTACATGAGGAACATTTCAGTAGTTTGTTTTTTTTTAAAATGGTACTCTTGTATCTATGGCTCCTCATTGCAATAGTTGAGTAGATTTTTCAAAATGATTGAGAAGTGTATAAAAATCAGATGGTACAAGAACACCAGATCTTTGCAGCTTAAGAAATGCCACTTATTTTAAACGTCTATCTTCACATTATCTCTGTGAAAAGACTTAAAGTTGATTAAATACTTTTAATAAATATTAAGATGCATGGAATAACCAGAGCTTCTGTTTAATGTGTTTTTCTATCTGTTATGAAAAAATAATAACATTTGTAGGAGTAAATGCATCTTTTTCTTCTATATCACACAGGACTGTGCATTTTTTTGTAATTAATGAAAAAAAAGATGTGACCTCTTTCATCTTAGTTACCAATGATATCAGAAAGTGTTTTGATTCTCAACTTCTTTGCCAATAATCACATCACTTGCAGTTGACATATTTTGAATAACCAAAATTAGTACAGTAAATGAAACTGAAAATTATCTCTGAATCTAATTTTCTTACAAAAATAATTTGTAAAATGTTTGCTTATATGGACTAACTTACTGCTCTAATGTTGGTCTAATCTCATTCTTACTGATTCTTAAATAGAAAAGCACTGATAAGTTATCTAACTAATTTAGCTTTCTAATACCTATCAACAAAAGAATGCAGATCTTTTGGAATTGACAAAATTCTTGATCTTATCAATTCTTGGTTCAATAGGATTAAAATCCTCAATACAGTTGCTTCGTAATCTTTTTAATGCCTGTAATACGAAATGTGGAACAATTAATACACAATATTGAAAAATGACAATGCAAAAGGTCAAATCATTATCACATCATATTGCATGATAAAATCTTAAGAAGAAGTTCTAAAATTTCTTACTAGAAGTTGTTGCTAGCAATCAAGTTGCCATGGCTTAACAAGTTACCATTAATCAGTTAAATCTGTCTACATATGCTCTTGCAATCTACACCATCTATGGAATAAAATGCAACGTGAACCAAGAGTCACAATGCTTTCATTTCATAATTAGCAAAAGCTAAAAAACCACACATGGACAGTTACCAGGGCTCAGGTGTCAAAAAAGCAAGCTTATTGTGCCAGTCTGTTCATTAGTGTATATCCCTCAAACTAGTAGTAAACTGTCCTGCGGCATGTACAAGAATTAAAAGACAGTGCCCTACCTGCCAAATAAACTATCATGTACTCCATAGACTGAACACACACTAAGGTCTATTAATCCTTTAGGTTTTGTGGCTCTTTTTTCACTTTCAAAATAAATAAGCTGGGCATCATTTCCCTCCAATATAAAGTACAAGTTTTTCCATCTCTTTCCTTTACCTGTAAGGAAAGGAAGTAAGAAGTTATAATATTGTTTTAAAGAAAATGTAAATTTTGTAAATGAAGAAAAAAGAAGGCAGGTAAGGTTTTTGTCAAAATACAAACAGAAGAACAATGGACAGTTAATCACGCTTAAGCAATAACATCAGTATACATACTCAATTTTTTGCAGCATGTAGCTAAAACTAGACCCTCTTCACAGATTCAAGTACAATTTTAGATGGTTCTCTAAACATTTTCATTAATCTCAACAGGATTAAGCAAGTGCATATGAGCTCCGTTCATATCAGTGGGAAGACTGTGTCTATACAGTCTGCAAATAACGTGTGATGCTGTAAGCGATCCAATTTATCCACCACAGCCCTTCATAATAAAGCACTAGTACTTACTGTTCTGGAAAACTAACTTTAACATACAGTTATTATACTCTACTAGATGGGAGACTGATTTTATTAAATTTCTGTTCTGTATGCAGGTATGTGCATCTCTCCACACCTACTCAGTACTCCTACTTGCACTTTTAAAGTTATCATTATCCCTTTTAGGTAAAGATTTTCACTTCAAGTTCATTCTCAGCTGATTCCCCACCCGACCACATCCCTCTACACCTTCTCTCAGAATTAGCACTCTCAAGAGAAGAGATGCTTTCCTTGCTTTATTCAGAGGATCTAGTTTTCCTCTGAATTTCCTTTGAATGCGTCTTTTAAATTTGGCTACATTGAAATGCTTACCTTCCTTCTCACTTTTTCTTGCTATCCAAATCACTATCTAGTACTTATTGTTTTAGCTACTTTGTCATATGCAGAAATGTTATTACTCTTTTTTTTTTTTTTTTTATTTTTTCAAAATCAACTTTAGTGGAAACAGAAAAAGTAAAATCATGATACTTGGAGAGGAACTAGCTTCCTCAGAACTTCAAAATCTTGCTAAATAGTAATTCTTCAGGGATATATTGAGATGAGTCAGGCAGCTTTTAATCCAATTATTCTATGCAATGTTGATGGTATCAATGCTAGAACCTTAAAAAAGTCTCAATGTACCTTGTACGCCAGAATATACATTTTTAAATTAAACATATTACCTCACTTGGAATAACAAAATTAAACTAGCTCTGGTCTCCAATGAAAGTACTGATTTACATTAATCCAGCTCTCTTTAATCATTACGAACCCCTCCCGGAACAACAATTGGACCGGGACCTAACATCCTGTGATCATCTGAAATGTGAATACATTTTATGAAAATGCATTTCATTTAATGATTCTGAATGTTACCTTTGGAAAAAGGCGCTTAGTTTTTGTGCTGTTTTCTGATTTTTTCAGAAAGAACTGCCAATCAACATCTTTATATTGCGTGTCATTTTATATATTATGTCTTTATATTTATGTACTTCTTAAGGAAAAAGAACCTTTCATACCCTTTACAGACTTTCTACCACCTTTTGCTCACTTCAATTTTGCCTCCACTAGTACCAATACTATACAAAACATGCATCCATATCTGCATTTTTTAGAAAAAAACATTTCACAGAAGCAAACAGAACTCACTTTTTTTCAGAAGATATCCTTTTTTGATAATATTTTTATAAAAAGCATCCTTTGTTTTGCGACGAATTGTATTGTAGATTTCTTTTCCATCCACTGTATCATTAAGCACTTGTTCTTGATGCTGGTAAACAAGGAAGAAATCAACATTTTTTTAAGCTCAGAAATCACCGTGAAACAAGCCGCAACTGAAATTGTATTGAATGCTACCAATTATTATTATTCTCTCATGTGTTTAAACAAGCTAATATAATTTAATACAATACCTTTGCCAGAAAAGTAATATAACTATTTCTTATGGAATGATTAGGCCAGAATTATAATATGAGAAGAAAAATAAGGTTTAAATACAGACCAACTTTCACAAAGTAACATCTCTATTTTTTTAACACTAAACAGAAAGCAGCATCTTTCACAGTGATTTATGCAAAATTTACACACGTCTTTAAAGGTTATTTAGCTTCTAACTGTCTTCTACTTTTGGGACTGAGTAATTAAGGATAAACTCTGAATCAACAAGAATGAGGCAGATGACAATTAAAATGGAATGATTAACACACAAAGTTGCACAGTCCCTCACTAATCTTATTAGCACTCATGTCCTAAATGGGTATCATTCTAACAAAAAACAATAGGAAAAAGTAGAAACAGGAAATAGAAAAAGGATAAATTCACATAGAAAACTAAGATCTGGAAATGTAAATACCAAGCTAGAATGGCCAAAAGCCAAGCTTGACCTTACCGAGTCAGCTGATCAGCAAAAGTTCTTTAGCCGTAAGAAAATACGAAAAGCAAGACTGTCAAGCAGTGAGAACAGTATTGAGATGAAGTGATACATGCACTGGCTCCATACTAAATACTCTTAACTTTTCTCCCCCCCATATATCTATAAGAATTAAGGTTTTGAACAACATGACAAAGGCAAGATGAAAAACATTTCAGTAAAAGGAATGACAGGATTCACAATGGAAGCAATACCCAAGTTTTTACTAACTCAAGATAATCTCCATAACATAGCTATGAAAGAAACAACGTACAAAACAACAGATCTAGTGAAAAATATAAAGTAAATTTCAAATTAAAACCAGGAAGTCTATTAGATTGAACTGAATAGCGTGCAAGACTTCTGAAATTTTTTTCTTCAAAAATAGAGCATGACAGTATGTGGGAGAACACACAAAAAATGTAATTACACAACAAATTTATTTTTTTTAAAAACAAAGGAAAGACAAATATATCTGAATAACTTAAAAGAATTTGATGCAGTCTCACATGAAAAATTAGTCAACACAGAGAAAGTTATTGATACAGGAACCATAAGTGGATAAATTGCCAAAGTGAAGATGATTGCCATGATCCAAAAAGAATTACGTAGAACAAGGAAAGTCACTAGGTGAAGCTTTTCAAGGATCAGTCTCGGAATTCAAATTTCCTCACGTTTTTTTCAACCACATTACAGAGCGTGAGTTAATAGTAGCCGACAACTGGGAAGCATTGATGACAAGCCAATCAACAATAAAGGAACGATCAGAATAATAAGGCATAAATCTAGTAATACAACGTAAAATTTGCACTTGTTGATACTTACCAATAGAAAACAATATATTATAATGTGGCTACAATAATGACACAGATAATATTCTAGGATATATCTGGTAAGTACTCTCACAGAAATAAGGAATTACTAATGACGTTATTCTGAGCTGTTCTGGTCCATTACATTCAAGAAACACGAACTCACACTGGAATTGGTGGTAGTAGGGCAACTACAAGAACGTTATGAAGAGACAACAAACAGATTTGGTATGCTCAGCTTAGTGAGATGACTAAGGGAGAATACAAGAAATGCCCTTGTATTAATAAAATAGATCTAACAAAGGGGTAACTATTTAGGTTGGAAATTAAAACTAAATTTCTAACCATCAAAACAGGAAAGTTTGAGAACAGATAGGGAACAAAGTATACAAATATACTTTAGAACTAGCTATAACTATGAAAAACTAGATGATGTGGATTGTTTATTATCGGTGGTCTATTAGGATGAATTTATGCTACAGGGCAACAGTGTTCCAGAACACACCCTGTAATCCCAGCCCCCAATCATCTCTGAAGCTTTTCTGTGCATATAGGTTTTCTCTGGGGGAAGAAAGACACCAGACACAGAAGAATGGAGGGCAGCCTAGTTCGCCCCCTCAATCCAACATGGTATTAAGGCACAGCATTGGTTCAATCAGGAACGAGAGCTGGGGACACAAGACAGAGCATTTACACCCCAGACCACAGACAAAGCTTACCATATCATCTGTTTACTACAAGCCAACCTTAGATAACTGAATGCATATGAGGATAAAATGAAAGAAACGCACAAGCTCAAAACAAAAAATCAGGAGGGGGATGATGCTGCTTAACTATCATGGATACCTCTACTGTAATTCAGTTCCTATATTATAAATATTTGAGGATTCAGTCAATATCTTCAATAATAACAAGTGCTCAGAGATGAAGTTTTACCTGCACTGGAACAGGATCTTTAAGGTAATATCCTTCAACAATCTGTTCGTTTCTATAATGTTCAATGATCTCAGCAATACTGTTCAAATAAGAAAAATAAGATTTAAAATGTTAAACCAGTTAGTTTTTCCTCTGTATGAGACTTTGCTTATCCATGCAATCACACTAAGTTTCCTCACAAATTTATAATAAAAATCAAGTGTTAAACATCATAATCTCATTTGCATAAATGAAAATTCACTAATACACTGAAGTCAAGAAAATTCACAGAACTGTACTCATGATGTATTAATTCTAAACTCTACAGAACATTTTCAATTAGTTGTTAAAAATGCCTGTATCGGGTCTGGCTGGGATGGAGTTAACGTTCCCCATAGCAGCCTTCATAGTGGTGTGCTCTGTATTTGTAGCTAGAACGTGTTGATAACAAACCAGTTTTGGCTACTGCTGAGCAGTGCTCACACAGCATCTCAAGGCTGTCTCCCAAACTCCTCACCCCCAAAGGCCAGCGGGGGGGGGTGGGCAAGAGGTTGGGAGGGGACATAGCCAGGACAGCTGACCCAAACTGACCAAAGAGATATTCCATACCATATGATGTTGTGCTCAGCAATAAAAGCTAAGAGAAAGGAGGAGGAGGGGGAGCATTCGTTATTAAGGCGTTTGTCTTCCAAAGCAACCGCTACGTATACTGAGGCCCTACTTCCCAGGAAGTGGCCAGACTTCACTTGCTGATGGGAAGTAGAGAATAAATCTTTTTGTTTTCCTTTGCTTCCGCATACAGCCTTTGCTTTTCTCTATTAAACTGCCTTTATCTCAACCCATGAGTTTTTCATCTTATTTTCTCCCCCTGTTCCACTGTGGAGGGGGAGTGAGAGAAGGTCTTGGTGGGCACCTGGCGTCCAGCCAAGGTCAACCCACCACAATGCCAAATGAGTACACTACCTTTTCCACATTCAAATAACACATATGCATTTCCCAGCTCTCTAACCAGGATGAAAATTGCTATTTTATTTTCCAAGTCCTAGAGTAACTAGGGAAGGGGAATGGGAGATACTTCAAACAGTGCAAAGCAATTTCCTTATAGGAAGTCAGGAGTGAGAAATAAAAAGTTTTGTAACATGGATTATGCAGATAATACTTCAAAATCATTGAGCTATCATGTTAAATTAACTACCCAGTCAGCAACACTCCTCTACAGGGAAGCTTGCATTCTGATTACCAGAATCAAGTTTAAATTGTATTTTGAAGGATCAGGAGAAAAGTAGTGACAGACAAAAGCTAAAATTAAATGTATCTTTGAGATGCTCTCATTTTTGCAGTTATTGAAATTTACACTGTAATAAAGAGAAGTAATGTTAACATCAACACAGATGAATCATTCATATACAAAATATCAACCTGAAAATAAAGAACTAAGTAATTAAGTGGAGAACAAAAATATACTTTATGTGTTTTCTCACGTCATATATACCGTAAGCTATGTGTGCAAATGTAAACACTAAGGCACGTGATAGATCTTTGTCCTACTACAGTTGGACAAAATTTTGTACAAAGGAAAGATGTAAGATACTATAAAAATTATCATAAAGCCATGCAAATACAACAACACAAAGACATCTCTGTTTGCTTTTTCTTTATCTCATTCTTCTAAAGCTATGAACTAGTGTATGCTTGTTAAGTCAATGTCCCACGAACATTTTTAGTTTTCAGGTTTGTAGTGACTTGAATTTCTCAGTATTACTAAAAAATAAATTTCAATTTTTATTAATATGCAATACGTATATGCCATTTTCTCCATAAAGATTTAAGCTTTACCACACTGCATAAAATGGCTGGAGAGCAGCCCTGAGAAGAACTTGGGAGTGCTCGTGGATGAGAAGCTCAACATGAGCCGGCAGCGCGCACTGGCAGCCCAGAAAGCCAACCGCATCCTGGGCTGCATCAAAAGAAGCGTGACCAGCAGGTCATGGGAGGTGATTCTACCCCTCTACTTCTGCGCTCGTGAGACCCCACCTGGAGTACCGTGTCCAGCTCTGGAGTCCTCAACATAGAAAGGACATGGACCTGTTGAAATGGGTCCAGAGGAGGGCCACGAAGATGATCAGAGGGATGGGAGCACCTCCCCTATGAAGACAGGCTGAGAGAGCTGGGGTTGTTCAGCCTGGAGAAGAGAAGGCTCCGGGGAGACCTCATAGCAGCCTTCCAATATCTGAAGGGAGCCTACAGGAGAGCTGGAGAGGGACTTTTTGTCAGGAAATGTGGTGACAGGACAAGGGTTAACGGTTTTAAATTGGAAGAGGGGAGATTTAGATTGGATACCAGAAAGAAATTCTTTACTGTGAGGGTGGTGAAGCACTGGAACAGGTTGTCCAGAGAAGCTGTGGATGCCCCATCTCTGGAAGTGTTCAAGACCAGGCTGGATGGGGCTTTGAGCAACCTGGTCTAGTGGGAGGTGTCCCTGCCCATGGCAGGGGGGTTGGAACTTGATGATCTTTAAGGTCCCTTCCAACTCTAACCATTCTAAAAAAAAAAAATAATCACTCATATTTTGCATGTTGAACAGCTATTGCCAACATTTTGTTACAAGGTGTCCTGGGTTGAGAGACACAGGACTAACTTTTCTTCTAATGATGGGGAATTGCACTTTTAGAAGACTCTAGTGTCTGAATTCATGAAAATATTTACTTTATAGCCAGCCAGGCTCTGTGGGATTCAAGGTCTCAGTGTTTTCGAGCCTTGCCAGGTGCAGGGACACGGAGGAGCAAGGCCTGGGCATTTGACCCAGGCTGGCCAACAGGATTATTTCATACCATGAACGTCACATCCAATATAAATTAGAAAAGTTTGCTACGTAGTTCTCTCTCCCTTGATGGCGGCGGTCCAGAGAACAACTTGCCCTGGTGCCGGACCCCATAGGCCTTCCCTTCCTCCTGAAGCCATTGCGCTCGCAGTGTCCGATATTTGCTGTCCACTGCTTGGAGTGCACAACTTCCTACTGATTTCATTGGCTGAGTATAATTCTTGTATATCTTATATCAGTATTGGGATTAATACTGGTTCTTTAGTATTATTATTAATTATTTAGTCTTAGTCTATTAAATCTATTTATATTTCAACCCTCGTGTTTCTTTGTGTTCCCCGATTCCCCTTTCCGGGTGGGGAGGGGTCATCGGGTGATAGAATGATTGCCTAAACAACAATAAATTGTTATGGGTTTTCTCAAACCATAACACGGGCAATCAATAATAAAACAGCTTTATATAATTTTTTCCTCATTCATCAAATCGAGAATACCTTGACTGTCAATGCCTCCTCTCCTTCTTTGGTTAAAAAAACAGGAGTCATCCCTCAACATAAGAAGCAATCTCCTGATTTCTTCCTATGTTGTAAAATGAGCTGAAGAATAAACTGAGCTGTATTTGAAAACTCATTTTGGAGTTAGAGTACTGTATAGACTAGGACTTAATGCCTTGATGGAGTGATTAACTCAACTCAGATGGTAACTGTATATTATCTTACCACTAAAGCAGCCTAAATGACTGAACAATCCAAATACTGCAAACAGAAAGATACCACATAGCTTCAAATACACTTGAGAATGAATGTTTTAAGTGATCTAAGTTGTCCAACATATAAAATGTAAAGCATGAAATCAGACTAACCACAAAAAGAATCTAAGGGACAGGAAAAAAGGGTTTATAACTCTTTTCAGCATCTGACAGCAACAAAATCCTGCTTACACAAAATACATCGAGGAAAGTATAAATAAGTATGAATTAAAAACCTCAATGGTTAAACTTGGTTTGATATGGAGAAATAAAGATGAATCTCAATACTATATTACAGTTACTTTAGTAATTGTAAAATGTTTAGCGTAGGGCTTATTAGGCTGCCCAGATCCTCGCTACCAAGATAATTTTAAAAGTATCTCATCATCATGACCAGTATCTTTTTTTTAATACTTAATGGGTGAATTAAGAGTTATTCCAACTGCTGACATGTCAGTTAGTCAGTTCCCAGACCTATGATATCACTGGTATTAGGGAGACTTGATGGAATGAGTCCTATGACTCGAGTGCTGGGATGGAGGGCTACATGCTGTTCAGAAGGGGTAGGCAGGGCATGCAAGGTGGAGGAGTTGCACCATATGTAAGGGAGAGGTGTGACTGTACAGCCCTTACAGTTAGGGATGACGTGGTTGAGAACATCTGGGTGAGGTTTAGGGGGATGGAAAACAAAGCAGATGTTGTAATGGGTGTCTGCTATCAATCATCCAGCCAGGATGTTAGCACTGATAAGGCGTTCTATAGGCAACTAGAAATTTCTGGATCTGACACCCTTGTCCTTACAGGAGATTTCAACTTCCTAGACATCAACTGGGAATATCACACTGCTGTGACAAGCAAGTCTGGGAAATTCTTGAAGTTTGTGAAAGATAACTTCTTGTCACAAGTACTCAGTGAGCCACCTAGGAAAGGTGCCCTCCTAGACTTGTTGTTTGTGAAAAGAGAAGGACTCATGGAGGATGTGATGGTAGGTGGCTGTCTTGGCCAAGTGACAATGAAATGGTTGAGTTTAAAATTTTCAGTGGAATGAGAAAAAAAGGTCAGCAGAGTTGCTACCCTGGATTTCAAGAGAGCAAACTTTAAGCTACTCAGGGAGCTAGTTAGCAGTGTTCCCTGGGAATCTGCTTTTGAGGGCTTAGGGGTCTGTGAATGCTGGTCAGTTTTTAAGAACCACCTTTTAAAAGAACAAGAGCAGGCAATTCCATCATTTCCTAAGTCAAGCAAGCGGGCAGAAGACCATCTTGGCTGAACAGGGAACCCCTGTTGGATCTCAGGAGGTAAAAGAAATTGTATGATCTCTGGAAATGTGGCCAGGCCTCAAAGGAAGATTACAGAACCGTGGTTCACATATGCAGGGAGAAGACATGAAAGGCCAAAGCTCAATTAGAGTTGAAACTGGCCAGCGTTGTGTCAGATATCAAGAAAGGGTTTTTAAAGTATGTTTATAGCAAGACGAGGTTTAACAAAAACATTAAACTGATACTTGAAGATGGTCACCTGACAAATAGGGATGAAGAAAAAGCAGAGGCAATCAATGCTTTTTTTTTTTCCTCAGTCTTTAATAATACTGATAGACTTTGGGCTGCCCGGTCCCCTTAGTCAGAGGAACGCAACTGCAGTACAGTGACTTTCCATTTGTGGACAATGAAACTGTAAGGGGCCAGTTGTACCAGCTGAATGTTCTCAAGTCCATGGGGCCCGGTGGGATTCATCCCAGAGTACTGAAGGAGCTACCAGATTTATGGCAGGACCCCTCTCAATCATCTACCAAAGGTCTTGGGAGTCTAGGGAGGTCTCTGCTGACTGGAAGCTAGCCAGTGTTATTATTCCAATTTACAAGAAGGCCGTGAGGGAAGACAGAGGGAATTACAGGCCTGTGAGTCTAACCTCAGTACCTGGAAAAATTATGGGGAAGATCATACTGGGTGCTATTGAAAGGCATTTAAATCACAATGCAATCATCACAGTCAACATGGGTTCACAACAGGGAAAGTCCTGTCTAACTAATTTAATATCCTTCTACGATAAGATCACCCACCTAGTGGATGAAGGGAAGACAGTGGATGTAGTTTTTCTGGATTTTAGTAAGGCGTTTTAGTAAGGTGCTGGTTGACAGCAGGTTCCATGTGAGTCAGCAGTGTGCCCTGGCAGCCAAGAGGGCAAACCGCATCCTGGGGTACATCAAACACAGTATAACCAGCCAGTCAAAAGAGGTGATTATCCTGCTGTATTAAGTGTTGGCATGGCCTCACCTTGAGTACTGTGTGCGGTTCTGGGCCCCACAATTTAAGAAGGATGTGAAGGTACTTGAATGCATCCAGAGGAGGGCAACAAAGCTGGTGAAAGGGCTGGAAGGCATGTCCTATGAGGAGTGGCTGAGGACTCTGGGTTTGTCTAGTTTGGAGAAAAGGAGGCTGAGGGGTGACCTCATTGCTCTCTACAGCTTCCTGAGGAGGGGAAGTGGAGAGGGAGGTGCTCATCTCTTCCCCCTGGTATCCAGTGACAGGACGCATGGGAATGTTTCAAAGCTGTGTCAGGGGAGGTTCAGACTTGACATTGGGAAACATTTCTTTACCGAGAGGGTGGTCAAACACTGGAACAGGCTTCCTAGAGAGGTGGTCGATGCCCTTAGTAATATGCTTTAACTTTTGGTCAGTCCGGGACTAGATGATCATTATAGGTCCCTTGCAACTGGAACTATTCTAAAGAACAACAACAACAAAAGACACCAAAACAACAAACAAACAAACAAAAAAACCCCACACCCCCAACCTCCCCATCAAACCACAAAAACAAAAACCACATCGAACAAAAAAACCCTGTAAAATATGGAAGCTATTCACTGAATAGTTGAGGTTGGAAGGGACCTGCAAGATAATCTAGTTTAAGTCCCCATGTCAAAGGACAGTTAACAAGACCAGATTGCTTAGGACCTTGTTCCGTCATGTTTTGAGTACCTCTAAGGATGGAGACTCCAAAATGTCTTTGGGCACCCTCTTCCAGTGTTCGATCACCCTCACAGTAAAAAAAAAAAAAAAAAAAAGTGGTTTGTGTTCAGATGGAATTTTCTGTATTTCAATTTGTGCCCGCTGCCTCTTTTTCTGTCACTGGCCACCACTAAGAAGAGTCTGTCTCTCTCTCTGCTGCCTCCCATCAGGTATTTATACACAGTGATAAGATTTCTCCCCCCAGCCTTATCTTATCAAAGCTGAACAGTCCCAGCTCTCTTCACCTGTCCTCATATGACAGATACTCTAATCCCTTCCATCATCTTCATGGCCCTTTGCTAGAAGCCTACAACACCTGGACTCAGTATTCCCAAGCAGTCTCCCGTCCAAGTACTAACTGGGCCCAATGCTGCTTAGCTTCTGAAATGAGATGAAATAGAGCATGTTGAGGATGGTGTGACCACAGGCTAGTAAGCATATATTTTCTGTTTGAGATTTCATGATACGCAGTTAGTAAAATTTTCCCCATGATCACCCAGAATAATTTTGGCTTGCTTTTGGAATATAGGCAGAGACATAGCATTGCTTATATGGGTTGCAGACCTTCCAGTCCCATGTCTGGATATTCAAATTACGTGGGAAATAAAACAATAGTCACCTTTTGAGTTGGTTTCCTTACTATTCTTCAGGCTCTTACTTTTGTATGGAAAATCTTTGGTCTATAGTTTATGTGACTATAACTATAATCAATACTTTGCAAAGGAAGAACAGATTGGCTTTATTTTTATCCATTTTTTATTCCCACTTACAATCACTAAAACAGCAAGAGAAGAATATTAAGAGAAAAACCACTACTACCAAGGATGATTTTTTAAAGTTCCAGTCTAATATTAGTTTAAGATTTAAAGCAGATACCTTCAGAGCATTTAAAGAAATAGCTTATTATAAAAAAAAAATCAATGAAAACTGTTTAACAGATGCATTTAAACAAGCAGCACTTCTTCAAACTCTACTTTTTCACCTTGAAGACAAACTCTACATTTTTAGATAAATTATAAGGAGAAACAGATGTTCTCTCTGCCCCAAGAAATGCTCATAAATCATTTCATTATCTTACATAAATTCATACTTCCTATGTTTCTGTTCTGGATTCAATGTTGTTTGACACTTTTGATTGTTCCATACAACAATCCACCTTAGTCTTCATATATTTAAAGACTTCCCTCTTCCAGTATCCATAACAAATAAACTAGTACAAGAAATAAAAAGCCCACAGAAAGTTATTCCTTTTTTCCTGCTTCTTATTTGTTGTCCTCTGCAGTAGATCGCATGCTAAATAATTTGGGGCAGTTACACCTTCATTTTGCATCATTATCTTGTATTACATACTGTTTGAACTTCCAAGAAGTTTATCAACTTTCAGTAAATACTAACTTGGACAGAATTTGAGCCTAGGAGTATATTAGTAATTCCCCAAAACATTTAACTAAAACTAGAAGCCTTTCAAAGCCAAGCAGTTCTCTTTCACTGAGAAGTATCTTTGCAACCTAGGTACCAAAATATTCAAAAAACCCTCAAAAAGCATATTATCATAAATTAGCAATGCTTAATCCTTTAATCTTGTTTTCCATCCAATGTCAAGGAAAGAGTCTTCTCTAGGTAAATGTATTTTATTATATACACTTCAAGTAAATCCAGCAGTGGGAAATTAATTTCCTAAAGAAATAACATATTGCAGCAAGCTTCTGGAGCTATACTATCTATCTCATGTTCAAAGCCATTTGAGACTAATAAAACTTCCACTAATTTGCTAATTAGTTTGAAATCACCTAGGGTGTGGGCTTTTAGCCTATCATCCTCCTAATAAGCCACGTAACTAGAGAATGGGCAAAAGAGGATTTACCTTCATCAAAGGCTGACACTGCAGCTAGCTTGATTTTCAATGAGGATGTCTGGAGGCCAGACTGATTAATGTAGAAGGTACTCAAGCAGCCTGTGTGTGGGATATACATAGGTTAATAAGGTTCCAATTGCTTAGTCTCAAACCATCGTCCATTTGAAATCATATAAAGAAGTCCACCAAACTTCTTAGTTAGGAGACCTCGACGTTTTCTCAGACACACCAGTTGCTGGATCTCTACCCGCTCAGAAGCCAAGCTGGAAGCGAGACAAATTATCTATTGGGATGAAGAATGCCTTGGTTCTAGGTGAACAAGTCTGGAAAATTTCTGATTATGTGACGGGCAATGGCCTCAATTAAAACAGAAAGGTGTGTTTTCACTACTGAGAAGTCTCGATAATCTTATTCATAGGTTTGTCACAGATTCAAGGATGGAGCTGTATTGATAGCGTCTCCCATGAAAGGGGAATTTATCTCATTCTTTCATTTCTTTTTGTAGATATTACCATATTTTTATACCCATGGCAAAACAAACCCATTCCAAGTTTCATCACTCTAAATGAAGCGATCTGCACTTCTGACCAAAGTATCATTCACGTGTTTTAAGATGATTAATTTAATGACTTTTTTCAACAATGAAGATATTTTTTCCCTTTCTTGTCAATACCCATTTCTATTATTTATACTTTAAAATCCCAACTGAATGTCTCCGATAAAACTAACATTTTAATTTTCACCTTTCATATACACAAAACTCCCTATTATAAATAGTAGCTTCCAAGACAACACAGCATTCTCCTAATTACGTCATAATCCAATTTATAGGGTGAAGAAAATAATTCACAGAAGAAGAGAAATACTTCAAAAGAAACAAGTTACACTTAAACTTTTGAATGATTTTAGAATGTGCTTAGTTACAACTAACTAAGCAAGTTAGTTAAAACTCTTAGTATGTTAAGAAATACTGAACTTATGATCATATCAGCAAGTTATCAGCAATACATTATATAAATTCTTTACAGAAGTATAAAATACACACAACTATTAAAACTTACCTATTATAATATCTGCCTCCCATCATAAACTGGTTGCTTGATGTTGGACATATTTTAAAACGCTGAATATTTTCACTGGTCCGAAAATAAAGTGAATAATCACCAGGTGTATTATCTGAAGGCCTCACAAGAAAACTGCACACCTGACCAACTGAAAAGATATCAAAATACAGTGTTATTCACTGTTACTTATCTTACTGTCATTTATGACCTCTTATCAAAGCTCTTTCTGTACAAATTAGCAAGAATTGCACACTTAAAGGAGAAAGTCTGATGAAAGTTCCAACAGCGATCCCTGTTCTTAACCCAAATGGGATGAAGTAGTACTAAACTGCCAAAGTTCATGCAAAATCATTTGGCTGTAGCTGACAACCTAGCCCCACTTTGGCCATCTCTTTACAAGAGCATATGGTGTGCATGTGGGAGGTTTGTCAATGTTTTAAAAAAAACTTAAAGATTTTTGTTGTCCTATTTAAGTTATGTTATTTGATAGTATGAGTCAGAAATCTTGATGTTTTCATTTTAAAAATTATTTCCTCTATGAGGGGACTAAAAAAGCTTATAATAAAATTCTCCCATAAGTAAATAACAATATTTTCTTCTCAGCATTTTGATGAAGCCCAAGATATTTTTTTATTTATATATACTACAAAAATAAAAAAAAATTAACTATTTCAATTAGAATTATGAAACTAACTGTACTTGAGAACATAAAAATATACCCAATGCTCAGTCATGAGGGTTTTTTCCAATTTAGTATCAACCACAGGTCTGATGCTCATATGTTCATATCAAAAAACCAAGTTTTACTGCAGTCTGTTATAAACAGGATTACTTCGTGTCATTCCACTACTACTGTATTTCCATCTGAAATACGAGTACCTGTCATCAGCAAATTGTAAGCCTCTTGTTTGGAGATCTTCCCATGGAACCATCTTAAAGACGAAGAGAAAAATTAGAAAGCAAGACTATCAGCTCTCTTTTAGTTGTTGTGACATCTGAGGCTCTGACACCTATGAATTAATCTCTGGCACCTATGAATTAATCTTTATTTAAAAAAAAAATCTAGTACATATAGATTATATAAGCAACCGTTATGTTACTCAGCAATTCTGTATTTCTACCAACAGAATGAAAAATAAATATCTACAGCTATATAAATAAACTCACTTCAATAAAAGTATCCAACACGAAGTAGATGTTCAAATCCAAGTATGTTTAGAGATGAAAAGGCATTGTTTAAATGCTAGATAACTTGACAGGCATATTTGAAGTCAGTCTCAGATAGCAATTTATTTGAAGTGTGAAATGCAAAGCCCAAAGAGATTAATGAAAGTTAAATATTGTACAGAATAACTAAAATTGAATTATGCTAGAAGCTGAGGAAATAAAACCTAGCTTTGTTAGACTAGTGAATATGAATTGCTTTAATCTCACACCTTGCATCTTCCACATAGTCCTGTGTCAGAGCATCTTTTATGCATAAAAAAGAGCTCTAGTTCTAACTTACTTTCTATATTACCTTTACAGGACAATCTCTGCCTTTTGGAATATTTACAGAAATCCCTGTCTCCCCTGAAATCCTCCAAGCAGCATGAGTAAATGGACTGACAGTGTTAAAGCTCTAAGAATCTGCTACAAACTACTTTGTTTAAAAAAAAAAGTTCCCGTATTTGAAGGCATCCCTACTACTGTTATGCTGCTATGCCAAAATGAGCATAGCAGCAGGGGCAGGGAGCAGAATGAAGCCCCCGTAATCCAAAGGGAGGTGGTGAGGGACCTGCTCCAACACCTGGACGTAAACAAGTCTATGGGGCCAGATGGGATCCACCCGAGGGTACTGAGGGAGCTGGCAGAAGTGCTCACTGAGCCACTTTCCATCATTTACCAGCAGTCCTGGCAAACTGGGGAGGTCCCAGTTGACTGGCATCTAGCAAATGTGACGCCCATCCACAAGAAGGGTCGGAAGGATGATCCAGGGAACTACAGGCCTGTCAGTCTGACCTCGGTGCCAGGGAAGGTTATGGAACAGATCATCCTGAGTGCCATTATGCAACACATGAAGGACGCCCAGGTGATCAGGCCCAGCCAGCACGGGTTCATGAGGGGAGGTCCTGCTTGACAAACCTGATCTCCTTCTATGACAAAGTGACCCGCTTGGTGGATGAGGGAAAGGCTGTGCATGTTGTCTACCTGGACTTTAGTAAGGCCTTTGATACAGTCTCCCACAGTATTCTCCTGGAGAAACTGGCTGCCCATGGCTTGGATGGGAGTACTCTCCACTGGGTTAAAAACTGACTGGAGGGCTGGGCCCAGAGAGTGGTGGTGAATGGAGTTAAATCCAGTTGGTGGCCAGTCACGAGTGGTGTCCCCCAGGGCTCAGTATTGGGGCTGGTTCTCTTTAACATCTTTATGAATGATCTGGACAAGGGGATCGAGTGCACCCTCAGTAAGTTTGCAGACGACACCAAGTTAGGTGGGAGTGTCGACCTGCTGGAGGGTAGAAAGGCTTTGCAGAGGGATCTGGACAGGCTGGATCGATGGGCTGAGACCAATGGGATGAGGTTCAATAAGGCCGAGTGCCAGGTCCTGCACTTGGGTCACAACAACCCCATGCTTCCCCCATGCTACAGGCTTGGGGCAGAGTGGCTGGAGAGCTGCCTGGCAGAAAAGGACCTGGGGGTGTTGGTCGACTGTCGGCTGAACATGAGCCAGCAGTGTGCCCAGGTGGCCAAGGCGGCCAACAGCATCCTGGCCTGTATCAGGAACAGTGTGGTGAGTAGGACTCGGGAGGTGATCGTCCCCCTCTACTGGGCACTGGTGAGGCCCCACCTCGAGTACTGTGTCCAGTTTTGGGCCCCTTACCACAAAAAAGACATTGAGATGCTGGAGTGGGTCCAGAGAAGGTGGTGAGGGGTCTGGAGAATAAGTCTTATGAGGAAAGGCTGAGGGAGCTGGGGCTGTTCAGCCTAGAGGAAAGGAGGCTGAGGGGAGACCTTATCGCGCTCTACAACTACCTGAAAGGAGGGTGTAGAGAGGTGGGGGTTGGTCTCTTCTCCCAAGTCACAGGCGATAGGACAAGAGGAAATGGCCTCAAGCTGCGCCAGGGGAGGTTCAGACTGGATATTAGGAAAAATTTTTACACTGAAAGGGTCATTAAGCATTGGAATGGGCTGCCCAGGGAAGTGGTTGAGGCACCATCCCTGGAGGTATTCAAAGGATGGGTTGACATAGTGCTTAGTGACATGGTTTAGTGATGGGGTTTTTTTTATCAGTTAGGTTGATGGTTGGATTAGATGATCTTAAAGGACCCTTCCAACCTAGACGATTCTATGATTCTATGACTAGCAGAACATTGGGGACCAGTAAACTGAAGACACACAGCAGTGATTATCTTTCCCCTATTAAAAAAAAAAAAAAAAAAAAGCCACAATAAATGCCTTCTTCAATCATCAGTCCTTTGGAGATTGCAAACTGGGCAATACATACAGGAATCAGCAGCTGAAATTATAGCAAGCAAATTGAGGACGGATGAAGAAGTTATCCAGCTACTAGAAATTTTCTGTAACTTTCATTTGCTACTCATCTTTACTACTGAAAATAATATAACAATCAACAGTTTCCCATAATGTCAATTCAGTGTTCATTGTAAATTGTATTAGGTGTGGGTTTGGTTTTTTGGAAGTATTTAACAAGTTGGAATTCACTGCAAACAGATTATTCTACAGTCTCTTGGTTTTCGCTTTAAGTGTTGGTACGTAAGGCTAATATAAAGTGTTACTATTACACTGTCATTCCTCTAATGATACTTTGTTCCCTCTCCTGCATTCAGAGTTGAGCAGACCTGAAAAAAGGTTACCTCTAAGGCAAACTAAGTGTATAAAAAAATGCCGCAAATCAGAAAACACCACACCCTCCATTGTACATATTCTGGGTAAAGTGATCAGAGACGCATCCGAGATTTTATCACTGCAAAACTCATTAACATTAGGCATAACTAATACAAGACTTCAATTGTCAATTACCTATGCATCTTCAACAACTAGCATAGAAGAAAAGTCTTAAGATCAAAACACAAGTACACACAGCTTTGCTTCACCTTCCCAATCTCATAGCTAAAGTTTACAGTTATTTTATGATTTGCTTTTAATAACAAAACAAAAATCCTTACATTTTGCCTTCATGCGGATCTTCTTCTCTTCCCTAAAAGGAGAATTAACATATTAAGTACACAACAACATTATGCTTGAGTTTAGAAAAGTAAACTTTATAGGTTAAGACCTTCTGCAGAAATAAACAGCATTAAGAACTCCAAGACATTTTTGAACTAGATGGCTTATGGCACAGTTCATGTAAAGAGGTTTTCAACTTCATTCACTAAGTGGAAATCCAGCCATGACACATTATTTCAGAAGATTGTAACTCTTCAAGTCCTTCTTTACATGTGGTAACTTAAATCTCAACTTTCCTGAACTTCAACCACTAATGCAGAAATCTACAGTTAGATACTCTAACACTGCCATTTAAATTTAGCCATTCACATCCTGATACAGATGTAAGAAACAGGTGAAGCAAGCTCTACTAATAGCAAAATATATATGTGCTGCAAGGCAAACATCATCAGGACGCCAAAGCAATGCTGAACTTATTTTAAAAAAAGCATGCCGGAGGGTGGAGTGGGTGTTTTTGTCCATTGAATCATCTTTTCTCCTGCAGTAATTCAATTATCTTTAGGCTACCCAGTCAGCTTCCTGACTTTGCATAAGCCCTGCTAGGTACAATTAACTCATCAATATACTTTCTAACCCACACTTGGCCCTTAAAAAAAAAAAAAAGGCATACCGCAGTGCAAAATTTCAGTCTATACATTTATGAATGTTTCATAGCAAACAAACCCCATGAAGCGTTACAAGCTTGGGGCAGAGTGGCTGGAAAGCTGCTCAGCAGAAAAGGACCTGGGGGTGTTGGTCGACAGCTGCCTGAATATGAGCCAGCAGTGTGCCCAGGTGGCCAAGGCGGCCAACAGCATCCTGGCCTGTATCAGGAACAGCATGGCGAGTAGGACTAGGGAAGTGATCGTCCCCCGTACTTGGCACTGGTGAGGCCCCACCTCGAATACTGTGTCCAGTTTTGGGCCCCTCACTCCAAGAAAGACATTGAGGTGCTGGAGCATGTCCAAAGAAGAGCAACAAAGCTGGTGAGGGGTCTGGAGAACGTGTCTTATGAAGAGAGGCTGAGGGAGCGGGGATTGTTTAGCCTAGAGAAAAGGAGGCTGAGGGGAGACCTTATCGCTCTCTACAACTACCTGAAAGGAGGGTGTAGAGAGGTGGGGGTCAGTCTCTTCTCCCAAGTCACGGGCGATAGGACAAGAGGAAATGGCCTCAAGCTGCGCCAGGGGAGGTTTAGATTGGATATTAGGAAAAATTTTTACACTGAAAGGGTCATTAAGCATTGGAATGGGCTGCCCAGGGAAGTGGTTGAGGCACCATCCCTGGAGGTATTTAAAAGACGGGTAGACATGGTGCTTAGAGATATGGTTTAGTAATGTTTTTTGTCAGTGTTAGGTTGATGGTTGGGACTAGATGATCTGAAAGGTCTTTTCCAACCTAGGCAATTCTATTATTCTATGATTCTAAAAGAATGCAACTGAAAGACTAGGAAGTTCTTTATCAGGACTAGTGAGTTTAGGGAACCGCCTAATAAGTTCACAGTATCATTCATTTGCACATGAACTTGTTTGGATAATGTGAATAAGTACTTTGTTTGGGTATTGAATTAGACTTTAAAGTTTTGTTACACTATTTATAAACTGGCAGATTCAATTACTGCAGGAAGGTTTAGAAAAGTACATAAAGTCAGGCAGTTAAACACCACTAGTATGGGTTTATTTCAATGTTAACTTACACACACAAATAATAATAAAAAAAAATAATCAAATCTCAGTTCTACAACAGATGTGAATATAAAATTACTCACCACTTCTTCTACCAGGTCTTCTACAATAAGACCTTGTTCATCTGTCCGTAGGTTTGTCACCCACATCCAGCCATCTTCCAATTCATTATGGACAATAAACATATCTCCTTTAAGGAAACTGAAGAGAGTTACAGTAAGATTTATGTTGGAAGTACAATCATAATACAAAGTTTAATGAACGCAATGAATTCTTGAGCACAGTTTCAGCAAAACATTTGAGGAAATCTGATCATGAAAGATACATTTACTGGTATCCCAAGCACACCACATGCATTTTTTTACACAGTTTAAGTAGCTATGATAGATGAATATTTATCCTTTTTTGATTTACATTTAGAATCTAATAGATACGTTAAAGTGTACTAAGGACTCATAAAACAAAAAACATCACAACAACATTAAAAGAAGTAACATTCTTCGTTTATCAAGAGGGATCAAATACTAAACACAAGTAAAAACAATCAAAGATTCCCTTAATAGTCTAAGAAAATAATACTTTTAACAAAACCCAATTTTGTATAATAAAGCCTGTAGAATATCTACTATTTAGGTCTTTGCATATGAAGATAAGTGCTAAAAAGAAGATACAGAATAGTTCCTCAAAAAGACATGCAGTTAGCTACAATAAGAGCATAAATACAAAGCATTAAAATGTTCAAGGGAATTTCATTAATGGAAGGTTAGCATAAATTATTCCTTAAGTGTAATTCCAAACTCAGGCATACTGGTTTTGGTTGGAATAGAGTTAAATTTCTTCATAGTAGCTAGTATGGGGCTACGTTTTGGAGTTGTGCTGAAAACAGTGTTGATAATACAGAGATGTTTTAGTTAATCACACAGCATCAAGGCCTTTTCTGCTCCTCAGACTGCCCTGCCAGTGAGTAGGTTGGAGGTGCACAAAAATTTGGGAGGGGACACAGTTGGGACAGCTGACCCCAACTGATCAAAGGGATATTCCATACCATATGGCATTGTGCTCAGCAATAAAATTGGGGAGGTGGAGGTTGGCGGGTGGAATGTTGCTCAGGGACTGGCTGGGCATTGGTCCATTGGTGGTGAGCAATTGTTTGCATTTGCATCACTTGCCTTCCTTGGGTTTTATTTTCCTCTCTCTTTGTTGGTTAGTGGGGGGGGGTTCCCTTACTTTTTTTTTTTCTTTTAATATATTTTCTAATTATTAAATGGTCTTTATGTCAACCCATGCGTTTCTCAATTTTACTCTTCCAATTCTTCCCCCATCCCACCAGAGCGGAGTGAGCAAGCTATGTGGTGCTTAGCTGCAAGCTGGGTTTAAACCACAACAGTCTTTTTTGGCACCCAACATGGAGCTCAAAGGGTTTGAGATAATAACAGACTTGACCAGAGCATATTAGAAGGAATTTACAATTATTATATCTGTTAACAGTTGCTGGTCACAATACTGATTTATCTGTTCTCAACATTAGTTTATCTGATCTGTGCCATGCTCTCTTTTTGCTGTACGTGTTAAAGACTGTTTTGGGCTTTGCAGTTTGCTGTGCTCTGTAGCGCTTAATGTGATAGATGCACCCACCAGTACTTGGGTTCAGGCATTACTGACAAGTAGGCCTGACTGAAATCAGCCCTGCTGTGCAAACCTTGAGAATTGTGCTAGGCCGTACCTTATCAGGAACCAAGGACTCTAGCCCATGTCTTATCAGGAGCTAACAGTACCAGCCTGAGCTGGGACTAGACAAAAGTAAAACTGCTACAGCTGCACAACTGCACATACACCAAAAGGAGGTATGACCTAAAGTCAATCACTTTACCCTATAAATATCTGTACAACCCCCCCGAGCCCACTGAGCTCTCCTGTACAGCAGCAGGCTGCATGGCGGTGATCTCCCCCTTGAAAAGGGATACCTCTCAAGGCTACTCCTTGAGGTTACTATACAATGAAAACAGCAGTTTTCATAGCACTAATATTTGTTCCTTTAAAGCTTATTTTGGCAAATATGCATATGCAAACATACACACATATTTGACTTCAATTGTAAGCACGTGATTTTTAACTATGAAACAGAATTTACCTAAGAATAATTGAATACAGGATTTTAAAGGACCTACTGGTGTTAGTATTGGTTAGAAAAATTTAAAACTGATTGGGACGCTACTGATGCTGAGTCCTCAATGAATTGTTGAACATGCTAGCTTGCTAACAGATGAATTCATACTATTGGGATATGAGGAAACTGAAATTAGCACTAGCATCTTTCCACAATAAGTACTGTGATAGATGAGATAATAGGAAAGAACAGAAATTATTGTTTGACTTATTATCACAAGAAATCTTGCTTATAACTTCATATTCCTGACATTTCAGTAACTGATACCATGCCACATAGCTAACAGAATTCACAGAAGAATTATTTTTAATTTTTTTTCACACAGGACTTTTGTTGCTTAATTACACTTATGTATTTATATAATATACAAAAAAATATTCTAATTCTGAATACTTTATCATCTAATCACCATCTAAATGATGATTTAAACAATAATTTAAATTTGAAGAACTGCAGCCCGTGGGAAGAACCCACATTGGAGAAGTTCGTGGAGGACTGTCTTCCATGGGAGGGACCCCACGCTGGAGCAGGGGAAGAGTGTGAGGAGGAAGGAGCAGCAGACACAATGTCTGATGAACTGACCGCAACCCCCATTCCCCATCCCCCTGTGCCGCGCAGGGGGAGGAGGTAGAGAAATCGGGAGTGAAGTTGAGGCTGGGAAGAAGGGAGGGGTGGGGGGAAGATGTTTTTATTTCTCATTACCTACTCTGGTGTTAATTGGCAATAAATTAAATTAATTTCCCCCAGTCTTATTTTCCCCCGTGATGGTAATTGCTAAGTGATCTCCCTGTCCTTATCTCGACCCACGAGCCTTTCGTCATATTTTCTCTCCCCTGTCCGGTTGAGGAGGGGGAGTGATAGAGCGGCTCGGTGGGCACCTGGCACCCAGAGAGGCAATTCAATAACTTTATTAAATATTAAGATTACACATTTAAAAGTGTCATTTGTTCAATACAGGCTCTTTCCAAAAGAGAGGAGAGGGAGAAGGAAACGGAATCATTCTTGCTCCATTTTAAGGACAGAGTTTTTAGGCACAGGCAACAAAACAAGTGCTAGTACGTTAAAGGCAAGGTTTTTTGGCCGTCTCTCCTTTTTTTCCTTATTTCAAGGAAGACACTAAAAATATTGGCTTTAATTTTATCAGTCGATTCTCACATTCTCTTTCTAGTGGTCAAGATCGGTTTGGCTTGAACTATTTATCTGTTACTAGCTACTTCTGCAGGCAAATTCAAAGCCAATTTATTTCAGATCCTCACATGAGACATTTTCGCACAGAATTCCTTCATGCACAAACTTACATTTTTCTCAGTGGGTAAGCCTTTGAAATTAGTAGTGTTCTACTTCTAAACTAAGTTTCATAGTTCTAGCAATTGAACGTAACTCCCCTTATAATTCATACAAACAGTATACCCAGAATAAAAGTGTTACTGCTATATCCATGGCAAAAGAAAAAAGACAAGGAGAGAGATGACAAGACACAAGAGAGAAAAAAAAAAAGGAAAAGAGGCATCATACCTTTAACCTCCCAGAGCATTGTCTAAGACGCAATTGGAAAGTATTTGCATAGTGAACGTATACCGAAGTCATTAGTATTTGTAAATACTCCAAGAATTTCACAACTGCTTCTACCTATTATTAAAACATACCTTATTTCATCAGTTTCTGGCACTTTGGTGTAAGGTAAAATTGCTCGAACTCTCCTTCTATCCTCCACAGGCTACAACATTAGAGAAGAGTGCAAAGATATTAATTTTCCCTTTCATTCTAGTGTAGACTTCCTCTCTCCAACATTATGCTTTTCTAAGGCAAAAGACTGGTAACAGTAATTTGTATCCCTTTGCTAGTTTTAAGTTTTCAAAGGGTCAAAAATAGTAAGATCTGGAAATGCTTAATTCCTAAAGCTATCTACAAAAGCTCTCATTTTGTTTCTAGCCTTGTAACATTATCGGTTGTGTTATCTCCAAAAATGAAATTACCAATAATGTAATTCCCATGAAAGAGTACTTCAGAACTTTCTTCCACTTAGTGGGAATTTATGAAAGTTTAACATTCAGAAACATCTTTATTCAGGGTGGGGGCACAGTCTGCAGGTGTTGGGGGGGGAGGGGGGGGGGCTGCTGTTTTGTCTGGGTTGGTTTGGGTTTTTTTTAATTACCGATATTGTCTTAAGGATAGTCACTTAAAAGAAGCCCAGCTTTCAGGAACCTTGGTTATTTCCAGGATGTGTATTTTGAAATCTTTGCTACAAAATAGTAATATTATTTTGAAATACTTTATTAAGTCAGTGTAAAACCCTAGAGGCTAACTACATTACAATGGTGCTCTTCACTAGCCAAGAACCACACATTTTCTTGTTTATCTCAGTTTACATACAATGTTATTACTACATTTGGAGATAACTGTAATACCTGATATCTAGCTCTCTCATTACAGATTTTCATTAAAAAACAAATATTTATCATTGCTTTCTATCAGTAAGAACATGTTTATATATTCCTTATACTTCACTATACGCTGAGACAGCTCTAGAACTAGGGGAAGCTATCTACAATGCTTTTTTCATAGAAAGCTATGAATATCGAATGCAAGATTAATGATATTAATATTTAAGTAAATGACATTTAAAAATTTTACTACTTTCCTCTGGAGGTGCTACTGGAAAGAATAGTTTTTCCCCCTTCAGCAAACAAGACACATGACTGTAATAACCAATTAGGTCCGAGAGCGAAGCAAAGCGACGTCCACCAATGTAATAGTCTCCACACATGGCAATAATCCTGTTAATAAAAAAAGAAAATCTTTTGCTACAAACCATTGGGGTGGTTTTTTGTTGGTTTTGTGATTTATTTTTTTTTACAAGGAAGTTAGGATAACATTGAGTTTTTAAAGCAGGCTGTCTACGTTCAACAAAATGCAATATTACAAACTCTCTCTCTCTCATATATATACACATACACCCCCCCTTAACTAATGAATATCTCATCAGCAATTACTGATAAACATCATGACATAAAAATATTTGAAGACTGTAAAGGTGATGTAGATTTACAAAAAAGTATGGAGATCTGCTAGAACGAAATGAAATTAAACACAAAAATCTAACTACCAGCGTACTGGACAAATTACATACTACATTAGTAGAGGTAACAGCATTAATACTTCTGTCATGCAGGACATACAGCTTATGTGATAGGCCTGTAAAATTTTGGCAAAGTAGCAATACATTTTTGTAACAGATAACTGCATTTAATTATACAGTGCAGAATACTGAAATAACTTCAAAAACTAGTGACTTCTCTATAGTTAGTCTAGTATCCATGCTAAAAAATAAGAAATAAATTTGCAATAATAATGTACTCAATTTAAAAGCCTGCTAATAAATAGGAAAAAATGCTTAAAAACCCACCATTTCAATAGTTTAACATAAAAGAAAATTCTTATTAAATTACTCATCTTACTGACTAACTTATGTAGTTGAGGGGGGGGGGGGTGTGTGTTTGTTTGGGGTTGTTGTTTGGTTTTGTGGGGTGGTAGTGCGTATTTTAGTACTCAGATTTGTGAACACACTTGTCACACCAAAAAATGGAAAATACCGTGTCTGTTTGCATGGCTATGCAATACAAGTTCTAAAAACAGTCAGAAATAATTGATTTAGATAAGAGAGTTAACAGTTTTTAAAGCATTTGTATTACACAAGAGTCATTTGGACAAGGAAAAAAGTACATAAGCTGAAACAGTATTTTTGACCAGACAATCCAAAGAAACAATCACTTATGTAAATTGATGGCATCAAGAGAACCTGAATTTTTCCAGCAACACAGAGTTGGACAGCAGTCCTGAGTAATAACACTTCTTTAAAAATGTGAAGAGCTATCTGGAAAAGCAACTTGGAGAAGGAAGAAAATATGGACAGAGGGACTGATCTATTCCTTTAGTTATGCATGGGGGGGGGGGGGGGGGGGGAAGTGAACATGACATCTGATCTACTTAAAAACTATAATTTTTGGTCAAAATTGTGAAATCAGCAGTTTTATGAAACCTGCAGAATGCTAAAAGCAGTTTCCAATAAATTATGTAGTAAATAGGAAAAACATCATACTTTCCATCAGAACTTGTTGCAGAGTGTCAAAGCAATCATTTTAAGGATCATAGAATCATTTGTTGGAAAAGACCTTTAAGAGGTCTCTAGACAATCTAGGAGGTTCCTGGAGTGCCTCGACGATAACTTCCTAAGGCAGGAAATAGACACCCCTACACGAGGGGATGCGATAGTCACCAATGACGATAGTCACCAATGCAAGTGAGCTCATCAGGGATGTCAAGATTGGAAGCAGCCTGGGCTGCAGTGATCATGCCCTGGTGGAGTTCACAGTCCTAAGGGGTACGTGACAGACAAGGAGCGTAGTCAGGACCCTGAATTTTAGGAAAGCAAAACCTCCAGCTCTTCAAGGAGTTAGTCAAAAGGACCCCCTGGGAAAGGGCCCTCAGGGACAAGGGGGCAGAACAGAGCTGGCAGATCTTTAAGGACGCTTTCCATAGAGCACAAAGGCTCTCGATCCCCAGGTGCAAGAAAGGGAAGAGACCAGCATGGCTGAGTTGGGACCTGCTGGTCAAACTAAAATGCAAGAAGGAACTGCACAGGCAGTTCAGGCAGGATCAGGTATCCTGGGAAGAGTATAGGGACGCTGCCCGGTTATGTAGGGAGGAGGTCAGGAAGGCCAAGGCATGGCTGGAGCTGAACCTGGCAAGGGATGCTAAGAATAACAAGATGGGCTTCTACAGATATTTCAATCAGAAAAGGAAGGTTAAAGAAAGCGTACCCCCCCCATGATGAGCAAGGATGGCAAACTGGTAACAGCAGATGAGAAGACGGCCGAAGTTCTCAACAACTTTTTTGCCTCGGTCTTCACTGCCAACCCCTCTCCTCACACCTCCCAAGTTCAAAGACCAAGCGAAAGCAGGGGCTGTGAGAATGAAGAACCACCCACTGTAGGAGAAGACCAGGTTCAAGACCTTCTAAGGAACCTGAAGGTACATAAGTCCATGGGACTTGATGAAATCCATCCACGGGTCCTGAGGGAGCTGGCGGATGAAGTTGCTGTGCCACTTTCCATGATATTTGAAAAGTCGTGGCAGTCCGGTGAAGTTCCCGCTGACTGGAAAAGGGGAAACATAACCCCCATTTTCAAAAAGGGAGAAAAGGAAGATCCAGGGAACTACAGCCCTTTCAGTCTCACCTCTGTGCCCGGCAAGATCATGGAGCAGATCCTCCTGGAAAATCTGCTAAGGCACATGGAAAATAAGGCAGTGATTGGTGACAGCCAACATGGCTTCACCAAGGGCAAGTCATGCCTGACAAATTTGGTGGCCTTCTACGAAGGCGCTACAGCATTGGTAGATAAGGGGAGAGCAACAGACATCATCTACCTGGACTTATGCAAAGCGTTTGACGCTGTCCCGCATGTCATTCTGGTCTCTAAACTGGAGAGACACGGATTTGATGACTTTGATGAAGATTTGATGACTTTGATGGATTTGATGAAGAGCAGACTTTGGTCTCCTGAGAGATCTGATTGGCAGGGTAGTGTGGGAGAAAGAACTGGAGGGGAGAGGGGCCCAAGAAAGCTGGTTGGCATTCAAGGATCGCCTCCTCCAAGCTCAGGAGAGGTGCATCCCAAAAAAGAAGTCAGGCAAAATAGCCAGCAGGCCTGTGTGGATGAACAAGGAGATGCTGGACAAGCTCAAGACCAAAAGGGAGGCCTATAGAGGGTGGAAGCAGGGACGGGTAGAATGGGCAGAATATAGAGAAACTGTCTGAGTGGCCAGGAACCAGATCAGGCAAGCGAAAACCCAGGCAGAACTAAATCTAGCCAGGGACATCAAAAACAATAAGAAAAACTTCTATAGATATGTCAGGGACAAAGGCAAGACTAGGGAAGTTGTAGGCCCTCTCCGGAAGGAAACGGGAGACCTGGCCTCCCAGGATATGGATAAGGCTGAGCTACTGAACGACTTTTTTGCCTCAGTCTTCACCGGCAAGGGCTCTAACCACACTGCCCAAGTCACGGAAGGCAAAAACAAGGGCTCTGCGAATGAAGAACTGCCCACAGTAGGAGAAGATCAGGTTCGAGACCTATTAAGGAACCTGAAGGTGCATAAGTCCATGGGACCTGGTGAAATCCACCCACGGGTCCTGAGGGAGCTGGCGGACGAAGTTGCTAAGCCGCTTTCCATCATATTTGAGAAATCGTGGCAATCTGGCGAAGTTCCCGCTGACTGGAAAAAGGGGAACATAACCCCGATATTCAAAAAAGGAAAAAAGGAAGACCCAGGGAACTATAGGCCAGTCAGCCTCACCTCTGTGCCTGGCAAGATCATGGAGCAGATCCTCCTGGAATCTCTGCTAAGGCACATGGAAAATAAGGAGGTGATTGGAGACAGCCAGCATGGCTTCACCAAGGGCAAATCGTGCCTGACAAATTTGGTGGCCTTTTACAATACTGCCACAGGCTTGGTGGACAAGGGCAGAGCAACAGACGTCATCTACCTGGACTTATGCAAAGCGTTTGACACTGTCCCGCACGACATCCTGGTCTCAAAATTGGAAAGACATGGGTTTGATGGATGGACCACTCGGTGGATCAGGAACTGGCTGAATGGCCGCACTCAAAGGGTTGTGGTCAATGGTTCAATGTCCAATTGGCGGCCAGTGACGAGTTCCTCAGGGGTCGGTACTGGGACCAGTACTGCTTAACATCTTTGTCAGTGACATGGACAGTGGGATAGAGTGCACCCTCAGCAAGTTTGCCGACGACACCAAGCTCGGTGGCGCGGTCGACACGCTGGAGGGAAGGGATGCCATCCAGAGGGACCTAGACAGGCTTGAGAGATGGGCTCGTGCAAATTGCATGAAGTTCAACCAGGCCAAGTGCAGGGTCCTGCACCTGGGACGTGGCAATCCCAGGCACAAATACAGGTTGGGCAGAGAATGGCTGGAGAGCAGCCCTGAGGAGAAGGACTTGGGGGTGTTGGTGGATGAGAAGCTCAACATGAGCCGGCAGCGCGCACTGGCAGCCCAGAAAGCCAACCGGATTCTGGGCTGCATCAAGAGAAGTGTGGCCAGCAGGTTGCGGGAGGTGATTCTACCCCTCTACTCTGCACTCGTGAGACCCCGCCTGGAATACTGTGTCCAGCTTTGGAGTCCTCAGCACAGGAAGGACACGGACCTGTTGGAACGAGTCCAGCAGAGAGCCACAAAGATGATCAGAGGTCTGGAGCACCTCCCCTATGAAGACAGGCTGAGAGAGCTGGGGTTGTTCAGCCTGGAGAAGAGAAGGCTCCGGGGAGACCTCATAGCAGCCTTCCAAAATCTGAAGGGAGCCTACAGGAGAGCCGGAGAGGGACTCTCTGTCAGGAGATGTAGTGACAGGACAAGGGGTAATGGTTTTAAATTGGAAGAGGGGAGATTTAGATTAGATATTAGGAGGAAATTCTTTACTGTGAGGGTGGTGAAGCACTGGAACAGGTTGCCCAGGGAAGTTGTGAAGGCCCCATCCCTGGAGGTGTTCAAGGCCAGGTTGGATGGTCTTTGAGCAACCTGGTCTAGTGGAGGTGTCCCTGCCCATGGCAGGGGGGTTGGAACTCGATGATCTTTAAGGTCCCTTCCAACTCTAACCATTCTATGATTCTATGGATGGACCAGTCGGTGGATGAGGAACTGGCTGGATGGCCACACTCAAAGGGTTGCAGTCAAAGGCTCAATGCCCAAGGTGCAACCAGTGACGAGTGGCATTCCTCAGGGGTCAGTACTGGGACCAGTGCTGTTTAACATCTTTGTCAGAAACATGGACAGCAGGATTGAGTGCACCCTCAGCAAGTTAGCCGACGACACCAAGCTCTGTGGTGTGGTCGACACACTGGAGGGAAGGGATGTCATCCAGAGGGACCTGGACAGACTTGAGAGGTGGGCCCGTGTGAACCTCCTCAAGTTCAACCAGTCCAAGTACAAGGTCCTGCACCTGGGACACAACAATCCCAGGCACAAATACAGAAATACAGGTTGGGCGGAGAAAGGCTTGAGAGCAGCCCTGTGGAGAAGGACTTGGGGGTGTTGGTGGACGAGAAGCTCAACATGAGCTGGCAATGTGTGCTCGCAGCCCAGAAAGCCAACCACATCCTGGGCTGCATCAAAAGAAGTGTGGCCAGCAGGTCGAGGGAGGTGATTCTGCCCTTCTCCTCTGCTCTGGTGCGACCCCACCTGGAGTACTGCGTCCAGCTCTGGAGTCCTCAGCACAGGAAGGACATGGACCTGTTGGAACGAGTCCAGCAGAGAGCCACAAAGATGATCAGAAGGCTGGAGCACGTCTCCCTGTGAGGACAGGCTGAGAGAGTTGGGGTTGTTCAGCCTGGAGAAGAGAAGGCTCCGGGGAGACCTTTTAGCAGCCTTCCAGTACCTAAAGGGGGCCTACAGGAGAGACGGGAGTGTATCAGGGAGTGTAGTGATAGGACGAAGGGTAACGGTTTTAAACTGAAAGAGGGGAGATTTAGATTAGATATCGGGAAGAAATTCTTTAGTGTGAGGGTGGTGAGACACTGGAACAGGTTGCCCAGAGAAGTTGTGGATGCCCCCTCCCTGGAGGTGTTCAAGGCCAGGCTGGATGGGGCTTTGAGCAACCTGGTCTAGTGGGAGGTGTCCCTGCCCATGGCAGGGGGTTGGAAGTCAATGATCTTTAAGGTCCCTGCCAACCCGAACCATTCTAGGATTCCATGAAGATCATCGAGTACGACCATTAACGTAACACTACCAAGTCCACCACTAAACCATGTCCCTAAGTGCCATGTCTACACGTCTTTTAAATACCTCCAGGGACGGTGACTCAACCACTTCCCTGGGCAGCCTGTTCCAATGCTTGACAGCCCTTTTGGTGAAGAAATTTTTCCTAAAATCCATTCTAAACCTCCCCTGGTGCCACTTGAGACCATTTCCTCTCATCCTATCACTTGTTACTTCGGAAAAGAGACTGACACCCACCTTGCAACAACCTCCTTTCAGGTAGCTGTAGAGAGTGATAACGTCTCCCCCGAGCCTCCTTTTCTCCATACTGAACAACCCCAGTTCCCTCAGCCACTCCTTGTAAGACTTGTTCTCTAGACCCTTCACCAGCTTTGTTGCCCTTCTCTGGACACGCTCCAGCATCTCAATGTCTTTCTTGCAGTGAGGGGCCCAAAACTGAACACAGTATTCAAGGTGAGGCCTCACCAGTGCCGAGTACAGGAGGACAACCACTTCCATAGTCCTGCTGGCCACACTATTTCTGATACAGGCCAGGATGCTGTTGGTCGTCTTGGCCACCTGGGAACACTGCTGGCTCATATTCAGCCAGCTGTCAGCCAACACCCCCAGGTCCTTTTCCACCAGGCAGCACTCCAGCCACTCTTCCCCGAGCCTGTAGCACTGCCTGGGGTTGTTGTGACCCAAGTGCAGGACCTGGCACTCGGCCTTGTTGAATCTCATACAATTGGCCCCGGCCCATCGATCCAGCCTGTCCAGATCCCTCTGTAGAGCCTTCCTACCCTCAAGCAGATCAACACTCCCGCCAGACTTGGTGTTGTCTGCAAACTTACTGAGGGTGCACTCAATCCCCTCGTCCAGATCGTTGATAAGGATATTAAACAGAACCGGCCCCAATACTGAACCCTGGGGAACACCACTTGTGACCAGCCGCCAACTGGATTTAACTCCATTCACCACAACTCTTTGGGCCCGGCCAGTTTTTTTACCCAGTGAACAGTACACTCATCCAAGCCATGAGCAGCCAGTTTCTCCAGGAGAATGCTGTGGGAAGAGGTGTCAAAGGCTTTACTAAAGTCCAGGTAGACAACATCCACAGCCTTTCCCTCGTCCACTAAGTGGGTCACTTTGTCATAGAAGGAGATCAGGTTTGTCAAGCAGGACCTGCCTTTCATGAACCCATGCTGACTGGGCCTGATCGCCTGGGCGTCCTTCATGTGCTGTGTGATAGCACTCAAGATGACCTGCTCCATAACCTTCCCTGGCACCGAGGTCAGACCGACAGGCCTGTAGTTCCCCGGATCCTCCTTCCGGCCCTTCTTATAGATGGGCATCACATTTGCTAACCTCCAATCAACTGGGACCTCCCCGGTTAGCCAGGACTGCTGATAAATGATGAAAATTGGCTTGGTGAGCACTTCTGCCAAAGGAGGAAGTCCTATGATATGCCTTCACAAACCGAAGTCTAAGAATATATAATGTCATTGATCAGTGAAGATAAAAATATGCAATAAAATGCAAGAAATTGAGATAAACTATTAGTCAACTAATCAGATTTCACTTAAGAAAAAAAACTTAACATCTATCATCATGTTACCCATCTCTCCAGTTTCCAGAAGACAAGTTATCTTAAAGATATTTCAAAAAAAATTACAGTACAAAAGGTTAAATGTCTGACTACTTAGTTTTCTACTTAGCATTTGACTTCTTTACAGAGTTCATGAACAATTCAAAAACAAAAGGAAAAAACAAATTTCACTGCTGAGAAACTCAGATGAGTATATTATTTATCTGTAGTTGGTTGCTTACACTTTTATTCTATTTTTCTTCAACAGGTCAGTATTCTGATACATTCCTGCTTTAAAAAAAATAAAATCTTTCTTCTCAGGTCAGTTGTTTAAACTATATTATTATATTTTATTATTTTTTAAGCATATAGCACTGCAAGGGGAGTCAGAAAATAATATAACTTTAAGGATCTAGACTAGATCTCTTGGCATATTTTCTACCAGATTCCTTATAGAATCCATAGTAAATTATTCAGAGATTAGGCTCCTAAATGAAATTTAGTGTTTCACATTTTATTATTAAATAAAAATAAAAACGAAACCTTTCTTCAGAACACACTGGACTAGTAAATACAAAGACTTCTGTAGTCACAGAAAATTCTGAAGGACAAGATGAAAAGATAAAGATTTTCCTTCCCAATATTTTATATCACTCAGCAACTCACCAAAACCAACCATACTACTTCAACCAAAAAGAATTTAGTTTCGATGGACTCATACGCTAGCTGTCAATCACATGCTGCATGAACATATGCCCATATCCAACTTGGGGGAGGGGGATCTGGAAAACTTTCACCTAAAATATTGGTATTTTAGTCAAACAGAAACATGTAAGGAAAGATTAATCTGAAAAATAACACTTTTAGGAAACAAAATATCAGTGAGATTGTTGAGCAATGGAAATTTCACCCATTTTTGGAAGGCTGCAATTGGCAAAGAACAAGCTTTGGTGAAAGTGACACTCCCAGTCTGTGGGACTCAGTGGACGCATATTTGTCTCTTCACATATTTAATGGATCTAAGAAGGAAAGATTCTTTAAGATTTGAAAAAATTGTAAGGATCCCTTTCTAAGAAAGTAGTCTTTAATGGTTTCCCATTTTCTATCTGAGATGCCACAAACAATTTTATGGTGAACGTGAACCAACATTCAACACCTGATATTGGCTACAATAAGCAGAAGTTATTAAAAATAGCACTTAAAGCAAGTATTAACATAATTTAATTTTCTACTACTGCTGTGTAGTAACCAGTTCCCAAACAAGAATCAGTATAGCTGAGAAGCATGAATTGTTAGCTCAGAGAACAGGATGCAAACATGAGCATGCTATTTCTGTTTGCTTTGCAAGTAAATTTGCTTTCTGTTTATTTCTTTTTATCTAGATAGTTGACAAAGGCTTTTTCTACTGCTGAAGATGCACTTGATATCCTATTTTGTGAAGATGAACATCACACGGCAGCACACTACTTGCTGACTAACATTCGAGCGCTTCATATCTCATTTACACTAAATGAAAATAAATTAATGTATGTAACTTCCTAATGGTAAAATAATCCTGGTTACAATTTCGGATAAAGGGCTATTTGTATTTAGAACAACCAATTCTAACACATACTGAAAGCTGATTCCAGCAAATCCTCATATTATTAAATACATAATTGCTTTGTTTCTCCTTGTTATTTCTTTCTTATAAAGGAAGCACCCAGATTTGCTATGACCTTGACATTCAAGTATGTCCTGTGAGCTGCAATAACTGAGGAATAGACTCAAAACAATCTCCTCAGATTACTAATAAGAAGCCTGCATGTTACTGTAAATTTAGTCACAACAGCTTTAGACAAGCTTCTCTGTTCCTGTTGGTTTCCTCACGTTTTCATTTTTTAGCCTGTAAAGGAATTTTTAAGTAGCATGGTTTAAAACAACTAAACCCTAGTAAAGAGCTACACCATACATGGATAAAAAGAAAAGTAAAAAATATTCAGTTTATAATACAATTGTGTTCTATACTATACTAAGTTAAAAACCCACAAATAAACAGGTTACATTGTTTTAAAAGAAAACATTTAATTCTCACCTAAAATGATTGACATTTGTTTTACTAAGGAATGAAAGCACAAATGAACCCGGTCTCCGATCACTCTCTCGAATAAGGTAACTTCCAGGTTTTCCCGCTTGCCGAAGACGTTCTTCTGCAATTGCTCTGTCGAGTTTTCCATGATACCACCTAAAAAACAATGTAACAATGGGTGTCAGAATTTAAGGCTTCTGTTTATTCTCACAGAACAGACCTGTGAAACTAATGAAAGTTCTGTTAAAACTGATGCAATTCCAAACCTTTGTTTCAAATAAAGCTAGCAGATGTTTACATGTGCAACCTCTCTCAAATTACTTATTTCCAATACACAGATTTTTTTTAAAGCTTCACAGGTTCAGATAAACCATTTCCCCAAATAACTCGCACTGGAGGAAAGCGCTCTGAACCATCCAAAGGGGACAAAGGCTCTCTATAACCAGCTGCTGCTTTCCTCCTCAATTTGCTCATTTTCAGTAAACGAGCAGAACCAGAGGTAACTGATCTGACACAGGCTGTTGTATTTTAAGCCTACTGAGGCTTCAATTCAGGCTATAACCTGTTTCTAAAATGACAAACAGATCACAGTATCAAAGCCTGCACCAACACAGCAGTCACCATACCCTATTTCAGCCATAAAAAGTCTTCCCCAAACCCAACATGAAGCCTATTAAAAGCAAATACAGATGCACAGCAACTCACAGACTGCAAAATATGACAAAAGAACACTTCAGTTTAAGGCAAAGGTTAGACTCATCATTCAAACATTCCTTACCCTTACCTCAGTTTTCTTTTATTTACAAAACTCTAATCAGACCTCTTTCTACCCCAAACAATCAAATGGGGGGAAGCAGCAGTGGAGGGAGCAAAGCCAAGTGTTGCCAAGTGTTGTTCTCAAAACCTCTTAAAAAGGAAAACTTCTATACAGCTACTGTTTTATACTGTTTAAATTATCAACTATTTCAGATCATTCACCTATTGATTCTACCAGTTCACGTATGTCTTGCAAGAGTTGCAAAAAAAGCATTTTGGAAGAGATATGAAAGTGATCTTTTGTCTTAACATACACAAGAAAGAATGAAAAATTGCAAAGTTCAGAGCAAAAAAATACCAAAACCAAAAAAGAACAACCAAACAAAACCCCCCAACAGAACAGCTTAGCTGTTGATAAAAATCTTGCCAGAAACATTTCTTCTATGAAATGGAAGTGAAAGTTGGCTTTGAGAACTTCTATCAGAATGAAAGTCAAATAAACTATACAGATACAGATCACATATACTGGCAGAAGCAGTACCAGCGTAGATATTGTTTACATTGGCAAAGCTGCAGTCTTGTTAGTATAGCTCTCTCCTTTGCTTCTCCTCATCCTGATTAAAACAAGTTAAACCAGTGAAAGAGTTGTCTTGTCTGTACATTGTATAGCGCTTGAGGCAACGTTAGATCACGTCTGTGGTGGGTCAACCCCAGCCAGCATCTAACCCATACAGCTGCTTGCTCACTCCTCCCAACCCCCAGCAGAACAGGATAGGGAATAGGAAGGGCAAAAGCAAGAAAATTTGTGGGTTGAGACAAAGCGTAATAAGCAAAGGAAGAACGAAGGAAGGGGGCTGGGGGAAACGGAAAACAAAACAACAGAAGCAATGCAAAGACAATCACTTGCTACCTCCCACAAGCAGACCAACACCCAGCCAGTCTCTGAGCAATGGCTACCTTGGAAGACACACACACCCCCCTCCCTTTTTTTTTATTTATTGCTGAACATGACTTAATATGGTATGGAATATCCCTTTGGCCAATTTTGGTCAGCTGTCCTGGCTGTCTCTCCTCTCAACTTCTTGCCCACCTCTAGCCTACTTGCTGGAGGGCGGGGGGAGCAGAGTGAGAAACAGAGAAAGCCTTGATACTTCCAGTGTGTTATCAACACTGTTTTAGCTACAAATCCAAAACAAAGCACCATAGGGGCTGCTATGAAGAAAGTTAAGTCCAGCCCAGTCAGACCCAGGATACTCTCTAACAAGGCTCTGTACATTTAGAATTTTATAGGTCAAGATCAATAACTTAAATTTGATGTGGTTCCAATTGCCAGATGCTTAATGCGTTCAGTTAGAAGCAATGTTTAACATCTCTCAACTTTACACCAAATATATGTTTTTCCTGAAGAGATGCAAAAATGTTGTCTTAGCTACAGTGCACTATAATATTCATCTCATGAAAAGAATTAAAGTTTGGATAGGAGGATATCAAAGTAAAATAACTTGCCTAGCTATTCATAAAAAGAAAGCTGCCCCTCTGGCCATGACTTACCAAATGTACTCATTTCAAACAGTAACTCACTACTACTAAGATTTATACCCTTCATCATTGCCAAGGACAAGATCCCTATAATTTCTAATTACCTCTTATTTTCTTGCCTAGTCCTAACTAGGAACACTTTTGTATTTCCAACATTAACTTTGCAGGGTTTAAGTGATGATAATTGCACCGAGTTTGGCTGGGATGGAGTTAGTTTTCTTCATAGAAGCTAGTACGGGGCTATGTTTTGGATTTGTGCTGAAAAGAGTGTTGATAACACAGGGATGTTTTAGTTACTGCTGTGCAGTGCTTACACAGCGTCAAGGCCTTTTCTGCTCCTCACACTGCGCTGCCAGTGAGTAGGCTGGAGGTGCACAAGAAGTCGGGAGGGGACACAGCCGGGACAGCTGACCCCAACTGACCAAAGGGATATTTCCATACCATATGACATCATGCTCATGTCGCGGATGGAGTGATTCACTACACTCGTGTCCTGGTTTGAGCGACACGGGACTAATTTATCTTTTTAATTTTTTTTTTTTTAATTTTACTTTTCAGTAAGGTCTCTTCTAATGCTGGGGAAAACTGCATTTTTAGAAGACTCTAGTGTCTGAATTCGTGAAAATATTTACTTTATAGCCGGCTATGGTATGCGGGTTTCAAGGTCTCAGTGTTTTTGAGCCTTGCCAGGTGCAGGGATGAGGGGGAGCGAGATCCGGGCACTTGACCCAGGCTGGCCAACAGGATTATTTCATACTGTGAACGTCACATTCAATATAAATTAGAAAGTTTGCTGAGGAGTTTCTCTCTTCTACGATGGCTGTGATCCTGAGAACTTCTTGCCCCGGTGCCGGACCCCTGAGGCCTTCCCTTCCTCCCAAAGCCGTAACACTCACAGTGTCCAACATTTGCTGTCCCCTGCTGGGAGCGCCCAGCTTCCTACTGATAGAATTGGCTGAGTATAATCCTTGTATATTTTATATTGGTATCGGGATCAATACTGGTTCTTTAGTATCATTAATGTTAATTATTTAGTCTTATTCTATTACATCTGTTTATATTTCAGCCCTTGGGTTTCCTTGTTTTTTCCCCGATTCCCCTTCCAAGGTGGGAAGGGGTCATCAGGCGATAGAATAATTGTCTAAACGACAATAAATTGTTGTGGGTTCTTCAAACCATAACAACTCGTAAGAGAGAAGCAGCAAAATATTTATTGATATAAACCAGCAATTTAACAAAGTTTGATAGTAAATGCAACAGAGTTTTAACAAGATTCAATGGCAAGGTACACTTGGTTATTTACTGCATAGAGGACAGGGTCAGACAGTTGAGACAAGGTTCAGAAAGGACCCCTTTGCTTTCTAAACTCCTTCTCAGAGAGGAGTCTAGGTGTGGCTGGATCCAGTCCTAGCCCCAGACTTGGTCAATGGTTTACGTCTAAAGGCTTATATGTGCACAATCAATCCTTTATGTCACTTAGCTAAGATTTCATAGTTTAGCATGCGATAAACTACTTACCGAGGATCTGTTGTGGCAGGGAATCTCTTAACCTTGAGAAGTAACCTTGAGAGGCGTCCCTACTCGAGGGGAGATCCTGTTGTGCAGCCCGCTGCCATGCCAGGAGAGCTCAACAGGCCCTGGGCTGTCCACTATTTATAAGGATGATTGGCCTATAGTCATATTTGCATACCAGCAAATCTAGGTCCCTGTTGCCATCCATCCCCCAAAGTCCAGGAGCAACTCATCACAACCCCCACTGGCAGTTGTGGCTTGAGCAGGAGCAGGAAGGGGGATGCATACACTGCCACAGCTCAGCAATAAATCTGGGGGATGGAAGTTGGCGGGGCTGCAGTTGCTCAGGGACTGGCTAGGCATCAGGCAGTTGGTGGTGAACAATTGTTTTCTTTTGCATGGCTTGTTTTTCTTGGGGTTTGTTTGTTGTTTTGGTGTCATTCGTCCATCCATCCGTCCGTCCATCCCCCGTTGTTTTTTTTTACCCCCTCCTTTTTCTAATTTGTAAGCTGCCTTTATCTCAACACAGGAGTTTTCTCACTTTTACTCCTATGATTCTCCCCCCATCCCACTGAGGGATAGTGAGCAAGTGGCTGTGTGGTGCCTAGTGGCCAGCTGGGGTTAAATCACAACAATAATCCACTATTTTCACAATGTTTTGAGCAAATATAACTAAACAACATTCTAAATCACACAGCTAGTGCCCTGACAATACAATAGCTATTATCAGGTGCATCAAAAGAGAAAACATAAGTAGCCTTGCAACAGGAGGTTATGAAATGTTCCAACTACAAGATGTCTTACTAATTATAGACCATAGTTTTAGGTAGCTGTTTCCATGACCAGCTGTTTAACCATTGCTATAACTAACTTGTTACCTATATTGCAATTTTTAATTTTTTTTTTTTTAATTCTGAGAATATCAATAATAGACTTCCAAAGCAATCAGATGCTGTGCAAGGAAATATTTCCATCTGTCAGTTTAAATCAAAAGCAGCATGTTCAAATCTCCAATGCTATGCATCACAACCTTAATTACAGTAAACAAATAGAATGAAGACACAACTACGAAATCATAAACAGCTTGGATTCTGTGCATTGTGATATGTACACAAGCAACATACAGCTGCATAAGAGACCATTCCTGACACTTCAGCCACTTCATGTAGTTGAGAGCCATAAGCCAGGTCATGAATTTCATGAAATGAGTTGCACAGGGAGTTAAAGTTGTCATCTCTGGCCTACAAACAAGAGCTCCTTAGTTTTCCACTGTTTCACTGAAGAAGCTAGGTACCAGAAAACTAGTCACACCAGTCTCATTAGGCCCAGCTAACAGACCTTCTACTGTGGGCAGGAATGTTATTACACTGCAGCCCTTTAGCAAGCTCACGGGACAGTCACAGGACACTTAGCAGCCCCCAACATTGAAGCACTACAAGAAAGACAGGCTGTTCACAAAGAGGTAGTAGATAGTGAATTTACCATCTGGAAGGAGGCAGTTGCTACCATGTGTGGAAGCAGGTCATGTGGTTCAACCAGATCCCTTTATTTACATATTTCCTTTTTACATATGGGAAAATCAAATATTGAGGCTTTGTTGTTCCACTAAAGCATTTTGCTTTTACAGTATGCTGCAATTTTAACTTAGGAACACAGTAGCCCAGGGAGGAAGGAATGGAAGGAGAAAGCACTGGAGAGGAGCAAAAATGTTTTTCAGCAACTTAGTAGAAATGAAGATTTTGATAACTGTTGGAAACCTCCCTGTTTCAGTCTAAAACCAAGTTATAGTGAGTAGAAAAATCCATCATGAATGCCACACCCATTTCACTCTTCTCCTTAGCCATACCTGACTGCTTCAACAAAATCCAAGAGTGGACAACTTCTAGGAGACATGGTCAAAGCTCCCTACCTATAAATTCATAATCACCACCTTCATACCTTTCACAGCATTACCGAATCTTATTATCATTTCCTGAGGCTATGTGAGTTCTATTCCCATTAGGAGCAGAGATACAATTACCTTGAACCAGGAAAAATCCTCAATTTCAAGTGGCATACAGAAATCTCAAGAACAGTTTCATGAAGACGGGAGAAAACAACCAAGATATCTTGTATTCTCATTTGTTTCTTTTTTATTCTGCTTTCCATCCCTGATAATAAATATCTGAAGAGTTGATGTTCATATTTCACTGTTCAAGCTTCATATTAGCCTTTCTAGTTTCTCTCAGCCTAAAATGTTAACTGCATTCTTAGCATCATCATTTTTTTATACAAACTATGCCTTTTAACACTTTGTCCCATCTTTGTTAGATTTATGCGGATATCATGCACCGTTGTATTATTTCCTCTATGCACATTATTCATAAAGATTCAATTAAGATAAGTTTCACTCATACTTTATTAAATTCCATGCCTTCCTCTGTCTTGTTAGTTACCAATTTTTGACTGGGTCTTTGCAGTCCTCTGCTTTACAAAACTTCCTGACAGAAAAAGCTCTGCAAACCTTTCAACTTCTACAGTGGATGGATGCATGTGTAAGATAATGAAACAAAAGAGTTCAAACTAATCTGAAGCTAAAAAAGTTCGGGACGGGGATGGGAGGACACGGGACCGGACGACAGATGGATGACCAAAAAAGCCAAGCGATTGTCCTTTATTCCTTTATCCAGCATACTCTTCTAGGAAAGTGGGGGTTTTAATCCTTTTTTGATCCCTATACATCTTTTCTAAGTGGAGGTACGAAGCAAATATAAGCCTAATAAAGAATAAGTCTGCTTTTCTCAGTTACCTGTTCTAAACCCCATTTGAAACAGTATGTAGAAAAACAGAACACTGCTGCACTTCAAGATTAGGAACCAAGCAACTAAAATGGAAAGTCACTCTCATAGGCATTCCTCAGTATACCAGCTGTGCCAAGCCATTAACTGTGGGAGTTGTACACATTACCAATACCAGCCATTAAAATACTTTCAGGGCATACACAAACTATGGACTTACACCAAACAGATGAAGCAAAAACCTCAATAAATCTTATTAAAAAGATTAAACAAGGATAGAAGGTGAAATAAGTGTACATTCAAAAGGTAATACATTTTAATAACTTTATTAAAGCAAGGTTCTAAAAGTTTCGAGTACTGTAAGGACAAACAGTGTAATAAGCTTTAAAATAGACAGAGACATGACAACAGCATAAGATCAAGCTTTGCAACTCAAAAGATTTCTTCCAATCCTACCTGATATATATATATATATTTTACTAAAAAGAACATTGATTGCCTTTTGGGAAAAAAAAAAAAAGCAGCAGTAAATAGGTGAAATTTAGCTAAATAGGCTCTTG
Organism: Numenius arquata; assembly: GCF_964106895.1. Taxonomy (NCBI): domain Eukaryota; kingdom Metazoa; phylum Chordata; class Aves; order Charadriiformes; family Scolopacidae; genus Numenius; species Numenius arquata. The sequence continues at coordinate 4,163,256 of NC_133615.1, forward strand.
AAGCAGCTCACGTTTTCTTACTGAAAGCTCAGCTTAGGAAATTAATTCTGGAACTCATTAAAGTTCTTAGCAAGAAGTATCTCATTTTTACATGCTTCATTCTTGTGCCCTCGGGTCAAAGATATGCTTTTTTCTGTTTAAACTAGGAGTAATGCTCCTATGGAAACAGTATTAATACTGTTGTGCAAATCATCAGATTTTGGTTGGCAATAGTTAAGAATTTCTAAAGTGTTGTTTGTCTTCTTGTCTGCCACTGATTTCATTAAAAGGACCAACGTTTCCTTGACTTTCTCATTGCACTTCATCCTCTCCTACCTCCAGCCTTCTTGGACTTTCTCCTCATCCATTTACTATTCTACCCACTCAGTCAGCTTTGCTCATTGGAAGCAACGCTGGTGTTCCAAGGGACTGAAATATAGAGTCCCCACCTCTACTAGTGCCAAACCTTACTTCATACCAATCTTTGTTTTCATCTCCCAGTCAGCAGCACAGCTCTGGATTAGAGCCCAAACTAACCAAGCACAGGTTGTTTGGTTTATTTTTTTATTTTGTGCTCCACTCACCTAATCTTTGATGCTAGTGAGGTATGTCTCATCAGTGAGGAACTGCTGCTCTAATGAGAAAACTCTGAAATTCAGAGCTTTATACGCTAAAATCCAAGATAGAAACAATGCCTAAATTGATAGATGTCCAATGCTTCACACCTGCAATAGGAACAGGTGGGAATTGCTTATAGAGTACAATCCATATACGCACTGAATCCAATAGTGTGATGTAAAAGAACTGCATGTAGAACTAAGAAAAGAATGGTGTATTTAAAAGAACAAATAGGACGTAAACTATGCAACTTGTAACGCTTGTTTTGAATGACTTGCAACCTCACGATTCTATTAATTGTGTGCGTGTAATGGGTAGAAATAAAACATTCTATATTCAAGTCTAGAAACAATAAGACGATTATTACAGAGGTTATTTGTTACATTCTGCTTTTGGAAAGATAAAGACATTTCCGTAGCATCCCTTAGATTGCCAAGGAGTAGAAAGAAAAACAAAAAATACCCTCTCTCCACAGATGCTCAGGAAGTACAGAAATCTTTGTAAAAAGAAAGGGTGTAGAAATCTGGCTGTAGTTTGAACAAGACAATGCAAGCCGTTCCTTAATCTTCTGGACTAAGCAATTATTCAAGCTTGGATCTTGCAAAATTTCCAGCGTTATTTATTCTACTAACAGATGGATATATGGAAAAAGAATTAATTGATTTATGATTCCTTTTAAATTGCACCAAACTTTCTATATATAAATGTTATCTATAAAATAACCAAACAAACCCCAATGAGTAAGCCACAGACAGAATATCCTTTTGGGGGGGACACCACATATGGGGGAATGTGTATATACATATGCATAATTTTACAGAAAAAACAGGTAGACCTATTTTTTTTATTTATTTAGAGAAAAACTGCTTATACAAACTACACAGAATCACCATAGACTCCCGAGCTGATTATCAAATATTAGCTAAATCTAAGTCCATCGTTAACCTAAGTTTCTGGAAACTGTCCCAGAAAAATAAAGCAACGTACTCTGCATGGGGAAGTTCATAAAAGAAACCCTTTCCCAAAAATCTATAAGTAGGTATTAATAAGAGAAAATCATATACCCACCCCTGCTGAGCCAATGACAGGATTCCTTAACAGCAAACTAAGATTTTAAATATTTCCATATAGTTACATACTCAACTCCTTTAAATACAATTACATATAGCTAAACTACCTTAACATTAACATACATATTCCTACCCGAGGAAACTTTATACTTATATAAACTCAAATCCCACTTAAGGATGGACAAGTATTATAATTTCAGTGTTAACAAAATGAAACAACCAACCTTTAACAACAACAACAAAAAATTGTTTCTATGTGAAATTGGTCCCAAGTAGTTGTTGAAAATATAAAGTTGAACAGTAAGATGAGAATGATGTTTTGTAGAACCCGATCATTGCAAAAATCAGGCTTCTAAATTATCAGAACACTGAATGGGTACACCGAGTGCCCTAGCAAGCTGGCTTCATCTTTCCTCAAATACTACCGCAGCTTACAAGTTTATTTAGCAACACTGGTTTGTATACACTAATAATTAATAGAAAGATAAACATAAAATCTTTTTGTAACGTGTATTTTTTTAAAGTTAAGCAACACTGTTAGCTACCTTAGAAAGAATTAAAAAAAGACAAGTTCTTCAGCTTCTACAGAAGAAATTAGGAGGAAAGTTGTCTATATAAAATAATAAAATACTCTGTTTATCCACCTCAGCTTTTCTTGTACTTTTCTTCAAAGCCTTTGCTAATAGCTATTCCCACTGACATAATCCCAGACTACTTCAAGTAACAAGTTTCAGTAAGCAGGTCCCCTAATAACAGTCCTCAACTATAAACAGTATATTTATAAATATATAAAACATGATTTAAAGATAGACCCATGCAAAAAAAAAAACCCACACTTTTTTCTATTCCAGAGTGATCAAGCAAATGTTTTACATAAAAATAATAATAAAAAAAATAATAATTAAGATTGCCTGAAAGTATATAAAACAGTAGAGGGAACTTGTCAAGAACTGGTAAAATTTTATTGGTGTCGACCATAATCTAGAGGAATACAGAATAGCACAGAATTCTTGTTTCATCGGGATACTTCTCTGCAACACAAACACAATGTTGAAATAAGATGCCTTCTCCGTCCTCTTACTGTGCCCACCAGTGAGATAAATACCAAGGGGTTTTTTGTTTGTTTTTTTAAAGGAAAAAAGAAGATATGGGGGAAACAGGAAAACTACTGCAGGAATCCTAAGAATTTATGGCTGAAACAACAGATGCGGTCCTATGCTGAAAAGATCTATGCCCCCTAACAGCAAAATTAGTGTTCCTCCCCAGCCACAAAAAAAAAAAAAAAAAAAAGAAAAAGAGTAGTAGTATGCTTCTCAATAGGGTAGGCCAGTAGGTGAAGTGCATAATTCCCGTGCTGAAGTTCTGTGAGATAACATACAAAAAAATAAAAACTTGACAAAGGACAGGTTAAGAGTCTCCATTCGCTGCTTAGATTAAATAACCTTCAACTGATGTTAATTAGAAGTACTGACTAAAAAAACCACACACACAAAAAACCAAAACAAAACCCCAGAAAATTCCTCTTCCAACTTTTTCCAGCATCAAATGTTGTTCCACTTTTGTTTTTCCGAATCTGAAGCTTCCATTTATATATGCACTTATGTTCAGTTTACTTACTGCTTCACTTCCAACATAAGGTTAAAGTACAATTTTGCTCTGCTGCTTCTAACCATCCTTTTAAAATAGCATCTCTGACATCATCTCTTCAGACAGAAATAAAACCAGATTTACATACAATTCTATTCTGTAAGTACACAAATTATAAGATCCAGACAAATCAGCAAAATACCCAGCAACTTGAAAAAAAAATAAAAAAAATAAGGTGTTTCTCTTTACCTTCCCTCTACAATTTGAGAACAGGCATTAGCAAGAGACGTTCGTTAACTGAAGAAAAAAAGGTTACCTGCTAACCATGTTAACTGTGGAACAGAAGAGAAACCTCATACACTAAAATCAAGTTACATCACAGCTACAGACAGCTAGAATTAGCCTCACGTCCATGGGGGGGGGAAGGGGGGGGAGAGTTTGACCACTCCGATATTTACTGGAGGAACAACACAGCAGGACATAAGCAATACAGGAGGTTCCCGGATAGCATCAAATGACAGCTTCCTGACACGGGTTACAGAGGAGCCAATGAGGAGAGGTGCTCTGCTGGACTTCATACCCACAAACAAGGAAAGGCTCAGTAGGGATGCGAAGGTCAAAGGCAGCCTTGGCTGCAGTGACCATGAGATGGCAGAGTTCAGGGGGCAAAAAGCAAGATCACAACACTGGACTTCGGGAGAGCAGTCTCGATCTCTTCAAGGATCTGCTTGGAAGAGTTCCATGGGATAAGGCCCTGGAGGGAAGAGGAGCCCAAGAAAGCTGGTTAATATTCAAGGATCACCTCCACCAAAGGCAACAAGAAGGGCTTCTATAAGTACACAAGTGGCAAAAGGAAGACAAGGGAAAACGCGGGCCCGCTGCTGAATGGGGCAGGGGGCCTGATGACACAGGACACAGAAAAAGGCTGAGATACTGAATGCTTTCTTCACCTCAGTCTTTACTGGCAAGAGCGGCCTTCAGGAATCCCAGGTCCCAGAGATCAGGGGGAAAGGCCAGAGCAAGGCAGGCGTACTCTTGGTGGAAGAGGATCAGATCAGGGAACACTTAAGCAAACTGGACATACATAAGCTCACAGGCCCTGATGGGATGCGCCCACGAGCGCCAAGGGAGCTGGCTAATGCCATTACGATGTCACTCTCAATAATATTCAAATGATCATGGCAATTGGGAGAGGTGCCTGGTGTGGTTTAGCCCCATCCGGCAACAAAGAACCACGCAGTCTTTTGCTCACTTCCTCCCCCCCCCAACAGCAGGATAGGGGGAGAATCAGAAGAAAAAGGCAAAACTCATGAGATAAAGGCAGTTTAACAGAACAGCAAAGAGGAAAACAACAACAATAATACTGATAAGGGAATATACAAAACACAATTAACATACCACTGCTCACCAACCAGAGCCCAGAAAAGCCCCAGCCCACTCCCAACCAGCAATTCCTGCCCTCCCCCAGCCAGCTCCCCCAGCTATATACTGAGCATGGCTGTCATATGGTATCAAATGACCATTTGGCTAGTTTGGGTCAGCCATCCCAGCTCCTTGTGAAAATTAACCCCATCCCTGCCAGAACCAAGACATTATCCACCCCTTATTCTATACCATCTACGTCATGCCCAGATCTTACACTTTCCAATTAATCACCACCACTTTTCCCTGTCTTTGATATATATACATCTATACATACAGATATCATTCCCTTAGTCTATGGGCCATCCCTCTAAAATGTCCGTTGAGTTCATTTTAATCCATGACTGTGGGCTCCATCTGTTATAACAATCTCTCAGGACAGAAGAGATGGTGTGTGGTGCTGGACTGTTTGGCACTGTACTTGGAGCTCGCGGCTGGTGCGGCCTACGCCCACGGTCTGCAGGTTGAAGATGTCAATCTCGAGGAAGTTGCCGGGTACCAGTTCCTGAAGCCAGTTCTGGTCCCATCACCGCTGCACTTTGCTCGGTTTCATCAAAGTTCATCCGTCATTAGTTTGGGTGCTTCTTACTGTAGTACCATTGATATGGCATATAGCAATTGTAGTAGTGATGACATACAGTGGCAGGGTTATTTAGCCATTAACATTATACAATTTGATTCGTTGGCTGTTCTCACCCAAAATCAAATCCCCATGAGGTACACATCGAACTTCCCCATCCTTCCGCATCACCCACCAAGTGCACCCAGGTCCTTGAGCGAAAGCAGTCCCGCAGATGGGTCTGCCTTTGCCTGAGGCGGGACTAACCCAGACCATCTTCCCTAACATATTCTTCATGGGCACTATGGGGACTTTATCCCCTTCTACGGTACGTGGAGGTTTTGATTGGGCAGGGCCAGCTTGAATAGTAGATCCCCTGGTGTTAACTAGCCAGGTAGCCTTTGCTAAATGTGTATCCCAATGTTTTAAGGTCCCACCACCCATTGCTCTCAGTGTAGCTTTTAGCAGTCCATTGTACCGTTCTATCTTCCCGGAGACTGGTGCATGATAGGGGATGCGATAGACGCACTCAATGCCATGCTCTTCGTCCCAGGTGTCTATGAGGTTGTTTCAGAAATGAGTCCCGTTGTCCGACTCAATTCTCTCTGGGGTGCCATGTTGCCATGAGACTTGCTTTTCAAGGCCCAGGATAGCGTTCCGGGCAGTGGCATGGGGCACAGGGTATGTTTCCAGCCATCCGGTGGTTACTTCCACCATTGTGAACGCACAGCCCTTGCCTTGGCAGGTTTGTGGGAATGTGATATAATCAATCTGCCAGGCCTCCCCATATTTATATTTCAGCCATCATCCTCCACACCAGAGAGGATTTAACTGTGTCTCAATTTGGGGTGGAGCAGAGCCAACTTTCTGTCCAGTGAGAGAGGCTCTTGCTTATACTTGTTGCTGTGGCAATCAGGGTCAGCTGACTTGGTTGTTTACCCTGTGGAGGGTTTGCACCTGTGGGGAGGAGGGGACAGAACAGGTGACCCAAACTGACCAATAGGGTATTCCATCCCATCTGCCATGCTCAGTATAAAACCTATAAAAGGGTCAGGTTGGCTCCTCTTTGATGAGGAGGGTTTTGTGAGTTTGTCTACTGTTGGTCCCCATTAGAGTGGTCTGGAATCCAGCCTGCAATTTCCCCGGTGCTTGCTGGTGACATCACCCTGGGAGCTTGATATGGTTTTGTATATATTTACATATATCTATTTCATTATTTCCTTTTTATTTTATTATTAATGTTTCATTGAAGTAGTTCAGTTTTTTCTAAACTCATAAATCTCTTAAACTCTGTTCTTCCTCTCCTTGGAGTGAGAGGTGGGGGAGAGCATCTGTCATCTTGTCATTGGCCAACCTGGCCTGAACTGTGACAAACTGCTTGGCTTGCTTGATTGCAGTGCATGTCTCACATTCATGGATAGCCTGTGCAATAGTGTCCATGGTCAAGTCCACCCCTTGGTCATGAGCCCACCTATATGTTGCATCTCTTCCTTGATGGCCTGAGGTGTCATGGGCTCACCAAGCTATGAGTAATTCACCCTTATGTTGCCAGTCTAGATCCACCTGAGCTGCTCCAATCTTAGCAGCCTGATCCACCTGCTGGTTGTTTTGATGCTCCTCAGTGGCCCAACTCTTGGGTACGTGGGAATCTACGTGATGTACTTTTACAACCAGATTCTCTATCTGGGCAGCAATATCTTGCCACAATGGGGCAGCCCAGATGGGTTTGCCTCTGTGCTGCCAGTTGCTCTGCTTCCACTGCTGTAGCCACCCCCACAGAGCATTTGCCACCATCCATGAGTCTCTTTTTTTTTTTTTTTTTTTTTTGTTCAGCGAAGTCTAAAGCCAGCTGAATGGCTTTCACCTCTGCAAACTGGCTCGATTCACCTTGTCCTTCAGCAGCTTCTGCAACGTGTCATGTAGGACTCCACACAGCAGCCTTCCGCTTTCAATACTTTCCCACAATCTGGCAGGATACATCAGTGAACAAGGCATATTTCTTCTCATTTTCTGGTAGTTTATTATACGGTGGGGCCTCTTCTGCACGCGTTACCTCCTCCTCTGGTGATGTTCCAAAATCCTTGCCTTCTGGCCAGTCAATGATCACTTCCAGAATTCCTGGGCGACTGGGGTTTCCCATTTGAGCCTGCTGTGTGATCAGTGTGACCAACTTATTCCACATAGCATCAGTTGCATTATGTGCAGAGGGGACATTCCCTTTGAACATCCAGCCCAGCACTGGCAGTCAAGGTGCTAAGAGGAGCTGTGCTTCCATACCAACCACTTCCGGAGCAGCTCAAACCCCTTCATATGCTGCCAACATCTCTTTTTCAGTTGGAGTACAGCGGGCCTCGGATGCTCTGTATACTTGACTCCAAAACCCTAGGGGTTGACCTCGAGTCTCCCCTGGTGCTTTCTGCCAGAGGCTCCAGGTAGGGCCGTTCTCCCCAGCTGCGGTGTAGAGCACATTCTTAACACCTTGCCCTGCCTGGACTGGCCCAAGAGCCACTGCATGAACTATTTCCTGTTTAATTTGTTCAAAGGCTTGTCGTTGCTCAGGGCCCCATTTACAACCGTTCTTCTTCCAGGTCACTTGATAGAGAGGGCTTACAATCAGACTGTAATTTGAAGTATGCATCCTCCAAAAACCTACAGTGCCTCAGAAAGTTTGCGTTTCCTAGCTAGTCAGTGGAGACATAGCTGCTATTTTGTTGATTGCATCCATCTTGCCATTTTATTCCTAAAAACTGGATCTCCTGCACAGGTCCCTTGGCCTTACTTTGTTTTATGGCTAAACCGGCTCTCAGAAGGATTTGAACTGTTTTATTCCCTTTCTCAGAAACTTTTTCTGCTGTATTTCCCCATATGATATTGTTGCCAATTGTCACGGACGGAGTGATTAACTTCACTAGTTAGAGTGAAGTAGTGAAATATTTATTAAGGTGAAACAGTGATTTAACAAAATCAGTAGTAAGTGCGATAAAACCGGTAGTAAATGCGATAGTGTTTTATGAGATTCGATGTCAAGGTACACTCTATTATTTACTGCATAGAGGACAGGGTCAAGCAAGCTGTCAGGGCGACCCTCCCGTTGAGTCACGAGTCTAGGTGCGGCTGGATCCAGTCCTAGTCCCAGACTTGGTCAACGGTTTATGTCTAAAGGATTATATATGCGCAATCAATCCTTTACATTACTTAGCTAAGATTTCAAAGTTTAGCATGCTATTAGTCACTTACCGAGAATCTGTTGCGGCAAGGAATCTCTCAACCTCGAGGAGTAGAACCTTAAGCGAGCGTCCTCACAAAAGGGGAGATCCTGGCGTGCAGCCCGCTGCCATACAGGAGAGCTCAAAGGGCTCTTGGGCTGTCCACTATTTATACAGTAAGATAATTGACCTATAGTCATATTCTCATGGGAACAAAATTTCTAGGTCCCCACTCCAGACAGTATTTTGACTATGTTGCCAGCCATCCCCCAAAGTCCAGGTGCAAGTTATCACAACTGATGTTGTGATGGCCATGGTGGCCAAGGCCCGAGCAGGAGCCAGGGGAGGGGGGGAGCAAAACAGGGAGAGCATACCGCCACACCAATGCATTGCAAGTGTTCTGGAGCTTCGCTCTGTTCCAGTGCAGTCTGGATCAGTCCATGGCAGATGGCAGGGCTGTTTCCACCCCTGGGGCAGTCGATTCCAGGTGTACTGGACCCCCCTCCAAGTGAAAGCAAACTGTGGCCTGCACTCTGCTGCCAGAGGGAACGAGAAGAATGCATTAGCGATATCAATTGTGGCATACCACTTGGCTGCCTTGGACTCCAGTTCGTATTGCAGTTCTAACATGTCCGGCACGGCAGCACTCAGCAGCGGCGTGACTTCATTCAGGCCACGATAGTCTACTGTTAGCCTCCACTCTCCATTAGATTTTTGCACTGGCCATATGGGACTGTTAAAGGGTGAGTGGGTCTTGCTGATCACTCCTTGGCTCCAGTTGACGAATCAGCTTATGGATGGGAATCAGACAATCTTGGTTGGTGCAATATTGCTGCTGATACACCGTTGTGGTGGCAATTGGCACCTGTTGTTCTTTGACCCTCAACAACCCCACAACAGAAGGGTCTTCTGAGACACCAGGCAAGGTAGACAGCTGTTTAATTTCCTCCATTTCCGAGGCAGCTATGCCAAAAGCCCACCAGTACCCTTTTGGGTCCTTGAAATACCCTCTCCTGAGGTAGTCTATGCCAAGGATGCACGGAGCCCCTGGGCCAGTCACAATGGGATGCTTTTGCCACTCATTCCCAGTTAGGCCCACTTCAGCTTCCAGTACAGTCAACTCCTGGGATCTCCCTGTCACTCCAGAAATACAAATGGGTTCTGCACCTTTGTAGCTTGATGGTATTAGGGTACACTGTGCACTGGTGTCCACTAGAGCCTTATGCTCTTGTGGATCTGACGTGCCAGGCCATCGAATCCACACCTTCCAATAAACCCGGTTGTCCCTTTCCCCCACCTGGCTGGAGGCAGGGCCCCTCTAATCCCGGTCATAGTATTCATTACTCACTTCTGGCAAAAATGACTTGGAAGTTCCTTCAGGAGGATCAGAAGTAAGATCAGGCCTTCTACTCTGCCTGGGGAGATGCCCGCTGGAAACCGGAGTGGCGCTTTTCCTGGAAGGAACCCCTTTTGTGATCTTCCTTGCAACTCACGTACTCGTGCCTCTAGGATCGAGGTAGGTTGTCTGTTCAACTTCTTCATGTCCTCTCCATGGTCACGCAGGTAAAAAACCACAGGGTGCCTCGTGGTGTGTACCCTCTATATCCTCTCTCTTAAGCAGAGAAATGCCTACTCCTAATAGCTGAGATACTGGCCCGTACAGGTGGGGAGTAGGACATAGTCTCTTCAAGTTGCTGGACCTTCTGGGACAGTTTCTCCACAGCCAAGACAAGGGAGGAAGAGATACTTTCTTCATATCGCCAGAGTCAGCCAGCCACCTCGTCCACCGTTGGTCCCTCTTTGCCTTTCCTTTCTATCACTGCCAACGAGCAGACATATGACAATGGTTCGCTCCGTACTAACTTCCACCACATAGGCCGCATGCGTTGGACTTCATCAGGATCTGTGAGTCACTGCATGTTGTCCGGGTCATAATAAACCATCTCCCACACAGCTAATACCCTCAGGTACTGGATACCTCTCTCCATGGGGGTCCACTTGCCTGGGTGACATACATCATCTTCACTGCAGGGGTACCTTTCCCTCACACCTGACAGGAGTCACCTCCAGAGGCTGAGAGCTTGTCTTTTTCCCAATCACTTTGTCAATGCCCCCCTCCCTAGACAGGGATCCCAGCTGCCTGGCTTCCCTACCCTCTAATTCCAAGCTACTGGCCCTGTTATCCCAGCATCGGAGCAGCCGGGTGACAATGTGCTTGTTGAAGGAGAAGCAGCTGCCTGAGCATTCACACACGATTCATGGTGTTGCACAGACACACTTACTCCTGAGCGCACTTCCTCCTTCTTCAGGCTTGACCCTAGGTTTTCCACAGCAGAGTCTCAGGCGACAGATTTCATAAAATAAATTAATTTAATTAGAAGGTACAGCAGCAAGAGCAGCCTGGGCTGGGTGCCTCCAAAGAGAGAGGCCCTGAATAAAAGAATCCCTGGGCAATTATACCTTTGTGATCTATACACCTGTCCCTTGCGCGCTGTCCACGCATCTTTTAGTCCAATAGTGATTTTTGGTCTGGGGTTTTCTAACATCTAATTGGATTATTTTCCTGTGTCCAGGCAGGCAGGCTCTTATCTTGTCGATTTGCATTTTCAGCCAAGGGTTCGAGCCTCTGTATCTTCTGATTTACATTCCTTGTGCACTTGCCCTTGTTGGCAGAACATGGGGCACCGAAGAGTCCTGAACTTGAGAGAAACACTGCCAAAACATCAGTAGGATATCCAGCACTTTTCCATGCTAAAAGACTAAATAACACTGCACCATCTGCTAGGAAAATTACTAAGAAGAATAGCTTTCTCATGGCCTAAAGGTTTCAGCAAATCTAGTTACTCATGCTAAGTAGAGCTAAGCAAGCAGCACAAATTACACCATATTATAACCCTAAGTAATTTATTCTACTTAAAACTTACTTATTTATGCTAAACCATTAATATCCCTCAACAGTGCCCACACGGATGGCGGCTGAAATCTTTCCGCATATCTCACAGCTCACTCAGGGATAGGGATCGGGTGATTATCTGTGGTTCTGCCTCTTCCTCCTGTTCTCATGATGCCCCTGGTTCATCATCATCCCTTTACTAAGCGAACCGATCTCTTTGTGTATTTCTTCTTCTATATAGGCATGACTGATACTGGCATGGGTTGGTTGTCTGGTTCAGCTGAGTGCTGGTTACCGGGGTTGGAGTAGCCGCAGTGCCAATCGGTATGGTTTCCCTCTTTCCCCCAAGGGTGCTGCATAATATTGAGCAGTGTTCGGTAGATACTGGCCAGGGCCCAGCACAGTGCAGTAAGTTGTGCCTCTCTGGAACAGCCACAGCATTTTCCTTTCAAATATTCTGTCGCTTTATCAGGGTCCTTCAGGGGTGAAATTCCAAACCACTGGATGCAAGAAGTTCTCTAGATACCTGCCCATATTCTCCCACGTGCCATGCCACCCATGACTATCCAGCCTCAGGGCAGATCTCTGGGTGGTATTCCTAAATAGTTGTTTAACCCTAAACAAGACCTGAAATGCATTCAGGAGACATAGCAACAGGACCATACTGGTTTGAACATCCCAAGGATATTCAGAATTCTCAAAAGCTGTTGTACCTGGCCCGAAGGAGAAAAGGGAGGCAAGAGAGCTGAGGAAAATATCCCCCCCCCCCCCCCCCCCATTTTCCCCATAGATTAGGTATGATTATTAATAATTTCCGAGAGATGGCGTCCGAGGTACAGGCAGGACAGCAATGCCGCATAAACGCGCCAACATAACCACGAGAGCAGTGATGTTATCATAAGTCGTTATTACACAGGACAGCAAAATGATAATCCTGATCCCTCTCCCAGAGGCGATAAACAGCATCACAGGGCATATAAGAATTTACATAACACAGCCATGTGAACAAACAAAGCAACATTGTGGCCAGTGACTATTTAACTAATATAATAAATGCGTATAACAAATTTGTTTTAACATGCTCTGGTTGGATCTGTCATTATCTCAACCCTTCGTGCCCCACGTTGGGTGCCAAAAAGGACTGTCGTGGTTTAGTCCCAGCCAGCAACAAAGAACCACGTGGTCTTTCGCTCACCCTCCCCCACAGTGGCAGGATAGGGGGAAAATCAGAAGAAAAAGGCAAAACTCGTGGGTTGAGATAAAGGCACTTTAACAGAACAGCAAAGGAAAGAGGAAAACAACAACAAAAAAACTGATAAAAGAATATACAAAACACGATTAATGTACTACCGCTCACTGACCGGAACCCGGAAAAGCCCCAGCCTGCTCCCAAGCAGCAATTTCCCCCCCCCCCCCCCATGCCTGCTCCCCCAGCTATATACTGAGCATGGCATCACATGGTATTGAATACCCCTTTGGTTAGTTTGGGTCAGCTGGCTGTGTCCTGTCCCAGCTCCTTGTGAGAATTAACCCTACCTCTGCCAGAACCAGGACAGTGCCCAAAGACTGGAAGAAAGCAAACGTCACCCCTATCTTCAAGAAAGAGGACCCAGGGAACTACAGGCCAGTCAGCCTCATCTCAATCCCTGGGGAAGGTGATGGAGCAGCTAATCCTGGAAACCGCTTCCAGGCACATGAAGGACAAGAAAAATCACCAGGAGTAGTCAGCATGGATTCACCAAGGGGAAGTCTTGCTTGACCAACCTGATAACCTTCTAGCCTGGCTTGGTAGACGAGAAGACAGCAGTGGATATTGCCTACCTAGCATTCAGGAAGGCTTTTGACATCGTCTCTCATAAGATCCTCATAGAGAAGCTATTGATGTATGGGCAGGATGAGCAAACAGTGAGGTGGACTGAAAACTGGCTGAACGGCCAGGCCCAGAGGGTCAGCGGCACAAAGTCTAGTTGGGGGCAGTAACTAGCGGTGTACCCCAGGGGTCAATACGGGGTCCAGACCTGTTCAACATCTTGATTAATATCTGGATGATGGGGCAGAGCGTACCCTCAGCAAGTTTGCAGATGACACAAAACTAGGAGGAGCAGCTGATACGCCAGAGCGTCATGCTGCCATCTAGAGGGACCTCCACAGACTGGAGAAATGGACTGACAGGAACCTCATGCAGTTCAACAAGGGCAAGTCCAAAATCTTTCACCTGGGGAAGAATAACCCCAGGCACTAGTACACGTGCTGGGGGCTTACCAGCTGGAAAGTAGCTTTGCAGAAAAGGACCTGGGGGTCCTGGTGGACACCAGGTTGAACATGAGCCAGCAATGTGCCCTTGCCGCAAAGGAAGGCTAACAGTATCCTGGGCTGCATTAGGGGGGGTGTTGCCAGCAGGTTGGGGGACTCTATTCAGCACTGGTGAGGCCGCATCTGGAGTCCTGTGTCCAGTTTTGGGCTCCCCAGTACAGGAGAGACACGGACATGCTGGCGAAAGTCCAGGAAAGGGCCACAAAGATGATGAAGGGACTGGAGCACCTCTCCTATGAGGAAAGGCTGGAGCTGGAACTGTTTAGCCCAGAAAAGGCTCGGGGGGATCTCATCAAAACATATAAATACCTGAAGGGAGGGTGCAAAGACAACAGAGCCAGGCTCTTTTCGGTCTTGCCCAGTGACAGGACAAGGTGCAATGGGCGCTATCTAAAACACAGGAGGTTATGTCTGAACATAAGGAAACACTTTTTTCTTTTTTTTTTTTTTTACTATGAGGGTGACTGAGCACTGGGCACAGGTTGCCCAGAGAGGCAACCAGAGAGGTTGTAGAGTCCAAACATGCCAACAGTATTTCCCCTCAGTTTTCAATGCAACACAAATTTATTCTTTGGTATGGAGTATGGCTTTCAATAATTATTGTAAAACTATGCACTTTCAGAAAAATGTTGTTTTCTTCTTAGCTACCGAAATAAATGAATGCTGTAGAACTCTGGACTTGCTACCTGACAGACTCATCTGAAGAAACTATAACTTCACACTACATTGAGACAAAACATTTTTTACTTTCACTCAAACTACATTTATTTAATATTTCTCTACCCAGCTCTCTATCTTCAACTGTGGGTTCAGTTAAAGTTCGCTCACACAGCTAAGATTTACGTGCATCTGGAGCAACAGTGTGTGCCAGTAGCGACCTTGAGAGCAGGGGAGGATGAGAAACATAAGTTACACATCCTGAAGCTCATCCTGACAAAAACAGAACACAGTCTGGGAACCGAAACTTGTCCTGGTAGCAGAGTACCTGTTATTGTGATAAGCTCAGTAGAAGGTATTTTTGTAAGTCCATGATTGGGCATTACGAGGGGACTGGGTTTGTGTCTTAGTGTATATAAGTTTCTCTGTGTAGCAATAAAGGATGGGATTTGGATTCGCTTACTGCATGACCTACGAGTCCGTGATTTCTTCATACGCCACAAATGGTGCCCAAACAGGGTTAAAGATTCAGCACGACGGTGATCAAGGATCGGTGGCGTACCCCCGTGAGCCGGACGGAAGACGTTGATCACCAAGGAGCTCCTATATACTCATCGCTGCATGATATAAGGTTAGCACAGCGAGGGGCCGGGGAAGGTATTATTATAATGGGGCAGTCTGCGATGAAAGAGCAGCAGATACATAAAGCACTTTTAATGAAAATCGTTAAGGAACAAGGATTCAAGTTACAGCCTCTTAAGCTTGTACAGCTTTTAGTATGGATTCGGGATCATTGTCCGTGGTATCCCCCCAACGGGTCTTATGATCTTTCTGACTGGCAGAAAGTGGGAGAATGCTTGCAAGCGTGACTAATTACCGATCATGATGTTAATCCTGATAATATCGTTACGTGGCGTGTCATATATACGGCGTTAAGAACATTCCTCCCTACCGATAAAGTGTTTGCTAACTCAGATTTTCCACCTCTGCCGGCTGATTTATTAACTTTAGAGGATACAGCTCCGGCTGGTTCAGACCCTGATGCTGAGCCTGTCTGTGATTCAGCTCAGCAGCCGCAATTGCCGTTAGCTGCTACAGTAGAAGCAGCTGACGACTTAGACTCACAGATACCTGAGGATCCCTTCGATCCAGGTCCTATTGACTCTGATCAAGAGCCTGATTTGTACCCGCCTTTAACTCCGGTTAAAGCTATGGTGGCTTCTGCACCAACCACGGAACAGATCTTGCAAAATACTAAATGAATGACTGTTAGTCGTGCCTCCGTTATGCGTCCGCCGCCTTATGCTCCTTCTCTAGACATGCCTCCTAATGATTCTCACGATAAGGCAAGAAGGGATTTCGTGGAAGAGTGTAGAAAAAGGGCTTCTGCTGTGCGTGGCACGGGGGGGCCACGCGGCCGCCCCCGCGGAATCAACATCAAGAGATTTCAGAACTGTCATTTGCGAGTATCCGACAGGGAGCACAAGAGCCTTACATAGAATTCATAGACCGCTTGCAAACAGCTATTTCTCGACAGATTGAACTTCCAGCAGCTGCTGAACTTTTATTAATGCAATTAGCAGTGGAAAATGCTAACAATGAATGCCGCAGGGCTTTAGACCCTATACGTGGCAAGGCCACCACTTTGAATGAACTTATTAAAGCGTGTCAGCATGTAGGAACGGAAGAGCGCAGGTTTGAGATGTTAGCGACGGCATTGGCTCAACAACTAACCGTGGCTCGTGCTGCTATTAAATGTTTTTCGTGTGGGCAGGACGGATACATGAGAAAGGGTTGCCCAAAACGAAGGGGAGAAAGGGATAAGACTCCGAATGAATTATGTCCTCGGTGCCAGAAAGGATATCATTGGAGCAATCAATGTCGCTCTAAATTTGATAAAAATGGTAATCCCTTACCCTGTCCGTGGTCGGGAAATGCCAAGAGGGGCGCGCGGTCCGGTGCCCCACGCAATCCCAACAGGGCCCAAGGGCAGATGCTGCAATTAGCACCACAGCAGGGGAATGGACAAGCAATGCAGGCATCATCCCCCGCCGTGCCACCCCCGGGAGTGCTGGGCTGGACGTGGCAACTGTCGCCACAACAAACGTAAATGATACTTCTGTGCGCCTGATATCGACGGGACTGCAAGGGCCGCTGCCTTTTAACGGACATGCTTTGTTACTGGGCCGGTCTTCTACTACAAAGATGGGTTTGTTTGTTTTACCTGGGATTATTGATAGTGACTATCGGGGAGAAATTAAAATCATGGTATGGACTCCGAATCCTCCCTGTACCATACCAGCAGGTGAACGCATTGCTCAATTAATACCTCTCCCTAGTTTGTCTCCCTTAACAGACGACACTGCTGCATCGGCACCGATCCGTGGAGCTGGAGGTTTCGGGAGTACAGGATCCCCACAGATTTATTGGACTCAGCAGATCACGACTCAACAACCCTTTCTTACTTGTCGACTTAATGGTAAAGATTTTTCAGGGTTGGTAGATACTGGAGCGGATATTTCTATCATCCGTAAGTCTGACTGGCTGTCTGAATGGCCTGTTGTGGACACGGCTGCTTTAATTACTGGGGTGGGAGGAACTCAGCTTCCTCAACAATCACTGCAATCCCTGCTGGTTGAAGGACCGGATGGGAAAATAGCTAAATTGAAACCATACATTCTACCTACCAGTACCCTGTACATTATGGGGCCGTGACTTGATTTCACAATGGGGTTTGCTTTTAACGACGCATTTTTGACTGGGGTCGCTGATGTCCAACCGCGGCTCAAACTTACGTGGTTAACCAATTCCCCTGTTTGGGTTGATCAGGGGCCCCTCAGAGGTGAGCGGTTGGAGCGAGCGCGAGAGCTGGTTGCAGAACAATTGCAGTTAGGACATATTGTCCCTTCTACAAGCCCATGGAATACTCCAATTTTTGTAATACCTAAGAAATCGGGCAAATGGCGATTATTGCAGGATTTACGGGCAGTTAATGCTGTTATAGCTCCAATGGGTGCACTGCAATCGGGACTGCCGAATCCTGCAATGATACCACAATCTTGGAATCTTCTTGTCATTGATTTAAAGGATTGTTTCTTTATAATTTTTCTGCATCCTGATGATTGTCCACATTTTGCCTTTTCTGTGCCTTCTATTAACAATGAAGGGCCTATGGAGAGATATCATTGGGTAGTGCTTCCTCAAGGCATGAAAAATAGTCCAACTATTTGTCAATTTGTTGTTTATTCTGCTTTGAAACCAGTGAAAACGCAATTTCCTACCCTGTTGTTTTATCATTACATGGATGATATTTTAATTGCTGCGCCTGATGAGTTTCAGTTACAATCTGCGTTTGCCCAGGTGAAATTAGCCATGGAACGCTACGGACTTCGGATTGCACCTGAGAAGGTACAGTCTATACCACCTTGGAAATATCTGGGTTGGCAAATCTTAGATAAAACCATTATTCCACAACCCATACGAATTGTCAATACAGTAACTACATTGAATGAGTTACAAAAATTATTGGGAACCCTTAATTGGCTACGACCTTTATTGGGGATTTCTACAGAATTATTCTCTCCCCTGTTTGACCTTTTGCAAGGCGATTCTGATTCGTCATCCCCAAGATCGATTACCGGGGAAGCTTCAGAAGCATTGCAGATTGTGGCAGAAAGGGTTAATACAGCCTTTGCATCCAGGTATGATTTAAATTTACCTTTCCGTCTATTTTTAATCCCTAATTCTTTCCAGCCGTATGCGCTTATTGGCCAATGGGATGAAAAGGAACAACAGCTAGTTGTACTAGAATGGGTTTTCCTTCCTCATTCATTTTCAAAAACTGTAACTACTTTGCTTGAGATGTTTGTGAGATTAATTTCTACAGGTCGACTGCGATGCCAGCAACTTCGAGGAACTGATCCGGATTTCATTCATATGTACATCACGAAGGAAGATTTTACGGTAATGCTTCGTGAGAGTTTATCTTTACAGGCAGCCTTTGCGGACTACCTTGGCAAAATACTTTATACTCTGCCGAAGCACCGTCTGCTTAACTCCCTAAAAGATGTTCCTCTGCAGCCTCTTTTTTTTTACAGCAATCTTCGTCAGTCCCTAATGTCGGAACGGCATTCATTGACGGCTCTGGAAGAACGGGCAAGGCTGCTGTTGTCTGGCAAGAGGCCACACGTGGGTGGCAAAACTCCGTTGTTTTTCAGTCGGGTTCTACTCAATTGGTTGAGCTTGCAGCTGCCATCCATGCATTCAGTTTATTTGCTGCTGAACCCCTTAATGTTGTCACTGACTCTGCCTATGTCTTTGGTATTATACGAAGATTAGAAAAATCCTTTTTAAAGGAAGTTGCAAATCAGGACTTGTTTGAGCTCCTCTCCAGACTGTATACACTGATTTCACGGAGAGCTCATTCTTATTTTGTGTCTCATTTACGTTCTCACACTACATTGCCTGGGCCTATGGTTGAAGGTAATGCTGTTGCCGATTCTTTTACCATGACTGTTGTGGTACCTAAGAAACTTCAACAGGCTCAACTCTCCCATGAATTTTATCATCAGAACGCCAAGGCACTCTCCAAGGATTTCCAGCTTACACTGCAGCAGGCACGAGAAATTGTCTCTGCCTGTCCAGATTGCCAGCGTCTCCTGCCGCTTCCTACACAGACTGGATCCAATCCTCGTGGATTGCAGCCCAATGAACTATGGCAAACTGATGTTACCCATATTTCTGCCTTTGGAGTTTTTCGCTTTGTACATGTTACTGTTGACACCTTTTCTGGGTTTATTGTTGCTTCTGCACACAGGGGCGAAAAGGCTAAAGATGTCTGTCGCCATTGGCTTCGTGCAATTGCTGTTTTAGGTATTCCACAGAAAATTAAGACTGATAACAGGCCAGGCTATGTCGCCAGACAGACGAAAGCCTTTTTAGCTGAGTGGGGTATCCTGCACGTTACAGGTATTCCCCATTCTCCGACTGGTCAAGCAATTATAGAGCGTTCTCATCTTACTCTGAAAAACATGCTTCATAAACAAAAAAGGGGGAATCCCCTGGGTATCACACCTCAGGAACAATTAGATAAAGCCACTTATGTTCTAAATTTTTTGAATCTTACACGTGCTGACAATTTGACTGCTAATCGACGGCGATATGGTTTGCCGGATCAGACAAATATGAAGCCTACTGTATTTTATAAAGACTTACAATCAGGACAATGGATGGGTCCAGTACCCTTGTTGTCATGGGGACGTGGTTATGGTTGTGTTTCTTTATCCACAGGACCATACTGGTTACCTGCGAAAAATATCAAGCCTGCCAACACTATACAGAAAGACGCAGAATCTGTTGAAGACGTCTCTCAAGGCGAAGATAAAGAGGAAGATTCTAATCTTCCTCAGGTTTAATCATGTCGCATGTGTCTCGCATTATCATATGTATGTTGCGTAGCTCAGTAACTAGAGCTTATGTCTATTGGGCGCATGTTTTAGACCTGCCTGTGTTTAGGCCTCTCACATGGTGGGATCTAGTGTCACCTTTAAGTAATAATGACACAAGATGGATGAGAGGAGTTTGATTACCACCATCTTGCGACGATCTTAACAATTCCTTTGAGACTAGCCAGATATTTTATAGTGACTTACATGTGTGTCACATGGGCCAATGTTACTAGGCCCGAGAATCAATCTCCTTATATAAATTTTACTATTCAGTTACATCTTATTGGATTAAAATTAAATGGCAAAACTAATTACACTATGGTCACTCTGCCAAGTCCAAGCAATACCGAGGAGGAAGGTATTATCCCATGTTTGTCCTATTTTCCAGCATGCAACATGCAAAATTGCAAGATCTACAACAATTGGCTCAGAGACCGTGTCTGAGGTTGTATCCTCAAAGACAAAATTTGTCATTTGGGTTTGTTATTGACTGGGGTCCTCACAGCACCTTTTGGAATCAAAAATACAATTGTTTAGCATTATCTTTTAGTGAGGATAATGCAAGCCTTATTTGGCATGATGGGAAATGGCAGGACCTTTGATTCTAAGGACAATCATTCTAGCATTAAAACAGATCTATGGAGATTAGTTTTGCCAGGTTTAACACGAACTGTATATCAGTTGTATATGCAGAAAAGAATAGTTGTTATGCAGTTAAGTTAATAGTTGAATGCAGTTAAGAAGCATTAGGGAATGCGAAAGTGAAATAGACTGGTGGAGCCGTACCCTGAGGCAAAGGCAGCAAGAAGAGGCTCTAATAAAAGTAGATGATCCCCTCCCGCCCTGTCACCGGGCAGAGAGAGGGGACTTAATAGAAAGGGGGGAATGGAGGCTGGTCCTTCCTCGGAGAGGCAAGCGGAACCCCCAACAGCCTCCCTCATCTTCCCAGTTGCATTTGCATAATAGGTTCAGAGGACGAGGTAAATGAGAATGGAGAGGACGATCTACCCAGTGAGGCACCCAGGACTAGTCACCCACCCCCCATGCCTCAGGACCTCATCAACTAAGAAAAAAAGAAAGGTGATTGTAATAGGTGACTCCCTTCTGAGTGGAACAGAGGGCCCAATCTGTAGACCAGACCCGTCCCACGGGGAAGTCACCTGCCTCCCTGGGGCCAGGATTAAGGATATACAGAGGGAAATTCACTCCCTGGTTCAGCCCTCAGATTATTACCCACTACTGATATTTCACGTAGGCAATGATGAGGTAGCTACCAGAAGCCTAAAGGCAATGAAAAGGGACTTCAGAGTGCTGGGACGACTGGTCAAGGGATCAGGAGCACAAGTGGTGTTCTCTTCTATCCCACCAGTCACAGGGATGGATGAAGGGATAAATAGGAAGAATCAACAGATCAACTCATGGCTAAAAGACTGGTGTAAACGGCAGGACTTTGGATTCTTTGATCATGGGCTGATCTACAGGTCACCAGGCATGCTGGCAGCAGGTGGGGGAAGCCTAACCCAAAGGGGAAAAAGGATATTGGGACAAGAATTAGCAGGGCTCATTGAGAGAGCTTTAAACTAGATTTGAAGGGGGACGGGGTTGGAACCAGGGTTACTGAAGTGGTGCCCGGGAGTAGCGTGCCAGTGCTAGTAGGTAAAGGTGCCAGCAAGGCCTTGCAACCTGTTGCAGCAGTTGATGAGGGAGAGAAAGACACATGTGGCAGTGAAGACATGAGGAGTAGTGATAAGATGGTAACTGCAGAAATGTCTGCACACGGACAGGTGGGAATTAGTGCTTGCCCTCCCAGCAAAATAGTGGGACGATTAGCCCAGCTGAAGTGCATCTACATGAATGCACGCAGCATGGGCAACAAACAGGAGGAGCTGGAGGCCATCGTAAAAAATATGATCTAGTTGCCATCACGGAAACGTGGTGGGAGGACTCGCATAACTGGAGTGCTGTGATTGATGGCTACCAACTTTTCAGAAGGGACAGGCAAGGAAAGAGAGGTGGTGGGGTGGCCCTTTATGTTAAGAGCAGTATTGTATGCCTCGAACTTAGCAATACGCACGATGACAACGTTGAGTGTCTATGGATAAGAATCAAGGGGAAGACCAATAAGGCAGACATCGTGGTGGGAGTTTGTTATAGACCCCCAAACCAGGATATAAAGGTTGATGAAATATTCTATAAGCAGCTGGCAGAGGCCTCACGATCACTCTCCCTTGTACTCATGGGGGACTTCAACTTCCCAGGTATCTGCTGGAAATATAACACAGCAGAGAGGCAACAGTCCTGGAGATTCTTGGAGTGCGTGGAAGACAACTTCCTAACGCAGCTGGTGAGGGAACCGACTAGGGAAAGTGCCCTACTGGACCTGCTGATAGTTAACTCAGAAGGTCTTGTGGGGGATGTAAACGTTGGAGGTCGTCTTGGACAGAGTGATCACGAAATGATACAATTTTCAATTCTTGCTGAAGCAAGGAGGGGGGCCAGCAAAACTGCCACCTTGGACTTCCGAAGGGCAGACTTTGGCCTCTTCAGGAGCATGGTTGAAAGAGTCCCTTGGGAGACAGTCCTGAAGGGCAAAGGTGCCCAGGAAGGCTGGTCGTACTTCAAGAAGGCACTCTTAAAAGCGCAGGAAAGAGCCATACCCAAGTCCCAAAAAACAAGCAGGAAGGGAAGAAGACCAGCCTGGCTAAATAGAGAGCTTTGGCTGGAGCTCAGGAACAAAAAGAAGGTTTATGATCTTTGGAAAAGGGGCCTGGCAGGCAAGGAGAAATACCAGGAAGCGGTGAAGATATGCGGGGGGAAAATTAGAAGGGCCAAGGCTCAAGCTGAGCTCATCTTGGCCACTACAGTTAAGAATAACAAAAAGGGTTTTTTTCGGTATGTAAACAGTAAAAGGAAGATTAGGGATAATGTGGGCCCACTGATGAATGAGATGGGCACCCTAGTGGTGGAAGACACGGAGAAAGCAGAGTTGCCGAATGCCGCCTTTTCTTCAGTCTTCACCGCTAAGGCTGCCCCTCATGAATCTCTGGCCTTGGAGGCAAGGGGGAGGGTATGGAGAGAGGAAGTTTTTCCTCCAGTAGAGGAGGACCAGGTTCGGGACCACTTGGCCAAACTGGACATTCATAAGTCCATGGGCCCTGATGGGATGCACCCGCGAGTGCTGAGAGAGCTGGCAGATGTTATCGCTGGGCCACTCTCTATCATCTTTGAAAGGTCATGGAGAACAGGAGAGGTGCCTGAAGACTGGAGGAAGGCCAACATCACTCCAGTCTTCAAAAAGGGCAAGAAGGAGGACCCTGGGAACCACAGACCAGTTAGTCTCACCTCCATCCCTGGGAAGGTAATGGAGAGACTCATTCTAGATGTCATCTCCAAACAAGTTGAAGAGCGGGGGGTTATTGGAAGTGGGCAACATGGGTTTACCAAGGGTAAATCATGTTTGACCAATCTGATAGCTTTCTACGATGCTATAACTGGTTGGTTGGATGAGGGGAGGGCAGCAGATGTCATCTACCTTGACTTCAGCAAGGCTTTTGACACTGTCTCCCATAACATCCTCATTGGGAAACTAAGGAAATGTGGGCTGGATGAGGGGACAGTGAGGTGGATTGATAACTGGCTGTGTGACAGGACCCAAAGGGTAATGATTAATGGAGCAGGTTCAAGCTGGAGGCCTGTAACCAGTGGTGTCCCCCAGGGGTCAATACTTGGTCCAGTCCTGTTCAACATATTCATCAGTGACCTGGACTAGGGGACCGAGTGTATCCTCAGCAAGTTTGCTCATGATACCAAACTGGGAGGGGTGGCTGACACCCCGGAGGGCCGTGCTGCCGTCCAGCGAGACCTGGACAGGCTGGAGAGCTGGGCAAGGAAGAACCTCATGAGGTTCAACAGGGAAAAGTGTAGGGTCCTGCACCTGGGGAAGAAGAATGTCAGGCACTAATACAGGTTAGGCGTGGACCTGCTGGAGTCAAGTTCCGAAGAGAAAGATCCGGGGGTCCTGGTAGACAGCAAAATGACAATGAGCAAGCAGTGTGCTCTTGTGGCCAGGAAGGCCAACGGAATCCTGGGCTGCATAGGGAAGAGTGTGGCTAGTAGGTCGAGGGAAGTCATTCTCCCCCTCTACTCTGCACTGGTGAGGCCACAACTGGAATACTGCATCCAGTTCTGGGCTCCCCAGTTCAAGAGGGACAGGGAACTACTGGAAAGAGTCCAGCGAAGGGCAACGAGGATGATTCAAGGATTGGAGCATCTCCCTTATGAAGAAAGGCTGAGAGAGCTGGGACTCTTTAGCCTGGAGAGGAGAAGGCTGAGGGGAGACCTTATCAACGCTTACAAGTATCTAAAGGGTGGGTTGAAGGAGGAGGGAGCCGGACTCTTTTCAGTGGTTGCCAGTGAGAGGACGAGGGGCAACGGGCACAAGTTGGAACATAGGAGGTTCCACTCAAATATGAGAAAAAACTTCTTCACGGTGAGGGTGACAGAGCCCTGGAACAGGCTGCCCAGGGAGGTTGTGGAGTCCCCTTCTTTGGAGATTTTCAAGACCCGCCTGGATGCAGTCCTGAGTGACGTGCTCTGACATGCTCTGGGCAATCCTGCTTCAGCAGGGGAGTTGGACTAGATGATCTCTATGGTCCCTTCCAACTCTAAAAATTCAGTGAAATTCAGTGAAAAATATTACCTTAATCAATCTGATGGGTTTTGCATTGTGCTAACATAACTGTGTGTACTACTCACCCATATGTATTCGCATTAGCTTGTAATCTTAATGTAACCTTTAATGATAGTTTGTATTCATTAGAAGCACAATCCTTTTCTTTAAGAATTGTATTACACGTTGATTTAGCGTTAGGAAATTATATGACTATTGTTCTTTTAGAAGATGGCCAGAAGCATGGATACCTGTTAATTTTACATGTGAATGGGAAGAGCAAGATGATATAGGTTATTTAGTTAGACTTCTTAAGGATGAAGTTGAAAATACCGAAAAGAGAGTTAAGTGTTTTCTTGAGTGGTTAATTTTTGCTATAGTACATGATTACAGGCCCTTGAAGATGCTTTGCTCTTTTTGTTTAATTTTCTTTCTTTTTGGGTTCCTAGGTTCAGTTATTAATTAGACACGTGGTATTCAGTGCCAGGTTGTGATGACCCTTGCTTTGATTTCTATTCTAACTAATAAAGGAGGGGGAGATGTGGGTTCAGTTAAAGTTCGCTCACACAGCTAAGATTTACGTGCATCTGGAGCAACAGTGTGTGCCAGTAGCGACCTTGAGAGCAGGGGAGGATGAGAAACATAAGTTTCACATCCTGAAGCTCATCCTGACAAAAACAGAACACAGTCTGGGAACCGAAACTTGTCCTGGTAGCAGAGTACCTGTTATTGTGATAAGCTCAGTAGAAGGTAGAAAATATTTTTGTAAGTCCATGATTGGGCATTACGAGGGGACTGGGTTTGTGTCTTAGTGTATATAAGTTTCTCTGTGTAGCAATAAAGGATGGGATTTGGATTCGCTTACTGCATGACCTACGAGTCCGTGATTTCTTCATACGCCACATTCAACTGCTTTTTCTCACTAATATGTTGCCTCAACAGATACCAAGAGTGACTGTAAGAATACATCTACTGTGGGTAGGATTTTTGTTTTAACAAGACAGTATTTTGACAACCTATTTCATCTTGTAAGGTTAATATCTTTTGATTTCAACCGATTTCCATTTCAAACTGATAATCACTGCTTAAAGAAACACCATATGAAAATATGAATTGTGTTGGAATATACTGGAACTGCTTCTGCCATCTTAATGCAATGCTAAGATATATCTCGTCAATTTAAGGTTTTTATTCAAATACATAAACAAACTATTTCACATATCACCGGTTTACTACTAAATTAAGTATCATTCATTCATTAATTTTGTAGGTATTTCAGACTGCCATCAACCTCTGGCAGTGAGTTTTGCAGATGGGGTAGAGAGTGCAGAAAAAAAGACCAGAACACACACAGAATTGCCCACTCTATTCCCTAGCATCCTGTGCCTCCCACCTACCATTAAGCTACAGCATAAACATGTGTCCTGGGTTGAGAGACACAGGACTAACTTTTCTTCTAATGATGGGGAATTGCACTTTTAGAAGACTCTAGTGTCTGAATTTGTGAAAATATTTACTTTATAGCCAGCCAGGCTCTGTGGGATTCAAGGTCTCAGTGTTTTCGAGCCTTGCCAGGTGCAGGGACAAGGAGGAGCAAGGCCTGGGCATTTGACCCAGGCTGGCCAACAGGATTATTTCATACCATGAACGTCACATCCAATATAAATTAGAAAAGTTTGCTGCGTAGCTCGCTCTCTCCCTTGATGGTGGCAGTCCAGACAACTCCTTGCCCCGGTGCCAGAACCCCTGAGGCCTTCCCTTCCTCCCGAAGCCATTGCGCTCGCAGTGTCCGATATTCGCTGTCCACTGCTGGGAGTGCACAGCTTCCTGCTGATAGAATTGGCTGAGTATAATTCCTGTATATCTTATATCAGTATCGGGATTAATACTGGTTCTTTAGTATTATTGTTAATTATTTAGTCTTAGTCTATTAAATGTATTTATATTTCAACCCTCGTGTTTCTTTGTGTTCCCCGATTCCCCTTTCCGGGTGGGGAGGGGTCATCGGGTGATAGAATAATTGTCTAACGACAATAGATTGTTATGGGTTCTCTCAAAGTATAACAAATTTGGTGCCCATCGTGATATCTTAACAAATTTGGCACCTAATGTGGTTTTTTAATGAATTTGGTGTATAACATGGTATTTTAACAAAGTTTGGCATGCAGCGTGGTATTTTAACGGCCTTGATACTTAACATGATAATTTGCACATAATTTAAATAGTGCTCGGAGAATCAGAGGCCTTAATTTGAGGGTTCTGAAGGGTTGAAGTTGTAAACAGATTTGATCGGATTTGTAAAACAGTCATTATGGATCTGTTGGAGTTGTTTCAAAGTACTGTAAGCGGAGTTCTCTGGTATCTCTGTGCAGCTGTATGTGGGCAGCTATGGGAGTGGTGCAAGAGTTTGTTGCCATTTCTCATTGGTTTAGGGAAGCTTATCATTTCTAAATGTGGAGTTAAAAACATTGCTTTGTTATTTTGTGTGGCGGTATTTTGCTATGTTATTGGGTCTTTTGTAATCGTTCTGTTTTTTGTCACTTATGTAATTGCATCTCGCGAATCGCCGCGGTTAGAATCACCTCAGAATGGGGGAAGATCCTTTTTGGGCATTGTGCATAATTACACCTTGGGTTATATTACGGGCCATTTAGTGAGGGGGGGGATATCTTTTGAGGATTTGTATGTTCCGGTAGCGTCAATAGTAACAGTTTTTGAGAGTTTGAAATACCCTTGGAATGTTTTGGTCATTGTGCTTATATTGTTAATTGTTGCGGGCTTGTTCTTTTTTATGGGCTGGATTTGCGGTAGAAGGAAGCGTCCGATAGAGATCCCACCGGCCCCCCCGACAGACATTGCTCCTTTAGAGAACCTGCTGGCCTCCCCCACAGTCAGTGCTCCTGTGCAGCCCCCGCAGGCTCCTGCAGCAGATGTTCCTCCCGTGCAGACCCCACCGGCCCCCCCGACAGACATCACGCCCGTGCAGACACCGCTAGTCCCCGCGACAACTACTGTGCCTGTACAGACCCCACCGGCCCCCCCGACAGACATCAAGCCCGTGCAGACACCGCCAGTCCCCGTGACAACTGCTGTGCCAGTCCCCGTGACAACTGCTGTGCCTGTTCAGACCCAGCCGACCCCCGCAACTGACATCACACCCGTGCAGACCTCGCCAGCCCTCCCGACAGACCCTGATCTTATCCAGACCATGCTGGCTCTCATGACAAGACCTGCAGCTGCACCAGGTACTGAATCTACTTTGACTTTGGTGATGGATGATGCAGCTGATCTACAGACTCAATCAGTGCCAGTGTCAGTCAACCCTGTACATAAGAGGAAACGTGCAGTAGCATCAGATGACAATGGTCAACCAGGGACATCAGGCAATACAGTAACAGAGGAAACTACTCGATCATTAACCCTAACTGAGCTGCGAGACATACGTAAGGATTACAGCTGTCAGGAAGGCGAGCAAGTGATTCCTTGGCTGCTCCGATGCTGGGACACTGGGGCTGATAGTTTGGACTTAGATGGTAGAGAAGCCAAGCGGCTAGCACCATTAGCTAGAGAATCAGGTATTGACAGAGCTCTTGGAAGACCACCACAATCCCTCACCCTCTGGAGGCGACTCCTGTTAAGTGTGAGGAGCAGGTATCCCTATAGGGACGATATCATGTACCAGCCATCCAAGTGGACAACTACTGAGAGAGGTGTTAAGAATCTGAGGGAAATAGCTGTGCAGGAGATGATTTTCAGTGACTTGGACGACCTGCAGACATCATTAGATCCAGATGCGCTCAAAATTACTGGACCCGTTTGGCGCAAGTGGGTACTGAGTGCACCAGCAGCATATGCTAATGTATTGGCATTATTTTGCTGGAGAGATGATGAGGCACCGACAGTGGGTGATATGGATGCTCGAATGCAGCATTATGCAAATAATCTTCTTTCTGCCCCACAGGCCAGTGTCTCAGTGCTGAAGAAATCATTTGGCAAGGCCAATATCTCAGGTGGGGACAAACACTTCCCTACTAAACCTGGTCGAGAGAAGCAAAGCACACCACGACACATCCTGTGGTCTACCCTGCGTAATCAGGGAGAAAACATGAGGAATTGGGATGGAAAACCTACTTCAGCTTTACAGACACATGTACGCGAGGTGTGGAGTAAGACACCTCCCAGGAGGGGTTCTTCCAGGAGAAGTGCTGCTCCAGTTTCCAGAGAAAAGTCCCCTAGAAGGCAGAGATGGGCCTCGGAGCCTGATTTACGACACGCAACTGTCACAGATGGAAGTGGCAGGCCCTCTCATCAAAACTAGGGTTGCCCTGCCTCCAGCCAGGGGGAGGAGAGGGACAATCGAGTTTATTGGACTGTGTGGCCTGGCACATCAGAACCACAAAAGTATAGGGCCCTGGTGGACACTGGTGCACAGTGCACCGTAATGCCATCAAATCACATAGGGGGAGAATCTGTCACTATTGCTGGAGTGACAGGAGGATCTCAAGACCTGACTGTACTGGAGGCCGAAGTGAGCCTAACTGGGAATAAATGGGAAAAGTTCCCCATTGTGACTGGCCCGGATGCACCATGCATTCTTGGCATAGATTACCTCAGGAAAGGGTATTTTAAGGACCCGAGGGGCTACCGGTGGGCGTTTGGTGTAGCGGCGGCGGAGACGGAGAAAGTTGTGCAACTGTCTACATTGCCTGGCCTGTCAGAGGACCCTTCTATTGTAGGGCTGCTGAAGGGTCGAGGAACAAAATGTGCCCATTGCTACTACAACGGTGCATAGGCGACAATATCGCACTAATCGAGATTCTTTGCTCCCTATTCAGCAATTGATTCGTCAGCTGGAAAGCCAAGGGGTGATCAGTAAGACTCGCTCACCCTTTAATAGTCCCATATGGCCAGTGCGAAAGCCTAATGGGGAATGGAGATTGACAGTAGACTATCGTGGCTTGAATGAAGTCACACCACCATTGAGTGCTGCCGTCCCAGATACGTTAGAACTTCACTATGAACTGGAGTCAAAAGAGGCTAAATGGTATGCTACAATTGACATTGCTAATGCTTTTTTCTCTATTCCTTTAGCAGCAGAGTGCAGGCCACAGTTTGCTTTCACCTGGAGGGGCGTCCAGTACACCTGGAATCGATTGCCCCAAGGGTGGAAACACAGTCCTACTATTTGCCACGGACTGATCCAGACTGCACTGGAGAAGGGTGGAGCTCCAGAACACCTGCAATACATCGACAACATCATTGTATGGGGTGATACAGCAGAAGAAGTTTTTGAGAAGGGAGAGAAGGTAATTCGAATCCTTCTGGAAGCCGGTTTTGCCATCAAACGAGGTAAGGTTAAGGGACCTGCACAGGAGATTCAGTTTTTAGGAATTAAGTGGCAAGATGGGCGTCGCCAGATCCCAATGGATGTGATTAACAAAATAACAGCTGTGTCACCACCTACTAACAAAAAGGAAACACAAACCTTCTTAGGCATTGTGGGTTTCTGGAGAATGCATATTCCTGGTTACAGTCAGATTGTGAGCCCTCTCTATGAAGTGACTAGAAAGAAGAATGATTTTAAATGGGGCCCTGAGCAGCAATCAGCCTTTGAGCAGATTAAACGGGAGATTGTTCATGCAGTAGCCCTTGGGCCAGTCCAAACCGGACAAGATGTAAAAAATGTGCTGTACACCGCAGCCGGGGAGAATGGCCCTACCTGGAGTCTCTGGCAAAGAGCACCTGGAGAGACTCGAGGCTGACCCCTAGGGTTTTGGAGTCGAGCATATAGAGGATCAGAGGATCGCTATACTACCACTGAGAAAGAGAGATTAGCGGCATATGAAGGAGTTTGAGCTGCTTTGGAGGTAATTGGTACTGAAGCACAGCTTCTCCTGGCACCTCGGTTGCCAGTGTTAAACTGGATGTTCAAAGGGAAGACTCCTTCCACACATCACGCAACTGATGCAACGTGGAGTAAGTGGGTAGCACTAATTACTCAGCAAGCTCGAATAGGGAACCCCAATCGTCCAGGAATTCTGGAGGTAATCATGGATTGGCCATAAGGCACAGATTTTGGAGGATCCCCAGAGGAGAGAGTGGTGCGGGCTGAGGAGGCACCGCCATATAATCAGTTATTGGAAAACGAGAGGCGATACGCGCTGTTCACTGATGGATCTTGTCGTATTGGAGGAAACCAGCGAAGGTGGAAAGCTGCTGTGTGGAGTCCTACTCGACGAGTCGCAGAAGCGACTGACGGAGTGGGTGAGTCGAGTCAGTTTGCAGAAGTGAAAGCCATCCGGTTGGCTTTAGATATTGCTGAGAGAGAAAAGTGGCCGGTACTTTATCTTTATACTGACTCGTGGATGGCGGCACATGCATTATGGGGGTGGTTAAAGCAATGGAAAAAGAGCAACTGGCAGCGCAGAGGTAAACCCATCTGGGCTGCTGACTTGTGGCAAGATATTGCTGTCCGATTAGAAAAGCTGTCTGTGAAGGTACGACATGTAGATGCCCATATACCTAAGAGTCGGGCCACTGAGGAACAACAAAACAATCATCAGGTGGATCAGGCTGCTAAGATTAAAGTGTCCCAAGTAGACTTGGACTGGCAACGTAAGAGTGAATTGTTTTTAGCTCGGTGGGCTCATGACACTTCAGGTCATCAAGGAAGAGATGCAACATATAGATGGGCTCGTGACCGAGGGGTGGATTTGACTATGGACACTATTGCACAGGTCATCCATCAACGTGAAACGTGCTGAAATTAAGCAAGCCAAACGATCAAAGCCTTCGTGGTATGGAGAACGGTGGCTGAAATATAAATTTGGGGAGGTTTGGCAAATTGACTATATCTCCCTTCCACGAACCCGCCAGGGAAAACACTATGTGCTTACTATGGTGGAAGCAACCACCGGCTGGCTGGAAACATATGCTGTGTCTCATGCCACTGCTCGTAACACTATTTTAGGCCTTGAAAGACAAGTCCTGTGGCAACATGGTACTCCAGAGAGGATTGAGTCAGACAATGGGACTCATTTCCGAAATAATCTTATAGATGCCTGGGCTAAAGAGCATGGTATCGAGTGGATATATCACATCCCCTACCACGCACCAGCTGCCGGGAAAGTCGAACGATGCAATGGACTACTGAAGACCACACTGAAAGCGATGAGTGCTGGAACATTTAAAAAGTGGGATGAACATTTAGCAAAAGCCACCTGGTTAGTCAACACCAGGGGAACTGTCAGCCGAGCTGGTCCTGCTCACTCAGAGCTTTTACCTACTGTAGAAGGGGATAAGGTCCCTGTGGTGCACGTAAAGAATATGTTGGGGAAAACAGTCTGGGTTACCCCGGCCTCAGGTAAAGGCAAACCCACTCGTGGGTGTTGCTTTTGCTGAAGGACCAGGGCATACTTGGTGGGTGATGCAGGAGAATGGAGAGGTTCGATGTGTACCTTTCGGAGATCTGATTTTGGGTGAGAATCCTTAATTTAAATGATATGGTGTCAATTGTTACCTAATACTAACAGCGTTTTCACTGAATTTCACTGAATTTTTAGAGTTGGAAGGGACCATAGAGATCATCTAGTCCAACTCCCCTGCTGAAGCAGGATTGCCCAGAGCATGTCAGAGCACGTCACTCAGGACTGCATCCAGGCAGGTCTTGAAGATCTCCAGGGAAGGGGACTCCACAACCTCCCTGGGCAGCCTGTTCCAGGGCTCTGTCACCCTCACCGTGAAGAAGTTTTTTCTCATATTTGAGTGGAACCTCCTATGTTCCAACTTGTGCCCGTTGCCCCTCGTCCTCTCACTGGCAACCACTGAAAAGAGTCCGGCTCCCTCCTCCTTCAACCCACCCTTTAGATACTTGTAAGCATTGATAAGGTCTCCCCTCAGCCTTCTCCTCTCCAGGCTAAAGAGTCCCAGCTCTCTCAGCCTTTCTTCATAAGGGAGATGCTCCAATCCTTGAATCATCCTCGTTGCCCTTCGCTGGACTCTTTCCAGTAGTTCCCTGTCCCTCTTGAACTGGGGAGCCCAGAACTGGATGCAGTATTCCAGTTGTGGCCTCACCAGTGCAGAGTAGAGGGGGAGAATGACTTCCCTCGACCTACTAGCCACACTCTTCCCTATGCAGCCCAGGATTCCGTTGGCCTTCCTGGCCACAAGAGCACACTGCTTGCTCATTGTCATTTTGCTGTCTACCAGGACCCCCGGATCTTTCTCTTCGGAACTTGTCTCCAGCAGGTCCACACCTAACCTGTACTGGTGCCTGACATTCTTCTTCCCCAGGTGCAGGACCCTACACTTTTCCCTGTTGAACCTCATGAGGTTCTTCCTTGCCCAGCTCTCCAGCCTGTCCAGGTCTCACTGGACGGCAGCACGGCCCTCCGGGGTGTCAGCCACCCCTCCCAGTTTGGTATCATGAGCAAACTTGCTGAGGATACACTCGGTCCCCTCGTCCAGGTCGCTGATGAATATGTTGAACAGGACAATAAGTTCAATAAGTGTTTTTCAGGATAACGTAGTGGTAGTGGAACCAGAGTCAGTTCTGTCGAACGGTGTCCAGCGACAGGGAACATGCTGGCCATGAGCACAACACCTTATATTGATGCGCCCAACTCCAACCATCTGTGATCCTGTACTGAGGCCTGGTCCTGATCCGACAACTGAGTGAATGCCACATCATTCGTTTCTACCCTAAAAGACTATTATGATAGATGGAACTCACAGTTTTGGACTAAAGAAATTCAATGGACCTTTTAGAGGAATAGTTCATAGCTTTAAAGGATTATATCTCTCTCTCTCTCTCTATATATATATATATATGTATATTAGAAGATAAA
This sequence comes from Numenius arquata, assembly GCF_964106895.1. Taxonomy (NCBI): domain Eukaryota; kingdom Metazoa; phylum Chordata; class Aves; order Charadriiformes; family Scolopacidae; genus Numenius; species Numenius arquata. Next base: position 4,196,522 of record NC_133615.1, read on the forward strand.
TATACTAGTACACTGGAGTGTGACATATATATGGTATGAAATAAGGGGTGGAATGTCCTGGGTTGAGAGACACAGGACTAACTTTTCTTCTAATGATGGGGAATTGCACTTTTAGAAGACTCTAGTGTCTGAATTTGTGAAAATATTTACTTTATAGCCAGCCAGGCTCTGTGGGATTCAAGGTCTCAGTGTTTTCGAGCCTTGCCAGGTGCAGGGACAAGGAGGAGCAAGGCCTGGGCATTTGACCCAGGCTGGCCAACAGGATTATTTCATACCATGAACGTCACATCCAATATAAATTAGAAAAGTTTGCTGCGTAGCTCGCTCTCTCCCTTGATGGCGGCGGTCCAGACAACTCCTTGCCCCGGTGCCAGAACCCCTGAGGCCTTCCCTTCCTCCCGAAGCCATTGCGCTCGCAGTGTCCGATATTCGCTGTCCACTGCTGGGAGTGCACAGCTTCCTGCTGATAGAATTGGCTGAGTATAATTCCTGTATATCTTATATCAGTATCGGGATTAATACTGGTTCTTTAGTATTATTGTTAATTATTTAGTCTTAGTCTATTAAATGTATTTATATTTCAACCCTCGTGTTTCTTTGTGTTCCCCGATTCCCCTTTCCGGGTGGGGAGGGGTCATCGGGTGATAGAATAATTGTCTAATGACAATAGATTGTTATGGGTTCTCTCAAAGTATAACAACATGCTACTTCTATACTCAAATGAAAAAGCACACACTGAACAGGCAATCATTAAGTCAGTCTCACTCAGGATTGTGAGGCTAGCTTTGCCTTACACAGTATTTGCATGCCCCCTGCACACCAAGGGCAGAACTGGAACAGAGGTAGGATGTGTGATGATTGGTTAACATGTCCAGATAGTGCTTCTGCAACTCAACAATTAAAGAGGACAGCCCGATCAGGGAATTCTGAATTCCCTGAGCCCGTCGGCTGGTCTGTGTCACTCATTCGAAAAAGCCATGCCCTGCTTCCTGCCAAATAACCATGGTTATGTAAGCCTTTGCACTCATGGATGTTAAGTTTAGCCCAGTATTGGTAAATTATTGGATTTGCTGTTGTTTTGACCTGGATAATCGTACTACTGAATTACTGGATGTGTTGTCATAACAGCAGAGATAGTTGTACTACTGATCTGTATGTATTACTGTACCTATATTTAGCAATAGCTCATTTGTCCCTAAAGCTGTTGGTCTGCCATCTGTTACTGTATCCTGAACCTATAACTTGGCAGTACCACCTTAGACCCTTACAAGGATCAAAGATAAATATCAATAAAATACTCAAAATCCCAAAGTATTAAAGAACCTGTTACATATTGACAAGCTCCTCCCACTGCTAGAAAATTAAAGAAATCACATTAAAATGTATTCTCGTTTTCCTGAGGTACTTGGAAAAGAGGAGAGGAAGTTAAGTGTATTAGGTGTTTGCTTATAATATTAAGGTAACGGATCTTTGTTCTGGTAATAAATCAAGAGTTCAATCCTATAAGAGCAGATGGTACGACTACAAAGAAAGGACATGTCCTGGTTTGAGCGACACAGGACTATTCCTTTTCTAATGCTTGGGAAAACTACACTTTTAGAAGACTCTAGTGTTTGAATTTGTGACAATATTTACTTTATAGCCAGCCAGGCTCTGTGGGATTCAAGGTCTCAGTGTTTTCGAGCCTTGCCAGGTGCAGGGACAAGGAGGAATGAAACACAGGCACTTGACTCAGGCTGGCCAACAGGATTATTTCATACCATGAATGTCACATTCAATATAAATTAGAAAGTTTGCTGAGGAGTTCTCTCTCTCTCTCCCTTGATGGCAGCAGTCCAGAGAAAAACTTGCCCCGGTGCCAGACCCCTGAGGCCTTCCCTTCCTCCCGAAGCCGTAGCACTCACAGTGTCCGACATTTGCTGTCCGCTGCTGGGAGTGCACAGCTTCCTACTGATAGAATTGGCTGAGTATAATCCTTGTATATTTTATATTGGTATCGGGATCAATACTGGTTCTTTAGTATTATTTATGTTAATTATTTAGTCATATCCTATTAAATCTATTTGTATTTCAACCCTCGTGTGTGCCTTTGTTTTTCCCTGCTTCCCCTTCCTGGGTGGGGAGGGGTCATTGGGTGATAAAATAGTTGTCTAAACGACAATAAATTGTTATGGGTTTCTCAAACCATAACAGCCACTTCCAAAATAAAACATCAGGACTGAAAGGATACAACTTACTATCAACATACAGCTAATTTAAATGACTTAACTGAGAATGGTAAAAAACTGACTTTGTATTAAAATAGATGCATGAAAGAGAAAAAGGTTTCTGATTATTTTTAATTAGCCTTAACTTTTTTTTTTTTGAAGTCACAAACAGGAAAAGTTACGAAGAAAAAACAGTTAAGTAGATAGAGGTATATGTTTCTGAATCGATTTTTAAAAATCTATTTTACTGCTTCGATGTATTTATATTAAAGTATCTGCAAGAGTAAATGCTCAACTACACAGTTATGCTGGTCCTGCAAAAACTTCAATATCCCTTTTGTCTTAATAAGGTAAGTAGCCTCATCAACCAATGCAGAAAATTAGGGCCTTCACAGTCTTCCCCCAGAACATGCTTTTTGTCAGAAATTTTGTATCCTCTTTTATGAAAGTTAACCTTCACGCTATCATATGAGTTACAAGACAACACTCTGACAGCAAAACCCACTTACATTTGTGAAAGTAGTAACAATTACTTCGAATCAAATCATCAAGAATTACCCCTTTCTAAAGGGATTTCCCAAAAAAACCCTACTTTCTGAGAAACATAATAACCAGTTTAACAGAAAAAGCAGTCTGATCTTTCAGAGAGAAAACCAGAAGACCAGAATTCTGTATCTCTCTGACTTAATACACAATATCGAAGAAATAACTTCACCTTTATGTGCTTCTATTTCCCTCAGCCTTTATCTAAACTGCCCGATTTGATTATATTGCTAGGTCCTTATGGAAGTGTACAACTTTAAGACTATTCAAACACTGTCTTCACAAAACAAGGTCTTATTCTTTATTAACTTCCACAAAAAGTCAAGAATTTAAAAGAGGAAAGAATTAGTAGAAAGCCTGTCAAGGTTAGAGATTAACATTTTTTAAAAAAATCATTTAATATTACAGTTTACTTCCCCTTACAACTGCAATGGCTTCTGAAATACCTGAAATAACGCAGAAGTCAACTCTCTGACACTGGAGTTATGAGAGAAGGTAAAAATGAACCCAAATTCAGATGGGTTTTCAGACTAACTTTGACGTATACCTTGAATGTATCTGCCATCCTGTATCTTGAAACCCCGTTATTCTCTATACTTACTACAACTTCAGGAATAACATATTTCTAGATGCCAACATAAGCAATTTAAGCCTTTGAAACTGTTTCATTTTGGGGAGAATAAGGTACCTGCTTGAGGGCTGTTCCAATACAAGCCTTGCAACCTTTTTATGTTAATCTGCAGACTTCCTAGAGTTAGTTCATTGTTAAATCCAAAGGTTGCGTTTAGAGCACTCGCTAGTTACACAAACTCTATATAACATTATCTGATTTTTTTTTTTTTTTATTTCACAAAATATAAACACAGAACTGCTCTGCCTCTAGTGCAAGATTCTTTATATTACTAGCACTGTAGGAATCCTGATTAACCTAACTGGAAAGCAGCTCTGGCAGAAAGGGACCTGGGAGTCCCGGTAGACAACAAGTTGAACATGAGGCAGCGATGTGCGCTGGTGGCCAAGGGTCTCCTGGGATGCATTAAAAAGAGCATGGCCAGCAGGTCGAGGGAGGTCATCCTCCCCCTCTACTCTGCCCTGGTGAGGCCACATCTGGAGTACTGTGTCCAGTTCTGGGCCCCCCAATTCAAGAAGGACAGTGAACTGCTGGAGAGAGTCCAACAGAGGGCTACAAAGATGACCAAAGGAATGGAGCACCTCTCTTATGAGGAAAGGCTGAGAGACCTCGGTCTGTTTAGCCTGGAGAAGACCAAGAGGGGACCTCATCAATGCTTATAAATATCTAAAGGGTGGGTGTCAAGAGGATGGGGCCAGACTCTTCTCAGCGGTGCTCAGCGACAGGACAAGGGGCAACGGGCACAACCTGGAACACAGGAAATTCCATCTCAACATGCGGAAAAACTTCTTTACTATGAGGGTGACCGAGCACTGGAACAGGCTGCCCAGAGAGGTTGTGGACTCTCCTTCTCCGGAGATCTTCAAAACCCGCCTGGATGCGTTCCTGCCCAGCCTGCTCTAGGTGAACCTGCTTTGGCAGTGGGGGTTGGACTAGCTGATCTCCGAAGGTCCCTTCCAACCCCTACCATTCTGTGATAAGTATAACAAAAACCTTAATGAAGGCCTGCAGTTTCTTTTTTCAATTGCCTCTTCTCCCCAAACATAACCTAATTAAAAACTTCTACGACACTTCCACGGGAGTTTGACGCACACTTTCCACTGAGAAAAGGAGGGGTCCCGACGCCGCGCTCCCCGCTGAGGCGCCCCCCCTTCCCGCGGGGGAAGCGCCCAGGGGTGGCGGGCGTCCGGCGAGACACGGAAGCGCTGCTACTCACTGGTTCGTGGGGGGAGCGTTGAGCGGGATGGCCACCTCCTCCTCTTCGTACTCAGGCCCATCCAACGAGTCGCCTTCGTCCACGGTCCCCAGCCCCCCCGCCAAGGAAGGTGGCTGTGGCGGCGGGGGAAAAGCGACAGTGCTGGGTTCGGGTGGGGGCAGCAGCCCTCCAGACACCTCCTGGCCCTGGCCAGTTGCTTTCACGGCGCCACCGCCTCCAGACACCAGAGGGGCAGACCCCGAGCCGAGCGCCAGAAGCCCCAGCGCCGAGCACAAAGCCGGACTTATGCCTAGCGTCTATGCCGACAGATGTTAATTCACCGCTTCTGGGGTTGACTGTCTTTACACAGTATTACAACACTACTCACTGAAACGCCACTAAATGCGCAGGTGCAGGTCACCAAGCTGCTTTCTTTTTTGTCGCTAGCTAGCTAGCTCCCTCCTTCTTTTTTTTCTTTTCTCCGCCCATACAGTCATGCGTCTTCGTTGGTTTGTCGGGGAGGAGGGGGAGAAAGGGTGTAGAGCTGTATCTCTACAGGAGTTGCTCCCCTCGCGGCTGCAGGGGGATAACGCAGCAGTATTAGGGCCTTGTGGAGTTGCTTTAGGCGCCCAGAGGGCTATTGTTCGGAGCCTGTTTCTGCTGGAGAAATATTTCCCTCGTCACGGCTCTGCTCCCTGCAGGCGTAGGCGCGGGGAGAGAGAAGTCGTCGCTACCTCCCCAGTGTGTGGCGGTCGGCGGGGGGGGAGGTAGAAGGGGGCGAGGCTCAACATGATGGCGGCCGAAGCCGGGGCTGAGGACGGCGGCTCGGTTACTTCCGCCGGGATGGTGGGAGCCTTTGGCGGAGCTGAGTCGGAGCACTGCCCCACCTTATGCCGGGGCAAGGAGCTGGGGCCGCAGGGCTCCTTCCTGGTGGGCTCTGACGAGGACAGCCCAGGCGCCGGTGGTCCGGCTTTGTGCTCGGCGCTGGGGCTTCTGGCGCTCGGCTCGGGGTCTGCCCCTCTGGTGTCTGGAGGCGGTGGCGCCGTGAAAGCAACTGGCCAGGGCCAGGAGGTGTCTGGAGGGCTGCTGCCCCCACCCGAACCCAGCACTGTCGCTTTTCCCCCGCCGCCACAGCCACCTTCCTTGGCGGGGGGGCTGGGGACCGTGGACGAAGGCGACTCGTTGGATGGGCCTGAGTACGAAGAGGAGGAGGTGGCCATCCCGCTCAACGCTCCCCCCACGAACCAGTGAGTAGCAGCGCTTCCGTGTCTCGCCGGACGCCCGCCACCCCTGGGCGCTTCCCCCGCGGGAAGGGGGGGCGCCTCAGCGGGGAGCGCGGCGTCGGGACCCCTCCTTTTCTCAGTGGAAAGTGTGCGTCAAACTCCCGTGGAAGTGTCGTAGAAGTTTTTAATTAGGTTATGTTTGGGGAGAAGAGGCAATTGAAAAAAGAAACTGCAGGCCTTCATTAAGGTTTTTGTTATACTTATCACAGAATGGTAGGGGTTGGAAGGGACCTTCGGAGATCAGCTAGTCCAACCCCCACTGCCAAAGCAGGTTCACCTAGAGCAGGCTGGGCAGGAACGCATCCAGGCGGGTTTTGAAGATCTCCGGAGAAGGAGAGTCCACAACCTCTCTGGGCAGCCTGTTCCAGTGCTCGGTCACCCTCATAGTAAAGAAGTTTTTCCGCATGTTGAGATGGAATTTCCTGTGTTCCAGGTTGTGCCCGTTGCCCCTTGTCCTGTCGCTGAGCACCGCTGAGAAGAGTCTGGCCCCATCCTCTTGACACCCACCCTTTAGATATTTATAAGCATTGATGAGGTCCCCTCTTGGTCTTCTCCAGGCTAAACAGACCGAGGTCTCTCAGCCTTTCCTCATAAGAGAGGTGCTCCATTCCTTTGGTCATCTTTGTAGCCCTCTGTTGGACTCTCTCCAGCAGTTCACTGTCCTTCTTGAATTGGGGGGCCCAGAACTGGACACAGTACTCCAGATGTGGCCTCACCAGGGCAGAGTAGAGGGGGAGGATGACCTCCCTCGACCTGCTGGCCATGCTCTTTTTAATGCATCCCAGGAGACCCTTGGCCACCAGCGCACATCGCTGCCTCATGTTCAACTTGTTGTCTACCGGGACTCCCAGGTCCCTTTCTGCCAGAGCTGCTTTCCAGTTAGGTTAATCAGGATTCCTACAGTGCTAGTAATATAAAGAATCTTGCACTAGAGGCAGAGCAGTTCTGTGTTTATATTTTGTGAAATAAAAAAAAAAAAAAATCAGATAATGTTATATAGAGTTTGTGTAACTAGCGAGTGCTCTAAACGCAACCTTTGGATTTAACAATGAACTAACTCTAGGAAGTCTGCAGATTAACATAAAAAGGTTGCAAGGCTTGTATTGGAACAGCCCTCAAGCAGGTACCTTATTCTCCCCAAAATGAAACAGTTTCAAAGGCTTAAATTGCTTATGTTGGCATCTAGAAATATGTTATTCCTGAAGTTGTAGTAAGTATAGAGAATAACGGGGTTTCAAGATACAGGATGGCAGATACATTCAAGGTATACGTCAAAGTTAGTCTGAAAACCCATCTGAATTTGGGTTCATTTTTACCTTCTCTCATAACTCCAGTGTCAGAGAGTTGACTTCTGCGTTATTTCAGGTATTTCAGAAGCCATTGCAGTTGTAAGGGGAAGTAAACTGTAATATTAAATGATTTTTTTAAAAAATGTTAATCTCTAACCTTGACAGGCTTTCTACTAATTCTTTCCTCTTTTAAATTCTTGACTTTTTGTGGAAGTTAATAAAGAATAAGACCTTGTTTTGTGAAGACAGTGTTTGAATAGTCTTAAAGTTGTACACTTCCATAAGGACCTAGCAATATAATCAAATCGGGCAGTTTAGATAAAGGCTGAGGGAAATAGAAGCACATAAAGGTGAAGTTATTTCTTCGATATTGTGTATTAAGTCAGAGAGATACAGAATTCTGGTCTTCTGGTTTTCTCTCTGAAAGATCAGACTGCTTTTTCTGTTAAACTGGTTATTATGTTTCTCAGAAAGTAGGGTTTTTTTGGGAAATCCCTTTAGAAAGGGGTAATTCTTGATGATTTGATTCGAAGTAATTGTTACTACTTTCACAAATGTAAGTGGGTTTTGCTGTCAGAGTGTTGTCTTGTAACTCATATGATAGCGTGAAGGTTAACTTTCATAAAAGAGGATACAAAATTTCTGACAAAAAGCATGTTCTGGGGGAAGACTGTGAAGGCCCTAATTTTCTGCATTGGTTGATGAGGCTACTTACCTTATTAAGACAAAAGGGATATTGAAGTTTTTGCAGGACCAGCATAACTGTGTAGTTGAGCATTTACTCTTGCAGATACTTTAATATAAATACATCGAAGCAGTAAAATAGATTTTTAAAAATCGATTCAGAAACATATACCTCTATCTACTTAACTGTTTTTTCTTCGTAACTTTTCCTGTTTGTGACTTCAAAAAAAAAAAAGTTAAGGCTAATTAAAAATAATCAGAAACCTTTTTCTCTTTCATGCATCTATTTTAATACAAAGTCAGTTTTTTACCATTCTCAGTTAAGTCATTTAAATTAGCTGTATGTTGATAGTAAGTTGTATCCTTTCAGTCCTGATGTTTTATTTTGGAAGTGGCTGTTATGGTTTGAGAAACCCATAACAATTTATTGTCGTTTAGACAACTATTTTATCACCCAATGACCCCTCCCCACCCAGGAAGGGGAAGCAGGGAAAAACAAAGGCACACACGAGGGTTGAAATACAAATAGATTTAATAGGATATGACTAAATAATTAACATAAATAATACTAAAGAACCAGTATTGATCCCGATACCAATATAAAATATACAAGGATTATACTCAGCCAATTCTATCAGTAGGAAGCTGTGCACTCCCAGCAGCGGACAGCAAATGTCGGACACTGTGAGTGCTACGGCTTCGGGAGGAAGGGAAGGCCTCAGGGGTCTGGCACCGGGGCAAGTTTTTCTCTGGACTGCTGCCATCAAGGGAGAGAGAGAGAGAACTCCTCAGCAAACTTTCTAATTTATATTGAATGTGACATTCATGGTATGAAATAATCCTGTTGGCCAGCCTGAGTCAAGTGCCTGTGTTTCATTCCTCCTTGTCCCTGCACCTGGCAAGGCTCGAAAACACTGAGACCTTGAATCCCACAGAGCCTGGCTGGCTATAAAGTAAATATTGTCACAAATTCAAACACTAGAGTCTTCTAAAAGTGTAGTTTTCCCAAGCATTAGAAAAGGAATAGTCCTGTGTCGCTCAAACCAGGACATGTCCTTTCTTTGTAGTCGTACCATCTGCTCTTATAGGATTGAACTCTTGATTTATTACCAGAACAAAGATCCGTTACCTTAATATTATAAGCAAACACCTAATACACTTAACTTCCTCTCCTCTTTTCCAAGTACCTCAGGAAAACGAGAA